>NC_073411.1:138542-468542 GCF_028641065.1 Leucoraja erinaceus | reverse complement strand
TGAGCCTCTTTGTAGTATTCGTCTTGTAAGGATGAAGGGATCACGACTTTGTGGCCCTTAACTATGACACCATCCTGTATTACCAGTTGATCGCGGACTAGGAAGAACGGCTGCACCTCCAGTGGTGTGCGGGATTGGCTGTCCGGCCAGCCTCTTTTCATTATGGATGAGAGTAGCTGACGAGTGCCATCGGCGGCTGTGTGTTCAGCCAGACGGCGCAAGCACTCGTGGAAACGAAGTCGATCTTGAGAACTGTTAACCCGTCCCGTTCATATGGATGTCATTCACTGGATGCACGTGGTGCATGAGAGAGAGTGTCAGCAGCGAGCATGTCTTTACCTTCCTTGTAAACGATTTTGAAGTCGAACCGCTGGAGCTGCATGATCAGATAACCATATAACATATATCCATATAACAATTACAGCACAGGAACATCACACGCTGCAGTCGTGCAGGTGCTGTGTGTATGGGTTTATTAAGGATGGTTACAAGTGGTTGGTGGTCTGTTTCGACTGTGAAGGTGTTCCCAAAGGTGAAGTCCATGAATTTTGAACAAGCGAAGACCACTTTCTCGATCTGCGCATAGCGCTGTTTGGTGTCCGTCATGGTGCGGGAGGCGTAAGATACGGGTAGTACAGTCCCATCGGCAGACGTTTGAAGGCAGGCTGCGCCCAGACCGTATCGTGAGGCATCGCAGGTTACCGTGACAGGACGCTTCAGGTCGAAGAATGCCAAGGTGGGAGCGCTGGCCAGCTTGGGCGTTAAAGTCAAATGCTTGTTGATGTTGCTGGAACCAGGTCCAGGCAGTGTCCTTCCGAGTGAGTTGTCTCAGAGGGAAACATAGTTTGCTGAAGTTCGGTATGAACTTTCCCAGATAGTTCACCATACCCAAAATATATTGTAGGTGGCCCACGTCGGTGGGGGCTGGCATTTCTGTGATGGTAGTAGTCTTCTTCTGGGTCAGACTTAAGGCCATCAGAAGTGCAAATGTGTCCAACATATGTGACCTCTGGAACCCTGAACTAGTTAGAGTTGAATTTCAGGTTGATCTCACGTTCCCGATCCATAATACGCTTTAGGTTGTTGTCATGCTCCGCTGTGTCTTTGACATAAACCGGGATATTGGGGTTGGACAGGCTAGATGCAGGAAGATTGTTCCCGATGTTAGGGAAGTCCAGGACAAGGGGTCACAGCTTAAGGATAAAGGGGAAATCCTTTAAAACCGAGATGAGAAGAACTTTTTTCACGCAGAGAGTGGTGAATCTCTGGAACTCTCTGCCACAGAGGGTAGTTGAGGCCACTTCATTGGCTATATTTAAGAGGGAGTTAGATGTGGCCCTTGTGGCTAAGGGGATCAGGGGGTATGGAGAGAAGGCAGGTACGGGATACTGAGTTGGATGATCAGCCATGATCATATTGAATGGCGGTGCAGGCTCGAAGGGCCGAATGGCCTACTCCTGCACCTAATTTCTATGTTTCTATGTTTCTATATCATCCACGATGATGGCACACGGGAGTCTTTGGAACAGCTGTTCCATGTTTCTTTGAAATACTTCGCTGGCCGAGTTTATGCCGAATGGCATCCTGAGAAATTTAAATCTGCCAAACGCTGTGGCAAACGTGGTCAGGTTTGGTGCCAAAGGACGGGATATACCTTTGCGCGCCGATCTGTGCAGCGACGCCCTCGACAGTTCTCATCGGATAATGCGTGCGCTTGATGGCAGCGTTCAAATCTTTTGGATTAATGCACATGCGGAGCTCGTCTTTGTCTTTCTTAAAGGTGACCACCATGGTGGAGACCCAGTCAGTGGGCTCCTGATTTCGGCTAGCATGGAGAGCATGTTTTTTAGTTCAGTCTTGGGGAGCTTGCGATCATATAGATCGGGGTATCCTTTCATCGGGTCATCAGATATTAGTAACTTGTGAATGGACCGGTCAAAGGAGACTAGCCCTAAGTCTTGGCACGCATGGATGCCCAGTAGAGTCACAGTCAGATTTTAAGATATAGAAAGTTAGATTTCTTGTGGTGTTTTTAGATAGATAGATGGATAGATAGATAGCCTTTTATTGTCATTCAGACCGAAGTCTGAACGAAATTGCAGCAGTCATACATATAATACAATACAATAAAACAACAATAAACACACATTAACATCCAGCACAGTGAGTCCACCCAGCATCTCCTCACTGTGATGGAGGCAAAAGTCTTAGGTCGCAGTCTCTTCCCTCCTCTTCTCCCTCTGCGCTGGGGCGATACCCCCCCCCCCCCCCCCCCCCCCCCCCGGCGATGTTAAGAACAGTCCCGCGGCTCAAACACCGCGGCCCGGGGTGGTTGAAGCTGCCGCCCACCAGTCCCGCAGAAGCAGCTGCTGGCCCGCGGCCGAACCCCGGACTTAGGCCACCGCCGCCAGAACACCGTCCCAGCCACCCTCACGTGAGTACTGTGCCGTCTTCAGCCTTGGGCTGGGCCGCCCCGACTTGGGCGCCGAACCTCCCCCGGACCGGGCCGCCCCGACTTGGGCGTCGCTTCTCCCCCCGGACCGGGCCGCCCCGACTTGGGCGCCGAACCTCCATCGGGCTGCCAGCGCCGCACCTTCCCGAGCTCGGCCGCTCCGACGGGAGCCTCGTTCCACCCTCGGGCTGGCCGCCCTCCAGGGAGCGTCCCAACAACGGGACCGCCGGTAAGCCGCTGCAGCCAGAGCCGCGCCGCCACTCCGCATTTTCAGCACGCATTTGAAGGTAGTTCTTCCCAGAGGATACAAAACCACCCCCCTTAAGCATGTAAGGTGGAGCTGTCTCTAGCCAAGGCCTCATTATTTCTTATCTTGTTGTGGACGTTCACAGACATTACATTCACGCGGGCACCGTTGTTGATTTTGGCCTTCACAGGCTTGTTATTCATTGTCATTGAAACAGAGGGATCCAGAATCTTACCAGTTGTGTGAAGGAGTGAGTGCATAGTTGACTCCTCATATGTGCTAATTGAATCATCCTTGTGGGCGGAGTCGAGATGGTCCTGTGAGTCTGGAATTGTTTGGTTTTGTTGCAACAGCTGCAGATTAGACGCTGAGCTGGAGGGTCTGTTCCCACGGGACCTGCAGGCAACGGCGAAGTGACCCATCTTCTTGCAGTAATTGCAAGGCTTTCCGTTCGCCGGACAGAACGATCGTCTCTTGTTGTGGAAATAGTTACAATTCGGGCACCTCTGAGGGGGCTCATTGGTGAATCCCCGATCAGCCGGTTGAGGTGGTTCATTCATAAATCTTCTGTTATCGGTCGGTGTTTGTCGTCTTTTGAAACCCGTCAGGTTTATGGGCTTCTTATGAGTGTCAAACTGGTGGCCTAGTGGGGCAACAATCTCAGACCTTCGGCAGGCATGTACTGCTTGATCAAGGGTTAAATCAGCATTCCGCAGCAACTCAGTCTTTAGCGTTTGATCGGTCACTAACAAGCTTATCGTAGATTAAATCGTTTGACATGACCTGAAAGCGGCATCGATGAGCCATATATTCTAAGTCACAAATAAATCTTTGTACAGGCTCATCGGGAAGCTGGGGTCTCGCGAAAAATGTTGCTCTTTCTAAAATACGGTTTGAGAGTAGGTCGCATAGTTCACGGAAATTACGCAGTAAAACAGTGAGGTCACGCATAGTCTCGGCAGGTACAACTAACTACCTGATAGTTGACATCGTGAACGGCCAGCGCGTATTTAAAGGTCCGCGCTCTCATCACGGCTTCGGGTCCCGCCAGGTTAAGTAGGAGGGAAGTCTTGACAGCTTCTGGTTCATTTCGGTGGACGATGTTGATATGTTGTTGGAAGTCGATTTCAAAAAGCCTCCATCGTTCCCCGATGTCAGAATCGAAGATAAAAGCTGCGCAGGCTTTCTGCACGAGTGAGCCATGGTGATAGAAGTGAAACTGATAAACAGAAATAAAACCCGATTATGCGCACGCAGTGGGTTACTGCAAGCTTTCCGACAGCATGTAAATAAGCATATTACACAGTCTGGAGTTTAAAGTTATCTTTAATTGATACACATGGTACAGCAGGTTGTTAGTTGCTAGTTCGTCATCACCGCTTCCAAGACTGCCTAGTGTAGGAAGTGGGTGCTAATATAAAGCATACAGTCAGGTGGGGTTAGCGATGCTATTTCTACTATGATTGGTTCACATGCAATAACCAATCTACAGAAACATAGAAAATAGGTGCAGGAGGAGGTCATTTGGCCCTTCGAGCCAGCACCGCCATTCATTGTGATCATGGCTGGTCATCCACAATCAGTAACTCGTGCCTGCCTTTTCCACAAGCTGCTAGCCTCAAAGAGCTCTATCTGCCTTTGTGGCAGATAATTCCACAAATTCACAACACTCTGGGTGAAAACGTTTTTCTATTCTCAGTTTCAAATGGCCTCCCCTTTATTCTTAGACTGTTTCAGGACTCTCCCGACATTTAGACCTTTTTCCATGCATCTAGCTTGTCCAGTCCTTTTATCATTTTATATGTTTCCATAAGATATCCTCTCATCCTTCTAAATTCCAGTGAATTCAAGCCCAGTTTTTCCTAGCTTTCCTCACATGACAGTACCACCATCCTGTGGATTAACCTCGTGAACCTACGCTGCACTCCCTCAGTAGCAAGGTTGTCCTTCTTCAAATTAGGAGACCAAAACTGCACACAGTACTCTAGATGTGGTCTCACCAAGGACCTGTACATCTGCAGAAGGACCTCTTTACTCCTATACTCAAGTCCTCTCGTTATGAAGGCCAACATGCCATCAGCTTTGTTCACTGCCTGCTGTACATGCATGTGTACTTTCAGTGACTGGTGCACAAGGACACACAGGTCTCGTTGCACTTCCCTTTTCCTAATTTGACACCATGAGATAATAATCATCCTCCATGTTCCTGCCGAAAAAGTGGATAACATTATACTGCACCTGCCATGCATCTGCCCACTCATTCAACCTGTCCAAGTCAAACTGCAGCCTCCTAGCATTCCCTTCGCAGTTCACACTGAAACCCAGCTTTGTATCCTCTGCAAATTTGCTAGTGTTACATTTAATTCCATCATCTAAATCGTTAATATATCTTGTAAATAGTTGCGACCCCAGCACCGAGCCTTGCGGCACTCCATTCACTTGCTGTGCTGACAAGGACCCGTTTATTCCTACTCCTTGATTTTCTGTCTGCCAACCAATTCTTTATCCATGGCAATACCCTACCCCCAATAACATGTGCTCAAATTTTCCCCACTAATCTCCTGTGTGGGACCTTATCTAATGCTTTCTGAAAGTACAGACACACTCTATCCACTGGCTCTCCCTCGTCCATTTTACTCGTCTCCTCCTCAAGAAATTGCAGAAGCGAAGTCAAGCACGATTTCTCCTTCATAAATCCACGCCGACCTGGACCAATCCTTTTACTGCTATCCAAATGTGCCATTATTACTTCTTTATTGCTTGTTTCCCAGTACCGATGTCGGGCTAACTGGTGTGTAATTCCCCGTTTTCTCTCTCGCTGCTTTCTTGGAAAGTGGAATAACATTGGCTACCCACCAATCCACAGGAACCGTTCCTGAATCTATGGAAAATTGGAAAATTATTACCACTGTGTCCACGATTGCTAGAGCCACCTCCTTGAGTACTCTGGGATGCAGAGCACCAGGCCCTGGGGATTTATCAACCTTCAGTCCCATCAGTCTTCTCAATACAATTTCTCGCCAAATCCTCTGTGAAGACAGAACCAGTCCAAATCTTCTGCCATTTCCTTGTTCCCCATTACAATGTCATCTCTTTCTGCCTTCTGTTTTTGAATCGCACCGTTGGATTGACTTTTAAATTTCGATGTACCATGTGCAATGACAATAAAGAGGGAACATCAACAGTATGTGGGGAGATTGGGCAGATCATTAAAGTATGAACATTATAGTTGCTCACTATGATACGAAGAATTGGAGATCACCAGCTCGTTGTGTACTTGGGTAGATCGCCCTGTAAGTAGGAGTAAGGTTAGATCCGCAGATCGAATTATTCAGATAAAAATCATAGGATATCAATGAATTTGGTGGAGTATATATGACAGCCCCAAACCCTTGGATATCAAGAGGGGTCCCTACCACTCTGCCAGTGGATTCATGACTTCCTGACCCATAACTTCCTGACCCATAACTGCATTGAGGTTAGCTGGCAATAAATTCTCCATGGTAATTCGCAGGAACGATGCCCACCAAGGGTGCGATCTAAGTTTCTAACTATGTCCTTATGTATTCAAGATTGTTGCAGATTTCTGCTATAACCATCCACATTGACAGTGTAGTCCTGTAGTTGATTGGGATGCTGCCTCACAGGATCGGATACCTGGGTTCGGCGCTTCCCTTAGGCGATGGAGTCTGTATGGAGTCTGTACGTTCTCCCTGTGACTGCGTGTGTTTTCTCCGTGCTGAATTTTGCAAATCCATGCGGATTTGTAGATTGATTGCCCCCTGTACATCGTCCGTAAGATGTAGGAGGCGAATGTGACAGTGTGATAACCTAGGGCTAGCGCAAATATATATATGGAATATATAATGCATGCTGTGACGTTATTAGTGTGGTCATTATTATGTCTGAATAAGCAATAACATTATCATTACGGACTGGAGATTCTGTGGCGAGACTCGAAGGCCGTCTGTTGCCTCCCTGGTGCCAGGGTTCTAGATATCGCGAACCGAATTCAGAACATCCCCGAGAGGGAAGGTGAATAGCCGGCAGTAGTTGTGTACGTGGGCACAAGCGACATCGGGAAAAGAGGAAGTAAGTTCCGCAACGCAAGTTTAGAGAGTTAGGAAGAATACGGAAAACCTGGATTTCTAGAGGTGGTTGGTTATCTCTGGATTGCTTCCAGTACCTCGTGCTGGTGAGGACGGGAACAGGGAGATAGGGGGTCTTAATGTGTGGTTGAGGGGCTGGTGCAGCAAGCAAGGATTTTGATTCATAGACCACTGGGAATGAATCTGGGGTAGGGTGATCCGTACAAAAGGGAAGATTTACACAGTAACTGGAGGGGGGCCGACGTTCTGGCAGGCAGGTTTGCTAGGGTTACTCGTGTGGGTTTAAACTAAATAGTTGGGGGGGGGGGGGGGGGGGGGGGGGGGGTTGGCAAAATGTATGCCAACTTTAACTCCTCAAGCTCATCCACTTTACTTCTTATACTTTGCGGATTCATATATAATACTTTTAATCCGTTACTCACCTCACCTTTCACATCGATTCCTATTTCACTTGGCAACGCTGTCCTATGCCTCCATGAGCTTTCCATCCCGTTAATTCTGGTGTCTTTCTTAACTTTTCGCATACTCTCTTTCCCTTTAATTCCATCCTTGTAATTCCAAATTGTACCCCCCCCCCCCCCAATGTAATTAAAACACACCTGTCGGTGTGAGGGGTCGGGGGAGGCGCACGGCATCACATGTCCCCGAACGCAATACTCCACCACTCACCCATAAGTCCCAATACTTACCACGCCCTAGAGAGAGAGAGAGGGGGGGGGGGGGGTAGAGAGGGACAGAGAGGGATGTGGGAGGACAGAGATGGAGGGATGACAGAGAGGGAGGAGGAGCAGAGAGGTGGAGGGAGCAGAGGACGGGGGGGGGGGGGGGGGGGGGGTTAGAGTGGGAGGGGATAGAGAGGGAGCGGGGTAGATAGGGAGGTGGGTAGATGGGGGGGGGGGGGGGATAGAGAGGTAGCGGGGTAGATAGGGAGGTGGGTAGATAGGGAGGGGGTAGAGAGGGAGGGAGGTAGATAGGGAGGGGGTAGAGAGGGAGGGAGGTAGATAGGGACGGGGTAGAGAGGGAGGGGAGGGTAACTCCTTCTATTTGATCGTATTTGATTGTGCACACCAGGTTGTTTGCATTCGTGGAAACACGTGAAGGTTGCAATCTCCCACCCTCTCTCATTTTGATGTCATATGTAAATGAGATCCATTGGACGTCTGTGAGACGACACTGTGACATCATCAATGGAAAGTGCTGCAAGAGTCTCCCATTGAAAAGCTGTCACAGACTTACTGGATGAAGCAATGAAGACAAAGGCGGAATCAGCGTATCTAATATCGTACTTATATAACATCATCTTAAACATAGAAATACCCACAACTGATGGAATTAGAAGAGACGGTGGCTTTGACTTTGACTTCGAGAGAGGAATGGAGAGCAGGGGAGTGACAAGACTTTGCCTTCCATCACAGTGAGGAGGAGATTCAATGTGATGGATGTTTGTGTGGAGTGTGTTGATGTGTGCCTTGGTTCTTTTCTTATCTGACTGCAGAAAGCAAATTTCGTTTTGGTCTAGGACCAGGGGGCACAGCCTCAGATTTTAAGTACGCTCCTTTAGAAAGGAGATGGGGAGGAATTTATTTAGCCAGAGGGTGGTTAATCTGTGGGATTCGTTGCCACAGACGGCGGTGGAGGCCACAAGTCAGTGGATATATTTAAGGCAGAGATAGATAGATTGTTGATTAGTGCGGGTGTCAGGGGTTATGGAGAGAAGGCAGGAGAGAGGGAGAGATGGATCAGCCATGATTGAATGGCGGAGTGAACTTGATGGGCCGAATGGCCCAATTAGAAACCTAGAAAGGGAGAAATAGGTGCAGGAGTAGGCCATTCAGTCTGAAGAAGGGTCTCGACCCGAAACGTCACCCATTCCTTCTCTCCAGGGTCTGTGCGGAGTTTGCACGTTCTCTCCCCATGACCTGCGTGGGTTTTCTCCGGGCGCTCCGGTTTCCCCCCACACTCCAAAGACGCGCAGGGTTGTAGGTTAATTGGCTTGGTGTAAAAAAGTGTGTGTTGGTTAGTGTGAGTGTGCGGGGATCGCTGGTATGCATGGACTCGGTGGGCCGAAGGGCCTGTTTCCGTGCTGTATCTCTAAACGATGTCATAAACTAAACTATGTCATATCTCTCTCACAGTCTGTCACCTGTTTTGGGCAGAATTTCTGCCAGTTTCTCATCGGCCAGCCTCCCAGGTCCGAGTGATTGTACTGCCAGGCCTCAGTGACTGAGCTGGCAGCCCACTAATCCATTCGGCCCACAATGTCTATACAACCTTCGGCCCACAACATCCATACTAGCACACCAGAACGCCCCCCCCCCCCTTTCCCCACTGGAGAGCAACATTGGAATTGGTGGAGAGGTGGAAAATTGCGTTGGGGGACCAGCCCTCCCGTGTGATTCTGGCACCCAACAGGTCCCACAGTCTAGTGTGTTTCTGTAAGATAGCCTCTCATCCAACTAAATGCCAGTGAATACAAGCCCAATCTCTCCAATCTTTCCTCATATTACAGTCTTACCTTCCCAGGGATTAACCTCGTGAACCTACGCTACACTCCCTCATAGCAAGGATGTCCTTCCTCAAATTAGGAAACAATACTGCACACAATACTCCTGATGTGGTCTCACCAGGGCCCTTTGCAACTGCAGAAGGACCTCTTTACTCCTATACTCAAACCCACGCGTGATGAATGCTAACATGCCATGTAGGGGGGAGGGGGAGAGAGGGGGTGGGGAGAGGGGGAGAGAGGAGGCGGGAGGGAAGGGAAGTAGAGGGGTGGGATGGAGGGGGGAAAGAGTGGGATGGGATGGAGGGGGGAGAGAGTAGAGGGGAGAGGGGGAGAGAGGGAAGAAGGGGAGAGAGGGGTGAGAGAGAGGGTGGGAGGAGAGAGGAGGGGGTGAGGGGCAGGGAGGAGATGGGAGGGGGAGAGAAGAGGACGGTGAGGGGTGGAAGGACAGAGGGAGGAGAGGGGGAGTGGTGGAGGGGGCAGAGGGGGAAGTGAGAGGGAATGAGAGGAGGGGGAGAGGGGTGGAGGTAATTCACAAATTGAATTATGTGAGGTAAGGGAAACAAGTAGAGTAGCTATGGAAACTATGAGATTCAAAGAAGAGGAAGTACTGACACTTTTGAGAAATATAAAAGTGGATAAGTCTCCAGGTCCGGACAGGATATTCCCGAGGACATTGTGGGAAGTTAGTGTAGAAATAGCAGGGGCTATGGCAGAAATATTTCAAGTGTCATTAGAAACGGGAATAGTGCCCGGGGATTGGCGTACTGCACATGTTGTTCCATTGTTTAAAAAGGGGTCTAAGAGTAAACCTAGAAATTATAGACCTGTTAGTTTGACGTCAGTGGTGGGCAAATTAATGGAAAGAATACTTGGAGATAATATATATAAGCATCTGGATAAACAGGGTCTGATTAGGAACAGTCAACATGGATTTGTGCCTGGAAGGTCATGTTTGACTAATCTTCTTGAATTTTTTGAAGATGTTACTCGGGAAATTGATGAGGGTAAAGCAGTGGATGTTGTGTAAATGGACTTCAGTAAGGCCTTTGACAAGGTTCCTCATGGAAGGTTGGTTAAGAAGGTTCAATGGTTGGGTATTAATGGTGGAGTAGCAAGATGGATTCAACAGTGGCTGAATGGTAGATGCCAGAGAGTAATGGTGGATGGTTGTTTGTCAGGTTGGAGGTCTGTGTTGGATCCACTATTGTTTGTCATGTACATCAATGATCTGGATGCTGGTGTGGTAAATTGGATTAGTAAGTATGCAGATGATACTAAGATAGGTGGGGTTGCGGGTAATGAAGTAGAGTTTCAAAGTCTACAGAGAGATTTATGCCAGTTGGAAGAGTGGGCTGAAAGATGGCGGATGGAGTTTAATGCTGATAAGTGTGAGGTGCTACATCTTGGCAGGACAAATCAAAATAGGACGTACATGGTAAATGGTAGGGAATTGAAGAATGTAGGTGAACAGAGGGATCTGGGAATAACTGTGCAAAGTTCCCTGAAAGTGGAATCTGGGTGGTAAAGAAAGCTTTTGGTGTGCTGGCCTTTATAAAGGCATTGGTGAGGCCAATTCTGGAGTATGGTGTACAATTTTGATCGCCTAATTCTAGGAAGGATGTCAACAAAATAGAGAGAGTGCAGAGGAGATTTACGAGAATGTTGCCTGGGTTTCAGCAACTAAGTTACAGAGAAAGGTTGAACAAGTTAGGTCTTTATTCTTTGGAGCGCAGAAGGTTAAGGGGGGACGATACAGGTTTTTAAAATGATGAGAGGGATAGACAGAGTTGACGTGGATAAGCTTTTCCCACTGAGAGTAGGGAAGATTCAAACAAGGGGACATGACTTGAGAATTAAGGGACAGAGGTTTAGGGGTAACATGGGGGGGAACTTCTTTACTCAGAGAGTGGTGGCTGTGTGGAATGAGCTTCCAGTGAAGGTGGTGGAGCCAGGTTCGTTTTTATCATTTAAAAATAAATTGGATAGTTATATGGACGGAAGGGAATGGAAGGTTATGGTCTGAGCGCAGGTATATGGGACTAGGGGAGAATATGTGTTCGGCAAGGACTAGAAGGGTCGAGATGGCCTGTTTCCGTGCTGTAATTGTTATATGGTTATATGGTTATAGGTGGGGGGAAGAGATGAGGGGGGAGTGGGCTGGGACAGGGAGGGGGGAGAGAGTATAAGAGAGAGCGGATGGGGGTAGCGAGGCGAGGGGGAAGGGGGGGGGGGAGGAGAGGGGGGATATGGGGAGGGGGCGAGAAGAGAAGGTGGGTGAGGTGAAGGGGAGCCGGGGGGAGTGAGTGGGATGCGGAAAGCGGAGTGACCCCGTGGAGAGAGAGATAGAGAGAGAGAGTACAGGGCCCGACTCTGCATCTCTCTGGAAACCCGAGGGGGGGGGGGGGGGGGGGGTGCGGGAAGGGGGATGGAAGCGGGAGGGGGGGGGGGGGGGGAGCGGGTAGCAGCGGGAGAGAGGGGCAGGGAAAGGGCGTGACTTCACGGTGCGCAGGACGCGAGGAGGAGAAAGTTGATCAAAAGCCGAGAAGGTCGTGAGCGCCAGTGACCTCCGGTGACCTTGGGATGAACGCCCATTTTCTCGTCCCTTCTGCGTCTTTGAAGAACGGGGTGGTGACGTAACTCGTGGAAAACTGTGCCCCTGGAAATAATGAATCAAATTTACAGATGAGGGGATTTTTGTAATCATGGGGTAAATCTCTACCGTAATATTTAAAAGGGTCACCGTTACCTCGTCGAATTTTCAAGATGTGAATCACACACGGAGTGACACCCGCCGAGGGTGGGGGCTGCGGCTTCACATGCACCCAGTGGAAGGGTGGGTGGTGGTGGGGGGGGGACGGGCGGGGAGGGGAGAGGAGGGGGGGAAAGGGGGGAAGGGGGGGAGATGGTGGAGAGAGAGGGGGAGAGAGAGAGGGGGAGAGAGAGAGGGAGGGAGAGAGAGAGAGAGAGAGGGAGAGAGAGGGGGAAGGAGAGGAGGAGGGAAGGAGAGAGGGGGGAGGGGGAGAGAGGGGGGGAAAGGAGGGAGGGAGAAGGGGGGAGAGAGAGAGGGGAGAGAGAGAGATGGAGAGGGGTTGAGAGAGGGAGGGGAGGAGAGATAGTGGAGTGAGATAGAGACAGCGGAGAGAGAGAATGAGAGAGACAGGAGGGAAGAGAGTGAGGGGGGGAGAGAGGGATGGAAGGAGAGGGGGGAGAGAGGGAGGGAGGAAGGAGAGAGAGAGGGAGGGAGGAGGGGGGGGGAGGGGGGAGCGAGGGGAAGAGATGGGAAAGAGGAGAGGGGGAAGGAGGAGAGGGAGGAGAGAGAGAGGTGAGAGGAGGAGAGAGGAGAGGGAGGGGGGGAGAGAGAGAGGGGAAGGAGAAGGGGGGGAAAAGAGGAATGGGATGAAAAGAAAGGGGGGAGAGGGGACGGGGAGAGGGAGGGGGGGACAGCGAAGGAAGAGAGAAGGGGAAAGGGAAGGTAGGGAAAAAGAGAGGGAGAGGGAGGAGGGAGGGGAGGAGACAAGGAGGAAGGAGAGGGGATAGGGAGGAGAGGGAAGAGGGGAGGGGAAGGAGGGGAGGGGAAGGAGGGAGGGAGGAGCGGAGGCGGGAGGAGAGGAGGATGAGAAGGGGTGGAGGGGAGGGGGAGAGAGGAAAAGGGGTGGAGGAGGTGGACCGAGAGGGGAGGGAGGAGGGGAGAGGCGGAGAAGGTGGGATTCTGGGAGAAGAGGGGAAGGGGGGGAGGAGGGAAGAGGAGAGAGAGAAAGGGGAGGTGGGGGGTAAGGAAGAGAGGGAGGGGGAGTTAGTGTTTGAACGAGGGGAGGGGGGAGAGGGGAAGGGGGAGGGGAGGGGAGGGGAGGATTGAGAGACAGAGGAGAGGAAGAGAGCAAGGAAGGGAGAGTGACTGAGGGAGAGGAGAGGGAAGAGATGAAAGGGAGGAGCTGAGGAGGAGGAGAGATGGAGGGAGGAGAGAGGAGGAGGAGAGATTAAAGTGAGAGAGGAGGAGGGGGATGGAGAGGAGAACTGAGTTGAAGAGAGGAGGGGGCGGGAGAGAGGGAGAAGATGGAAGGGGACTTGAGAGGGAGAGAAGAGATGAGAGAGGAGGAGAGGTAAAGGTGAGGGATGGAGGAGAGGGAGATGAGAGAGTAGGAAGGGGGGGAAGGAGAGAGGAGAGGAGGAAGAGGGGAGAGAGGTTGGAAGGAGGAGGATAGAAGGAGAGGGGAGGGAGGAAGATGGAGGAGATTAGATGAGGGAGAGTGGAGAAAGAAGGGCGGGAGGGAGGGGAGAGGAGGAAGGAGAGGAGTAGGAGTTGAGAGAGAAGGTGAAGGGAGAGGAGGAGTGAAGAGAGGAGGGAGAGTTGAAGTGGGGGGAGGGGGAGAGGGGGGCGGAGAGGAGAGGGAGGAGGAGAGGAGAGGAGAGAGGGAGTGAAAGGAGAAGCTGAGGAGAATCTGGGGGGAGAGTGGGGGAGAGGAGAGGAGAGGGAGGGGAAGAGGGAGGGGAGGAGAGAGGGAAAAGAAAGAGAGGGAAAGGAGAGGGGAGAGGAGAGGAGAAGGAGGGAGAGAACGGAAGAGAGGAAGGACAGAGAGAGTGAGAGAGGAGGGGAGAGGAGAGGATGAGGAGGAGAGAAGAGGGAAGAGGGAGAGGGGAGGAGAGGGTGAGAGGAGGAGGGAGGAGGGGAAGGGGAGGAGAGGAGAGGTGAAGAGTAAGGAGGAGAGAGAGAGAGGAGGGAAGGAGGGCAGGAGGGGAGGAGAGGACTTGGAGGAGAGGGGGAGGATGGAGAGGAGAGGAGGGGTTGAAGAGGAGGGAGACCGGTTGAAGAGAGAGAGAGAGGAGAGGGACTAGAAGAGGGAAGAGAGGTGAGAAGAGAGGAGTAGAGGAGAGAGAGGAGAAGGGAGGAGAGGGAGGAGGATTAGGAGGAAGAGGAGGGGAGGCGGAGAGGGAGAGGGAGGGGGGGGGAGAGGAGAGAAGAGGAGAAGAATGAGGAGAGGAAGGGAGATTTAGGAGAGAGAGGAGAGAGGGGAGAGAAGAGAGGAGAAGAGGAGAGGAAAGGACGAGGGAGAGGAGAGAGGGGGAGAGGAGAGGAGGGGCAGAGGAGGAGAAACGGGGAGGAGAGGAGAGAGAGGGAGAGAGATGAAAGGGGAGGAGACGAGGAGGAGAGGGAGAGAGAGAGGGGAGGAGAGGAGTGAAGGGGAGGAGAGGAGGAGAGACAGGAGGGAGAGGAGAGAGAGGAAGGAGGAGGGGAGGAAGAGGAGAGGAGAGGGAGAGAGAGAGGAGAGGAGAGGAGGGGAGAGAGGGGAGAGGGGAGGGGAGAAAGGGGAGAGGAGGAGGAGAGGAGAAGAGAGGGGGAAGGAGAGGTGAGGAGAAAGAGGAGGGGAGAGGAGGGAGAGAGAGGGGAGGAAGAGAAGAGAGGAGAGGAATGAGAAGGGAGAAAGGAGAGGAGAGGAGAGAGGAGAGAAAGAGAAGAGGAGGGAAGGAAGAGAAGGGAGAGACCGAGAGGAAAAAGAGGAAGAGGAGGAGGAGAGGAGAGAGAGGGAGAGGAGAGGGACGAGAGGAGGAGGGGGGGAAGGAGAGGGGGAGAGAAGAGAGACGGGAGGAGGAGGGGGAGAAGAGAGGAGAGGGGCCAGAAGGGAGAGGAGGAGGAGGAGAGAGGAGAGGAGGAGAGAGGAGAGGGGAGCGAGATAAAGAGGGATGAGGAGAGAGTCGGGGACAGAGGAGGAGAGGAGGGAAGAGGAGAGAGAGAGGAGAGGCAGGAGCGAGAGGGAGAGGTGGAGGAGGGGAGAGGAATGAAAGTAGGGGAGAGAGAGGAGAGAGAGGAGAGGAGAAGAGAGGGAAGAGAGGGAGGATGAGAGGGAGGAGAGGAATGGGAGGGGAGAGGAAGAGGAGAGGAGAGAGGAGAGGAGAGAGGAGAGGAGAGGGAGGAGACTGGGGGGAGGGAAGAGAGGAGAAGGAGAGAGAGGAGGAGGGAGAGGGGAGGAGAGGAGAGGAGAAGAGGGGAGAGAGGAGAAGTGAGGAGAGGGGAGCGGAGAGGAGAGGAGAAGAGAGGAGAGGAGAGGAGAGGAGAGGAGAGGAGAGGAGAGGAGAGGAGAAGAGAGGGGAGGAGAGGAAGGGGGAGGAGAGAGGAGAAGAGAGGGGAGGAGAGGAGAGGAGGGAGAGGGAGCGGAGAGGAGAGAGAAGGAGGAGAGGAGAGAGGAGGAGAGAGAGGTGAGTGAGAAGAGGAGAGGAAGGGGAGAGGAGAGAGAGGAGAGGAGAGGGAGGGAGGGGGAGGAGGGAAGAGAGGAGGGAGAGGAGAGGGGAGGAGAGAGGAGAGGGAGAAGAGAGAGGAGAGAGAGAGGAAGAGAGGGGGAGAGAGGAGAGCGAGGAGAGAGAGAGAAAGAGGAAGGAGAGGAGGGGGGAGAGGGGGAGAGGAGAGGAGAGGAGAGGAGAGGAGAGGAGAGGGAGAGAGAGAGAGGGGGAGAGGAGAGGGGAGAGAGAGAGGAGGAGAGGAGGGGAGAGGGAGAGGGATGGAGAGAGGAGAGGGGAAGGCGAGAGAGGGGAGAGGAGAGGAGAGGGAGAGGAGGGGAGGGGAGGGGGGGGAGAAAAAGAAGGGGGAGGGAGTGGAGGAGAGGAGGAGGAGGGAGGGAGGGTAGGAGGAGAGAGAGAGAGAGGAGGAGAGAGGAGAGGGAAGAGGGGAGGAGAGAAGAGGGAGGGAGAGAGAGAGGAGGGAAGAGAAAGAGGAGGGGAGTGACACAGAGGTGAGGAGAGGAGAAGAGAGATGAGAGAGAGGAGAGGAGAGAGAGGAGAAGAAAGAGAGAGAGGAGAGAGGAGAGAGAGGAGAGGAGAGGAGAGGGGAGGAGAGGGGAGAGAGAGGAGAAGAGAGGAGAGGGGAGAGAGAGAGGGGAGAGAGGAAGAGGATGAAGAGGAGAGGAGAGAGGAGAGAAAGGGAGGAAGAAGAAAGAGGTTGGAGGAGCGGGGGCTTTCAAGAGAGGCGGAGAGAGGAGGGGAGGAGAGAGGGGGAGAGATTGGAGAGGAGGGAGGAGGAGGAGGAGAGGAGGGGAGGAGAGGGAGGGGACGGAGGGAGGGTCTGGGGAGGGCGGAGAAGGGACGGAACACGGAGAGGGGGAGATGGAGAAACATAGAACATGTTTTTCACCTCAGTCTTAAATGACCTCCCGTTTATTCTAAGACTGTGGCCCCTGGTTCTGGACTCGCCCAACATTGGGAACATTTTTCCTGCATCTAGCTTGTCCAGTCTTTTTATAATTGTATACTCTCTAGAATTTAGGAGATTGAGAGGGGATCTTATAGAAACTTACAAAATTCTTAAGGGGTTGGACAGGCTAGATGCAGGAAGATGCGGCCCGCAATTATCCGGCCCGCGGATAACTTCTACCGCGGGCCCGGCATGGACTTACCATCACCCCTGGAGGGGAGCTTCGATCGCCGGCCCTGCAGTCTACGGTGCTTCTGGCTGCGACGGGGACTTTAAATCTCAACCGCCGGCCTGCGGCCTATACAATCTTGAAGCCGCGGTCTCCGGTGAAGAAAGACCGATCCTGGACTGGACTCTGGACTCTAGTCGTGTCCACGGGGGGGGGGGGGGGGGGGGGGGGGGGGGGGAATGGAGGACGGCCAAAATTTTTTTGTGCCTTCCACCACAGTGATGAATGCTGTGGTGGATGTTTATGTTACATGTTGTGTCCTGTTTATGCATTTTATTATTTTGTTAACCCATCTTTATGCTTTGTATGGAACTGATTTTTAAATTATGTAAAGTACTTTGGGGTCAATGAAAATTGACTATAAATGTGCTATATAAATAAACTTATTATTATTATTATTATTATTATTATTATTATTATTATTATTATTATTATTATTATAAGATTGTTCCCGATGTTGAGAATTAAGGAACAGAAGGTTAGGGGTAACATGAGGGGGAACTTCTTTACTCAGAGAGTGGTGGCTGTGTGGAATGAGCTTCCAGTGAAGGTGGTGGAGGCAGGTTCGTTTTTATCACTTAAAAATAAATTGGTTAGTTATATGGACGAGAAAGGAATGGAGGGTTACACAAAAAAGCTGGAGAAACTCAGCGGGTGCAGCAGCATCTATGGTCATAGATGCTGCTGCACCCGCTGAGTTTCTCCAGCTTTTTTGTGTAACCTTCGATTCTCCAGCATCTGCAGTTCCCTCTTAAACAAAGGAATGGAGGGTTATGGTCTGAGCGCAGGTATATGGGACTAGGGGAGAATACGTGTTCGGCACGGACTAGAAGGGTCGAGATGGCATGTTTCCGTGCTGTAATTGTTATATGTTTATATGGTTATTCCATTAGATTTCTTCACTGCCTGCTGGACCTGCACGCCAACTTTCAGTGACCCCAAGGACACACAGGTCTCGCTGTACCTTCCCCTTACCTAATCTAACCCCATTTGACCGCTGAATTTCTCTATTTTAAAATTGTCTGTTGTTATCAACAGGAAATAGCCATCAATAGGCAGTGAGCAGCAGAACACAACAAGAGACACAACAAGAAATAACTTAATATCTCTCATCTTTAACATTTAAATTGTTCTTATATTTTAAGATTCATTCACATTTTAAACTTTAATAAATCGTCCTTGCACTTTTGATGCTTGTGTGTTCTTCATCACAATGGGAACATAATAGGCAGTAATGGCTGCTCTGTGGGAGAGCCACTAAGAGTGAACGGGGGGAGGTTGTGGGGGTGATGCACAGAATGTGTGGGTGGGAGAGGAATGGCAAGGAGCGGGGGGGGGGGGGGGCGGTGAAGGGACGAGGGGTGACTGAGTGAACTGCCAGCCCACCAGCAGTAAGTGACTGAACTGCCAGCCCAATAATCCATTCAGTACACCCACTCCCCCTTCTCTCTCACAGTCTGTCACCAGTTTCTCAGCTGCCAACCTGCCAGGTCCGAGTGACTGTACTGTTAGGCCTCAGTGAGTGAGCTGCCTGGCCTCAGTGAATAAGCTGCAGCCCAAGAATCCATTCGGCCCACAAACTGCATACTCGCCGTCTGGAAACCAGTACCTTCGGCCCACGACACCCATACTAGCGCAACAGAAAACCCCCCCCCCCCCCCCCCCCCCCCCCCCCCACTGGCCAGTGGACTAATGGAGACACAAGGAACTGCAGGTTCTGGAATCTTAATGAAGCACAAAATGCTGAAGTAACACAGTGGGTCAGGCAATATCTATAGAGGGATTGAATAGACAACCCAGCCGGAAGAAAGGTACTGTCTCAATACATTGCCTATCCATTCCTTCCACAGATGTATTTGGACTAACGGAACTGGTCTCAGGGTGAGTGCCTGGCCTTGATGGGCAAGCATTGAGTGAGATAAGAGGTGTTAAACTGGTTACACGTGACTCCATTCCAACAGCAATGAGAATAGTTTGTGTCTCGTTAACTCTGAGTTAATTAACTCAGATTCCCAATCCCTGTTTGGTGGTAATTAAGTAAGGCAAGAAATGCTTGCCAATCCTTGTGAAGAAACGAGAAAAAAATCATCCATATACAGTGAAAGCTAGTTAATAATATTAACACAACTACTCACTTTCAATAAAATGTCTCTGAGATGTCTCCCTGTCACCGGCTTTCAGCTTGAGATGATTGGTTAGTCAAACCCCTGTCAATATCTCAAGTATCTACCCTAACACCTTTCATTTTATCGCATCCCTGTAGTGCTGCTAAAGTGTTATCAGCTAAAGCTCTCTGACACTGCGTCCTTTTAATGTAAATTGTCTTTCTCACAGAAACGTACTTAACAGGCACGGGATAAAGGCTTAAATAGATTAACTATTTGCTTACATTAAATCTACCCCTGCATTTCAATGTGAAACTAAATATGGAGCACGGCATTATTCATTATTCACAATGTGGAACATAAACTGCTCTGATGCTGCCAACATTTTAACTTCCTAGTCCCTTACTGAACTTTCTGCCCAGAGGTATGAATATTGATTTCGCTAATTTCAAGTAACCCTTGCAATCACTCTCTCTCCCCTCTTCCCCCACCCAGGCATCCTGCTAGTTCCACTGTTTTTGTCCATATGTCCCTTCCTTATCACCTCATCCGCAGCCAACAATGGACCATTGTGGACTCCACCATTCCTTGGCATGCCGGCACTGCTTTTCCTGTTGCTTTTCATACCCCTAGTTTCTCTCTCCCCGACTCTCAGTCTGAAGAAGGGTCTCGACAGAAATAATCACCTGTGACCGCGTGGGTTTCCTCTGGGTTCTCCGGTTTCCTCCCACATCCCAAAGATATGGAGGTTTGTTTGTAGGTTAATTGGCTTCGGTAAAATTGTAAATTGTCTCTCATGTGTAGGATAGTGTTTGTGCATGGTTAGCATGGGCTCGATGGGCAGAAGGGCCTGTTCCCAGCTGTATCTCTCAAGTCTTAAGTAAAGTAAAATGTAATGATCTGTTGGTCATTTCGTTGAACACCTTCACTCAGACCGCCTTGTCCTGCACGATCTCTCAGTTGCCAAACACTTTAACTCTCCTTTCCATTACCATAGTGACTTCTCTGTTCTGGGTTTCCTCCACTGTTAGAGTGAGGCCACACGCAAATTGGAAGAACACTACTTCACATTCTGCTTGGCCAGCTTACATCCCAGCGGTATGATAATTGATTTATCAAATTTCAAGTAACCCTTGAATCCCCACTCTCACCGAATCTCCCCCAACCTAGTTGTCCTGCTGGGTTTCCCTGCCTTTGTTATCACCTGTTCCACAGGCATTGTAGGCTGCACCCTTTCTTGGTTACTGGTGCCAGCTCGGATTTGTTCTGAACCTCTTCAAACCTCCAGTTTCCCTCTCCCGTGGCTCTCAGTGTGATGAATAGTCTCAACCAAAAACGCCACCTATTCCCTTTATTCAGAAATACTGCCCGACCCGCTAATTTACTCCAGCATTTTGTGTCTAATTATCTAGCATTGTCAAGATAGGCAACGTTTCGAGCCGAAACCCTTCTTCAGACTGATAGGGGGTGGGGAGAGGCGGGGAGAAGAAACGAAAAAGGAGGAGGTGGAGCCCGAGGGTTGAGGGAGAGGTATGAAGGGGAGGAGACAGCAAGGGTGGACAGAATTGTGAGAATTCAATGTTCATGCCACCAGGATGCAGACTACCCAAGCGGAATATGAGGTGCTGTTCCTCCAGCTTCCGGTGTTGCTATCTCTGGCCGTGGAGGAGGCCTAGAACAGAGAGGTCGGATATGGAATGGAAGGGGGAGTTGAAGTGCTGAGCCACCTGGAGGTCAGGCTGATTAGTGCGGACCGAGCGGAGGTGTTCGGCAAAAACGATCGCCAAGCCTACACTTGGTCCCACCGATATAGATCAGCTGACATCTGGAGCAGCAGATGCAATAGATGAGGTTGGAGGAGGTGCAGGTGAACCTCTGTCGCACCTGGAACTCCTGCTTGGGTTCTTGAAAGGTCGAGCGGGGAGGTACAGCGACAGGTGTAGCATCTCTTGCGGTTGCAACGGAAAGTGCCCGGGGAGGGGGTAGTACAGGAGGGAAGGGAAGAATTGACAAGGGAGTTACGGAGGGAGCGGTATTTGCGGGGCAGATAGGGGGGGGGAGATGGGAAGATGTGGTGAGTGGTAGGGTCACGTTGAAGGTGGCGAAACAGACGGAGGACTATTTGTTGTACGTGCCGGCTAGTTGGGTGAAAGGTGAGGACCAGGGGGACTCTGCCCTTGTTGCGGGGGGGCAGGGCCTGGAGGCAGGTGGGCCTGGATTGTTCGGCATGTGGGCATTGTGACGTCAGCAGCTGGTGAGCGCCGTTTATATTTTAAAAATTAAGTTTTGTGATCAATTTTATTTAAAATCTGGGGAAATAACCGACCAAGGAGTGGATTTGTGAACTCATAAGATAAATCCCTACCGACATTTAGCGTTTTTGCGTCTGGTTTACGAATAAATAAGCAGCAAAGGCAAAATGCTGCCCCGCCAATGATGAAGCCGAATTTTAGTTAAAAATATAAGAAGATATTAAATTGGTTTCTGGGCTAGCTTACCGCTTATATTTAGTCTCAAATTAGGCTTGCCTTAGGTTGCGGGTGTGTGAGATAATAAATCCTATAACATTGTCTCCCAAGTGACAGGCAGAGGAGAAGCTAGAGAGATAGCTGGTCAAATCTTTAAAGTGAGATGCCATAAAGCAAATGACCAATGTTTATGGGGGAGGAGGCGATAGAGGAAGAGAGACATAGTTGGTCACATCTTTGAAGCAAGAGGCAATAAAGCAGATGGCCTATGTTTATGAGGGACCGTGACAAAGAAGATATACAATGTTTTTAGTATATCTTGTACCATGTAAACAAAAGGTTTGATGTGATGCATTCTGTGGAAACCTTTTCCTGTACCTCTGACCATGACTAATGTCTGTGGAATGTGCTAAGGGGACAAAAAAACCCTATTTAAGGCAATGTAATTCTGTTGTTCAGAGAAGGTGGCTGAGCACAGTCAAGTGTCTGCATTGGTCACTTGACTGGAATTCTCGCTCCCTTCCATCGGCCGATGTTAAGTAAAGTTTTGAACTGGTCTACCAAACAGTTTGTGTGGTGTCTGTTTATTAAGAAGCGAACCTGGTTTAGTAGTTGAAATAAGTAGCTTTTTCACCTATACCTACCGGCCCAGGCAGGACATGCAAACACTATATAAACAGCACCCACAGTCACGATCGTACCCGGATCTATGGCACCAGAATTCTACACATGCGCCACTGTTCCACCCAAGGATGTGCACAGAATACGTAATGTTCAAATTTCCCAGATACACCCAAGGGGCTATAATATATTGCTGATGCTGGAATGAGTAGAACATCTTCCTACCCCTAATGCAATAAGTCTGGAAAAGGGTCCATAATGGCAACATTGTCTATCAATGTCCTCCGGAGATGCAAGAGAAAGATGGAAACATAGCAAACATGTGCAGTCATAGGTCATTCGGCCCTTCGAGCCAGCCCCGCCATTCAATATAATCATGGCTGATCATCCAAAATCAGTACCTCTTTCGCCCAATATCCCTTGATTCCTTTAGCCCTAAGAGCTGCAGTATACCAAACTCTCGCGTGAAAACATCTAGTGAATTGGCTTCCACTGCCTTCCATGGCAGAGAGCTCCACAGGTTCACAACTCTCAGTGTGGAAAAGTTTTTTCTCATCTCAGTCCTAAGTGGCCTCCCCCTTATTATTAAATTGTGACCCCTGGTTCTGGTCACTTACAACATCGGGAACAAATTTCCTGCACCGAGCCTTGTCCAATCCCTTAAGAATGTTATATGTTTCTATAATATACCCTCTCATCCTTCAAAATTCACGTGAATACAAGCCCAATCGACCCATTTTTTCCCATAGAATGTCAGTTCCGCAATCCCGGGAATTAACACGCTGCACTCCCTCAATTGCAAGAATATCCTTCCTCAAATTAGGAAACCATTTTATTCCCTCGTCTAAAGCGTTAATATACATTGTAAATAACTGGGATCGCAGCACTGAGCCATGCAGCATCCCGCTATTCACTGCCTGCCATTTCCAAAATGTCCCGTTAATTCTTACTCTTTGTTTCCTGTCTGTCAACCGGTCCTCTATCCATATCAATACCCCACCCCAAATACACTGTGCTCAATTTTGCACACTAATCTCTTGTGTTGGACCTTGTCAAATGCTCCTTGTAATTCCGGATACACCACAACCACTCGTTCCCATTTATCCATTCTACTTGTTAAATCTGCACAAAATTCTAGAAAATTAGAAAAGCATGACTTCCCCTTCATAAATTCATGCTGACTTTGACCGATCCTGTCACTGCTTTCCAAAAGTGCTGTTATTACATCTTAGATAATCGACTTAAGCAACTGTCGAACAGTAAATTTTGGCAATTTAGAACTGAGCACCAGACAATGTTGTGACGATGTATTGAGCATGCATGTCAGGACACATGCGCAACGTTTAAAATATATCTGGATTTGGAAGAGCCAGCTTCTGGAGAAAAGTGTTCCAAATATGGCAAGTTGATATTTGGTGGTATTGTGAGTTTTCGTCGGCGAGAGTTATATAAAGTTATAAAGTTGGATACAAATATATTACATCACATACTACATGGTTGTTTGAGCTAGTTTTCCGAGCAAAAACTGCAGTAATCAAAACCAGAAAGGGTAGGATGGGGATGAATCCCACTGTTTAGACGTTGGAATGTTTTTTTAAAATCATTCTAATAGAATGATTTTCCAACTCCAGTGGTAAGTAAACATTTTTTTTCACTCCTAGTTTTCTTTACTTAATTTTAAGGATGTGCAAAAAGTTGAATAAAATAAACACTTATACATTAGTTAATTTATGTTCTTACTCATGTGACAAAATACATTATATATAAAATTATACA
Source organism: Leucoraja erinaceus (assembly GCF_028641065.1). Taxonomy (NCBI): domain Eukaryota; kingdom Metazoa; phylum Chordata; class Chondrichthyes; order Rajiformes; family Rajidae; genus Leucoraja; species Leucoraja erinaceus. The sequence continues at coordinate 444,849 of NC_073411.1, read as the reverse complement.
CAAGGGAAAATATGACGAAAATTAGCAAAAGACATAAGAAAATGTAGTCGAGGGTGAATTAAATTTTGTGATCAAGACTCAAGGGTGAATGACACTGAAATAGATTTTAAAAACACTGGGGTAGACCGATGGGACTGAAGGTTGATAAATCCCCAGGGCCTGATGGTCTTCATCCCATGGTACTCAAGGAGGTGTCTCTAGAAATCATGGAAGCTTTGATGATCATTTTCCCATGTACGATAGAATAGTAAGATTAAACGAGAACTTACCAGTTTGAAGTTTGATCTGTATTTTATGAGGAGTTACGATGAGGGATTACGTGAAGAACCCGCCTCATGACGCATGTGCGGCATACTTCAAAGCAGCGGTGTGGAATCACAGATAGACACAAGTATTTGAAGTAACATAGTAAAGAAAATAGAGAGATCAATTTATCAGTTTGATCCATATAATGAGGGTGGGAGTGGAGGGCACGTAATCCCTCATCGTAACTCCTCATAAAATACAGATCAAACTTCAAACTGGTAAGTTCTCGTTTAATCTTACTATTTTACTTCGGAGTCACGTGAGTGACTACGTGAAGATTTCAAAGCTCTGTGATTTCAAACCGTGTAACAGCTATTACTACACCACTGCCGAAGTCTTTGAGGGAGGAAGTGTGTTATCGTAATCAACCAATGAATCTGTTTATAGAAAAACACAATGGTATTTTTACAATAACAATGAAGAAATTTAAATGCTCCCCTGGGCTAATTTAAATATTTGCAGATTGGAATCTTTCCTGCAAATAAAAAACAGGGTTTTGTCAACAGTTTATAATAAATTCTTTCTCTGAACGTTTTACCCCCACCATTCTGCTGTAGCCAGGATGTGGTTTATAGGCACGTCCATTCTTTTGCCGTTGACGTGGAAGCTTGTCCTGTGGAATGAAAACTTTGTACATGTTAGTTTTATCCCAGGAGCTTTAGTACCTGCTTGAGCCATCCCAAAAAAAGGCTCGTTACCCGACCACAAGGTTATTTGTGACCAACCCACAAGGCTTTTCATCTCCCTCGAATATTTAGGTTGTGTCTATGTAGGGTAATAGGGTCATGGAACATTACCGTGTTTTCTGGCGGGTAAGCCCGGATTTTATGACTGGATAAGGTGTTCCTGGTCTGGTTTTACCATTCCCTGGACAATGATAGAGATCTGGTCTGAAGCTATGAGCATGGTGTCCAGTTGCAATAGGAGTAGTGACTGGACCCTCTGTGCTGCTCCGAGTGCCCTCAACATATGTGTTTAGAGCATGGATGGTTCAGGTTGAGGGATCTGGCTGGTGGGTATCCCCTGAGGTATGGTAGTACCACTGTGACATCCCATATATGGGTGTACCTGGTCTAGGGGTTTAGAGTTGTAATACACTTCAAAGATTTACCACCAGCCAGTGTGACCCCATGGCCTGTGTGTCCTGTAGCTGTTTTGAAAAAAACAGGCAGGGCAATTCTAGCTGTGTTGATGGTACTGTAGCCGAATCCTTCATCATGATGAAGGTTCACCAGGAATTCCAGTTCGTAGTAACTGTATCGGTTGAGTAGGTTATCCCTGTATCCTTGCAGCACTTCTCTTGATGCTGGACAAGTGCTGTAGTCCAGTGGATGTTCAGAAGGATGCTGACATGGTGTCGACGGTTCGGTATAACAATCCCAGTCCCAGATGTGGCTTGTGCGGAATCTGCACCCCAGGAGCTTGAATTTCCCATGGCACAGATGACTTGTGCCCGGAGTGTTAATAATTCTGGGTCACTGGGGAATACCATCGAAGTTCCAACAACCATGTCATGGAGTATTGGGAACCATGGCTGCGTAAGTCCGTCAGGTACTATCAAAATACCTGAAGCAGAGTCCTTTTGTACTGTGCGTAGTCCTCGACTGATGAGGCAGAAAGGAAGAAATACATAGAAATAATTTCACCAATCCAGCGCGAACGCATTTGCTGCCCCAGGGTCTGGTTTCCACGCGACATACATAGGACATCCCCAAACACCTGGTGATTTAGCGTTGATGCAGATAATCGATATCTGGCGTGTCATATAGCTTGATAGTTTTATTAAAACTTTTTTATAAAAACATCTAATCGATGTTGTCATTAAATTTATGTGACCTGGTGTCTGTCACTGTATTTAGCTTACCTGGCAGGTAAGTTGCTGATAATCAAATACATCTTTGGACACACCATTGCCAAATTGTTTTGACCAACTTATCGCATGATACTGACTTTATGCCGCCCATATGGTTAACGTAGGCCACGACCGTAGTGTAGTCTATTTATAACCGTGCATGCAAGTGCTTTAAATCCATAAAATTCACCCAAACATGTTTAGATAATTAATGCCCAGTATAAGTGGTAACCCCACCACTGTCCTTCTGATATTACTTCAGTGGGTAACTTCATGAGACGCTCAATGACAACGTATATGTCGTTTTTGATACTAAGGTCCGAATCATGTAGACAGAAATGCTACCATTTTCCCAATTACTCTGTTACTTGTCGAGTAGTTGGTAGTTTGTTGACCATTAATTTGTTGCTTGTTTGTGCCAATTCAACTATGTTGTCTCTTGGCAACATTATAGTCACGTGGACTGAATTAATATGAAACCCAAGATAATCCAGGAAAGAGCTCTATATGCTGGTAGGAACCAGACCCACCTACCTCCATGGTTATTGGCGGTTTTGTCTTTTCTGTTTTCTGAGTACTTTGTTCTGACGACGTGCTGGCGACGTTGGGGGGAGGCGCATTTTCCAGGGGGTCCGCGGCGGGCCCTGATCTAAAAGATCTTTGGGGATAGTGCGGCCCCAAGCGTTCACCAGTCCCATATTCTAGACGTCGACTGGTGGATGCCGCTTGGGTATCGGAGGTCGTGGTTTGCTCGTCCCGGGGCCTGCCCTCATGATGCCGAAGGTTTTTGATGCCTCTTCCATCTCCTTCAGCTTTTTGTTCAGATCTCTCCCAAATAGCAGTGAGTCTGCCTCCGCAGCTGGGGCTTTACACAAGCCTGCAAATTTTGGGATTGAGGGCAGGTCTTATATTTCCCTCTGGAGATTGTTTAGTTCGAATTGTGTGGTACACCTTAATACCTTAATGTATTCATCTTCGTTGTCTCCACAGAACGAGCATAGGCTGTGATAGCTGACGTCAGGAGCCTTAGGATCCGCTGTAGCTTGAGTTTTTAATTCCCGCATAAGGGCCGCCACATTTTCCAGATTTTGCAGTTGAGGCTTTTTTCCCTTAAGTTCTCACAGTTCTCTGGTGCTGTATATTCTTGCAGCACCTCGGCGAGCACCTTCTTCAGTAGAGGTTTGTTGGATAGGTGATTAATACTGGCTGCTTTTATGGCTCCAGCGGTGCTCCAGCCCGTGGGGTTGCTACGAAGCGGTCCAACACACCCAACAGCTGTTCCTGATCCTGCACCCCATGCATACTCCCGATTTCGTCCGCCTGCCCCATTTCCCGACCAGCCCTGCCCTGGTCACCAGTGCTAGCCTCCTGCTCCAGCCCGTGGTATGAGGGTAGCAAAGGGCAGTGCCTGACACGACACTATGGAGGAGGTACCTGTCCTGTCTCGCCGGGAGCGCTGCTGTTCCCGGTGGACCATCTCCTCCAGGAGCTGCTAAATGCAGCTCAGGCGACTGTCTCTCTTCTGCTTTGGTGGAGACATGTCCCCCTCCGACGAATCGGAGACGACCGGCCGTTTGGCTTCCTGGCCGCTTTCCCATTCCGCCATGCAGGCTCTGGCGAGACTGGGCTTGGCTCGGTCTCAGGGATAGCGAAACCGCTCTGAAAGCGACGCTGCCGCCGGTTGCTGCCCCGCTGGTAGAGTTGGAGCGGGGCAGTTTTTCTTTGAGAGTTTTCTGCGTTGTGTTCCTGAAACCTGCAAAAAACACAACTGCAACTCACCTCTCCAATGCCCAAGAAACGCTCCTGCAGCTCAGGCGGCTGTCTCTCCCCCTCCTGGGTGGAGAGACGTCCCCGTCCGATGTTGGAAACCACCGGCCGGTTTTGCATACATCCAGCCCGCTGCTCAGGCGCTAGCGGGCTGGGCTCGGTCGCGGTGTCGGGTTAGCGGACCGCCCGCTAAGCGGTCCTACCGCCTGTTGCTGCCCCCGCAATGAGACGTTCCTCCGTCGAGCGGGCAGGTGCAGCGTTTTCCCCAGCCCGCTGCTGAAGTGCTGACGGGCTTGGTGCAGTGTCGGGAGCGGGGCGCTGGTTAGCGGTCCTGCCGCGGTGCGCTCTCTCTCTCTCTGCACTCGGGCTGCTGCTCTCCTGCACTCGGGCTGCAGCTCACTCCACGCCAACACTGCGTCGTGGGTCCCCTTCATCGGCTCCGAATGGTCGGAAGCCTCCGCCCGCCCGCCTGCCTGCCTTCACCTGGCCAGCTACTCGAGGGGCGAGCGAGGACTGAGGGGAACCTCCAACGAGTGCAAGCGCCGTCTTCCCATTGTCGCCCCTGTGGAGTGGTACCGGCACCGGCACAGCTCCCAGTCCATGGTCCGCCGTGTGTGCGGTCCTGGTGGCGTCTTCCCCCCCCCCTCCCGCGAACGGAACACTCCTTCCCCGGAGTCCAAGGGGGCCGCTTGCATGCCCTGCGGGGAACAAGCAGACGCGAGGGGATGTTAAAATAAAGGTAAGTACTTACCTAAAACTTAGTTTTTCTGGTTATTGCGGGAGCCCTGTCTCCCGCCTGCCGCTGTTGCCTGCTGAAACGTAATGCCGCACATGCGTCCTGAGGCGGGTTCTTCACGTAGTCACTCACGTGACTCCGCAGTAAAATCAGGATCAGTTCCTGTGATTTGGAGGGTAGATAATATTTCCCACTTTTCAAGAAAGGGGTCTGAGAGAAAACTGGGATCGACCAGTTAATGTGACGTCGGTGCCTGGAAGGATGCGAGTCAATTATAAAGGAAGTAATAACGGCGCAATTGGATAGCAGTAAAAGGATTGGTCCAAGTCAGCATGGATTTATGAAGGGGAATTCCTGCTTGACTAATCTTTTGGAATTTTTTGAGGATGTGACAAGTAAAATGTAATGAAGGATAGCGAGTGCACGTAGTGTAGCTGGACTTTCGGAAAGCCTTTGATAAGGTCCCACACGGGAGATTATTGGACAACATTTGAGCACATGGTATTGGGGTATGGTATTGACATGGATAGAGAATTGGTGGGCAGACAGGAAACAAAGAGTAGAAATAAACGGGTCCCTATCAGAATGGAGGCAGTGGTGAGTGGAGGGCCGCAAGGATCTGTGCTGGGCCGCAACTATTTACAATATATATTGATGATTTAGATGATAGAATTAAATGTTACTAGCAAATTTGCAGATGGCACAACGCAGTGTGAACTGCGAAGAGAATGCTAGGAGGTTCCAGGTTGACTTGGACAGGTTGAGTGAGTGGGCTAAGGCATGGCATAAGGAGTATAATGTAAATACATGTGAGATTATCCCCTTTTGCAGAAGGAAAAAGGAGGCAGATTAGTATTTCAATGGTGTCCGATTAGAAAAGAGGGAAGTGCAACGAAACATGTGTGTCCTTGTGCACCAGTCACTGAAAGTAAATATGCAAGTACAGCAGGCAGTAAATAAAGCTGATGGCATGTTAGCATTCATCATGCGAGGATTTGAGTATAGGAGTAAAGAGGTCTTTCTGCAGTTGTACAGGGCCCTGGTGAGACCACATCTGGAGTATTGTGTGCAGTATTGTCTCATAATTTGAGGAAGGCCATCCATGCTATTGAGAGAGCGCTGCGTAGGTTCACGAGGTTAATCCCCGGGAAGTTGGGACAGTAAAATGAGGAACGATTGGAAAGAATGGGCTTGTATTCACAGGCATTTAGAAGGATACGAGGCTATCTTACAGAAACATATAACATTATAAAAGGACTGGACAAGCTAGATGCAGGGGAAATTATCCCATTGTTGGGGGAGTCCAGGACCAGGGGCCACATTCTAAGAATAGAGGGGAGGCCATTTAAAACTGAGATGAGAAAAAGCTTTTTCATGCAGAGAGCTGTGAATTCGTGGAATTCTCTGCCACAGAAGGCAGTGGACGCCAATTCACTGGATTCATTTAAAATATAGAGCTCTTGGGGCTAGCGGAATCAAGGTGTATGGGGCAACGCGAGCACGAGTTACTGATTGTGGATGATCCGCCATTATCACAATGAATTGCGGTGCCGGCCCGAAGGGCCGAATGGCCTCCTACTGCACCTATTTCCTATGTTTCTATGAATGAAGGTGCAGCGCCCCGCGTATAGCCTCGGACTCCAAGCATACATTCCGTATTTTATTCTTCAGCGTCCCGATCTTCTCGATACTTATAGAATTTTTCGAGGATGTAACGAGTAGAGTGGATAAGGGAGAACCAGTGGGTGTGTTATATCTGGACTTTCAGAAGGCTTTTCGACAAGGTCCCACATGAGAGATTAGTATACAAACTTAAAGCACACGGTATTAGGGGGTTCAGTATTGATGTGGATAGAGAACTGGCTGGCAGACAGTTTGCGGATGACACGAAGCTGGGGGGGGGGGGGGGGGGTGGCAGTGTTAGGTGTGAGGAGGATGCTAGGAGGCTGCAAGGTGACTTGGATAGGCTGGGTGAATGGACAAATGCATGGCAGATGCAGTATAATGTGGATCAATGTAAGGTTATCCACTTTGGTGGGAAAAACAGGAAAGTAGACTATTATCTAAATGGTGGCCGATTAGGAAAAGGGGAGATGCAACGAGACCTGGGTGTCATGGTACTCCAGTCATTGAAAGTAGGCATGATCATATTGAATAGCGGTGCAGGCTCGTAGGGCCGAATGGCCTACTCCTGCACCTATTTTCCATGTTTCTATGTTTCTCTTTAATGACCCATTTGTCGTCCGTGATCGTACATTATAAATTGTATGAAATAGAGTCACCGGATTCCGGAAGCCCCGTTGGCACGCATTGACAACGGCGATTCACAGCGTGAAATCTGGCGCTCTTCTATACCTATTCAATGTGATGCCGAGAGGTAAGGGGCTACATTGTAGAAGCGTGGATGTAAGGTAATGAGTTGCCACACAGTATTGATCTACAATCGAAACATGATGGACAATACGGGTGGGAAAAGGGACCAGGCGGACAAGCTAGAACCGTCTTCGTGGAGGACAGAACGAATAGGAGGGAGGTGCAAGAAAAAACAAAGAAATGCTCGAGGCACTCGGTTTGTGATGCATAATCTGCGGAGGCAAAATGCAGACGGTATTTCTGTCTGGTTCTTCTTTAGTTTGTTATAGCAGACATTGGGAAGGTGAGATAGGGTGGGGCAAATCGTGGCAAGTGATGGGTGGGTACAGGTGACAGGTCGTGTGATTCGCAGGTGAATATAGTGTGAGAAAGTGTAGAGCTGGCAAGGTGGCAAAAGCGCGTTAGGTAAGGAAAGTAGAGGAGGAGTGAAATATAAAGCCGGAGGGATGGATATGAGTGGAGGACAGGCTTGAGAGGACGGTGCTAGGGGAGACGCGTGGGATAAAACGCAAATGTGAGATTCAGAGATGTGAGTTATGCGTAAAGAGCGGTGGGTCAAATGTAACTGTGGGCCGTGGAAGGCGGTCGGAGAAAGCGATGACGTCAGGGCTTTAGATCTGCGAATTTGACGTTTACTGGGTTGGGAGATAAGCTACGCAAGAAGAATACGTTGTTATTTTAGTTAATGTTTTTCTCACTGGCAAAGGAGGAGGCTAAGGACAAAAAGGACGACATGGGAATTGAGTTTGAGTTTCAGTTTAATTTATTGTCACGTGTACCGAGATACAGTGAAAAGCGAAAGGCGGAAATACAATACATGGTTACAATCGAGCCATCTACAGTGTACAAGTACATGATGAAGGAAATATCTTCAATAGCGTTTAATGCAAGACAAAGTCCAGTAAAGACCGATCAAAGATAGGTTACAGGTCCCGAATAAAGCAGGACGGTAGAACGGTTCAGTTGTTTGATAACAGCAGGCAAAAACACTGCCCCTGAATGTGGATGTGTGCGATTTCACATTTCTATGCATCTTACCTGATGGGAGAGGGTAAAAGAGAGAGCGGCGGCGGTGCGACTCATCCTTAATTATACTCGTGGCCTTGTCGTGGCATTGTGAGTGGAAAAAATTGAGTAAATGGAAGGGATGTTGGTTTGTGTGATAGTCTGGACTGCGTCCACAAATCTCTGCAATTTCTTGGGGTCTTGGATGGAGTTGCTCCCAAATCATGCTGTGACGCAGGCCGATAAAAAGCTTTCTACGGCTCATCTATAGAGGGTGGTGAGAATTGATGGGGACATTCTAAACCTCCTAAGGCTTCTAAGGAATTGGAATATCAGCTAAAATAGCTAGTAGTTGGGAGCTCTAGCAGGCCGAGACGGACAGCCATGCCAATTCTTGGGCTCGCCCATGTAGATATAGGTGGCCGCATCGCGAGCAGCGAATACAATGGACGAGGTTGGAAGAGGAAGATATGACCCTTCCGGAAGCATGAGTCACAATTTAAGAATTTACAAGTAGGCCATTTAGGACTGAGATGAGGAAGAACTTTTTCACCCAGAGTGTTGTGAATCTGTGCAATACCACAGAATGCAGTGGCCAATTCACTGGATGTTTTCAAGAGTGAGTTAGATTGAGCTCTTAGTTCTAACGGAATCAAGGGGCATGGGGAAAAAGCAGGAACGTGGTACTGATTTTGGATAATCAGCCAATATCACAGTTAATGGCGGTGCTGGCTCGAAGGGCCGAATGGCCTATTCCTGTAAATATATTCTATGTTTCCTCTCACGGAAGGATGGTAGAGTGGATGGAACGCAATGAGCACATCGTGTTCCGAATTGGCAGATAAAAAGCACACGTGAAAACCCGGAACAGAAAAGAAATAGTGAATATTACATCTGAAACTCAATCGGACAAAAGACGTTCTCGGTCAGTCCGACTGGAGCTTGGTGGCGAACTGACCAAACTATAATTGATGCAATTTTAGAAAAGTGCGATTGAGGTTACTGTACAGAAATGGTATGTAAAGGAGATACTAAGGAGATTCCGCACACGCTGGAATCATGAACGAATAGCAAACTGCATGAGAAAGTCAGAGGGTCAGGCAACACCTGCGAAAGGACCACGCATAGAATATGTGTTCAAGAAGGAACTGCAGATGCTGGAAGATCGAAGGTACACAAAATTGCTGGAGAAACTCAGAGGGTGCAGCAGCATCTATGGAGCGAAGGAAATAGGCGACGTTTCGGGCCGAAACCCTTCTTCAGAACCCGTCTGAAGAAGGGGTTCGGCCCGAAACGTCGCCTATTTCCTTCGCTCCATAGATGCTGCTGCACCCGCTGAGTTTCTCCAGCAATTTTGTGTACCTACGCACAGACTATGTATCGGATTGGGATGCTTAGTTAGGTGTAGCCGTCAAAGATGGACTGAATGCAGATATTGCGTTGTTCTAATGTGGATGGTTGCTGTGGACAAACAGCAAAAGGGTGATGTCCGACGCGATGTGACTATAATGGGTCCGTCACTTCCGAGGAGTTCTTTCTGACAGTTTCAACTGAAACTAGTGCCCGGTCTGAACCAATTTCGTCGATCGACACTGGAAACCTTTTCGTATAGAGACCAATCCCTCGTGTAGTTCAGCAGGCGGCTACTCACCATAGTTCTCTGACCAGATGCCCCTGCTCATCCGTTCATTTATTTTTTAATCATTTGAATAATTGCATCCACTGGATACTTCACCATGTTCACAAACTCCATTCTGAACTTGGCCTGAGTCACTCCATAAATAAAAGTGTTTGTACAAAGGCTGAGGTTCTGTAGTATGTATCCGAACTGCCGAAATATATATTCAGATGGATTATAATAATTGGGATTTCTTCCTGCAACGTTATAATATAAATAATCCACAACAGTTGTTACCCACAGAAGTATGAAACTGCCTGATATAGTGAAAAGCAAAATTATAGACCTCCTCCTGCTCTCCATCTCTGGATCATTCTGATTCCCCACATTTCCTTGACCCCTCAGCGCCTTACGAACGCGACTCGCCAATAAAATGTTCCTGACTGTCAGAATATTGAAGAGCACAATCACGGCGAAAGGGAGTAATGGAACGAATACCTTATCCAACCGACTATATTCCACCCAACCCGGATCTCTATAATACGCTGGTTTTCTATCACAGAACCACGGCACGTTATTAATTATCACTCTATGTTGAGAGGTGAAAAAGAATGGAACGTTTTTCAGACAAGACAGGACCCCTGTTGTTCCCAGAACAACAAGCGCAGTTTTTCCGGTGCAATATTTTGGTTTCAGCCTCTGGCAACAAATGAGGACAAAGCGATCAAAAGTGAACATGACGGTAAACCAGACCGAACAGTCTCTGGTGGCGCACATAAGGACGAATATTACGTTGCAGTGTGGGTATAGGTCGAGAAAAGATCCGGATAAGTAAAAACTGATTCGTCTCAGAATAACGGCGGTGACGACTGCCAGAAGGTCCGCCGCCGCCATCACGATCAAATAGCGAGTGGTGCAAGTGGACAGACCGCACTTTCCCCGGGACAGGATGGCGATTGCAACCAAATTCACTGTAAACAAGGAAACGGATTGCATGTTAGTGACAACGCTTCTAGTTTGCCTGAGATCTAATCTGCAGATATAGACTATATCATTGAAATGTTTCGATTTCGGTTGGAGTTCGGTGCGAAATTTGAAATTATTCGCAGTGCGGTTCCGGACACGACATTTCCTCAAGGGGAACGAGATCCATTTACGTCGCCCATGGGCCAGACAAGAATTGCCCCTAAATCACGTTGCTGAAAGAGAGTCTAGTGGTCAGAGAATAAACATCAGCTATTTGAATGATATTTGGGCAGAAATATGGATGGGAAATGTTCAGAGTGATATGGACCGAAACGAGAACAATTAGTGGCAAATCACAACAACATAATGTAATTGTGATTAGTGTTCTAGCGTATTTCGTGGTCGGCTAAATTGGACATATTTCAATGGAATTCGACTTTCTTAAACTCCTCAAACCACCGATTACAGAAACTGCAGGTTGCCGTGTAAACGCCAGTATCACGCATTGCATTTCGCTTGCTTGATCGTGAAGTTCACTTGACTTTCTGACAGTCGCTCGGCGGTCCTCATGAAGGCAGAATAGAAATTAATGTAAACGACACGGTACACGCACTTGCCAGATAAGAAAAACAAAAGCAGCGAAGGTAAATACAAAATACTGGAGAAACGCAGGGGTGAGGCAGCATCTGTGGAGAAAAGGAATTGGCGACGTTACGGGTCGAGACCCTTCTTCAGACTGATGTCGGGGGGGGGGGGGGGGGGGGGGGGGGACAAAGAAAGAATGTAAACAAAGCGTGTCTACCTTCGATTTAACAGCATCTGCAGTTCTTGCTCAAACAAAAGCAGCGATTATGGCCCATTTTAAGGCAATCGGTCTTTATTAAATAGGAATGGGACATTAAAGGGAGGGTTTAAACTTCGTCTCAATCTAATCACTGTGAATGTGCGAATTAACATCCCAGCAAATCCGCAACTGTCTATCAGTGTGTGATCAAAATATAAATCTCGCTGTTTCAGACTCCATACCTTTATAACGAAAAAGAATTCAATAAAGAATGATTAGAATCTACCATCACTGTGTTCTTTATAGTGACAAATATAAATGACAAATGTTTTCCTGGTTTATAAATCTAAGTTATTTTTACATAGTTCACATTGATTCAGTAAAGCCAACTGTCGGTGCGGCGGATCCTCCGTTTAAGAAACGGAACCAAGTGTGAAGGCGATTCTGAATACACATCGCTGAATATACATCGCTTACATCCACTTACCGAGAACGCCAAGAACAGCAATAATGAAGTAGAATACTCTTTGGAAAGTGTCAAATGCCTCCAGCATCCTCTCCGCGAATGACGTGGTCCCGCGCACAGAAATATGTTCAGATGTACCGCTGCGGTGACTGATTACCTCCCGAACTATAATTTATAGTTTGTGGGTTACTCAAGGGAGAGGCCTCGTTGCGACATAATTCTGATTATTGAAAATAAATGACGACATAGCAGTTAATTTGACGTTGTGGTGCAATATCTGAGACTTGATTGGGATGTGAATAGACCTCATGTAGGGGAGTGGAAATCCACGTGTGGACAAAAAGCACAATAAGTTTGTAATTTAGGAAAGTTGCAGTCATAGTATGGCGGCACAGTGGCGCAACTGGTATACTGTTGCCGCACAACACCGGACACCCGGGTCTGTTCCCAACCTCCCATGTTTTCTGTGTGTAGTTTGAAAATTCTCTCTGTGACCGCCAGGGCTCTTTCTGGTGCTCTGGTTTCACCCAACACCCCAAAGACGGGCAGATTCATGCCATTTGTTATATCTTTGCCCAATAACCAAATCTCATTTTCCCGCTGCAGTAACGTGTCTCTCTGTGACCTGGCCATTTAAGTGTGTATTAGAAACATAGAAACATAGAAAATAGGCGCAGGAGGAGGCCATTCGGCCCTTCGAGCCAGCACCCCCATTCAATATGATCCCTTTAGCTCATACCCCCTGATCCCTTTAGCCACAAGGGCCACATCTAACTCCCTCTTAAAAATAGCCAATGAACTGGCCTCAACTACATTCGGTGGCAGATAATTCCAGAGATTCACAACTCTCTGAGTAAAAAATGTTTTTCTCATCTCAGTCCTAAAAGATTTCCCTTTTATCCTTAAACTGTGACCCCTTGTTCTGGACTTCCCCAACATCAGGAACAATCTTCCTGCATCTAGCCTGTCCAACCCCTTAAGAATTTTGTAAGTTTCTATAAGATCGCCGCTCAAGCTTCTAAATTCTAGCGAGTACAAGCAGAATCTATCCAGTCTTTCTTCATATGAAAACCCTGACATCCCAGGAATCAGTCTGGTGAACATTCTCTGCACTCCCTGTATGGCAATAATGTCCTTCCTCGGATTAGGAGACCAAAACTGTACGTAATACTCCAGGTGTGGTCTCAGCAAGACCCTGTACAACTGCAGTGGAACCTCCCTGCTCCTATACTCAAATCCTTTAGCTATGAATGCTAACATACCATTCGCTTTCTTCACTGCCTGCTGCACCAGCATGCCTACTTTCAATGACTGGTGTACCATGCCACCCAGGTCTCGTTCCCTCTCCCCTTTTCCTAATCGGCCACCATTCAGGTAATAGTCTACTTTCCTGTTTTTGCCACCAAAGTGGATAACCTCACATGTATCCACATTATACTGCATCTGCCATGCATTTGCTCACTCACCCAGCCTATCCAAGTCACCTTGCAGCCTCCTAGCATCCTCTTCACAGCTAACACTGCCCCCCAGCTTCGTGTCATCCGCAAACATGGAGATGTTGCATTCAATTCCCTCGTCCAAATCTATATTGTAAATAGCTGGGGTCCCAGCACTGAGCATTGCGGTACCCCACTAATCACTGCCTACCATTCTGAAAAGGACCCGTTTATTCCTACTCTTTGCTTCCTGTCTGCCAACCAGTTCTCTATCCACATCAATACTGAACCCCCAATACCGTGTGCTTTAAGTTTGTATACTAATCTCTTATGTGGGACCTTGTTGAAGGCCTTCTGAAAGTCCAGATATAACACATCCACTGGTTCTCCCTTATTTACTCTACTAGATACAACTTCGGAAAATTCTATAAGATTCGTCAGACATGATTTACCTTTCATAAATCCACGCTGATTTTGACCAATGATTACACCACTTTCCAAATGTGCTGCTGTCCCATCCTTAATAACTGACTAGCAGTTTCCCCACTACCGATGTTAGACTAACTGGTCTGTAATTCCCCGTTTTCTCTCTCCCTCCCCTTTTAAAAAAGTTGGGTTACATTAGCTACTCTCCAATCCTCAGGAATTACTCCAGAATCTAAAGAGTTTTGAAAAATTATCACTAATGCATCCACTATTTCTGGGGCTACTTCCTTACGTACTCTGGGATGCAGCCTATCTGGCCCTGGGGATTTATCGGCCTTTAATCCATTCAATTTACCTAACATCACTTCCCGTCTAACCTGGATTTCACTCAGTTCCTCCATCTCATTTGACCCCCGGTCCCCTGCTATTTCAAGCAGATTAATTAAGTCTTCCCTAGTGAAGACAGAACCAACGTGGTTATGCAATTGGTCTGCCATGTCCTTGTTCCCCATGATCAATTCACCTGTTTCTGACTGCAAGGGTCCTACATTTGTTTTAACAAATGTTTTTCTCTTCACATATTTATAAACACTTTTGCAGTCAGTTTTTATGTTCCCTGCCAGTTTTCTTTCATAATCTATTTCCCCTTTCCTAAATAAGCCCTTTGTCCTCCTCTGCTGGACTGAATTTCTCCCAGTCCTCTGGTAGGCTGCTTTTTCTGGCTAATTTGTATGCTTCATCTTTTGTTTTGATATTATCCCTGATTTCCCTTGTTATCCACGGATGCACTACCTTCCCTGATTTATTATTTTGCCAAACTGAGATGAACAATTGTTGTAGTTCATCCATGCAGCCTTTAAATGCCTTCCATTGTATATCCACCGTCAACCCTTTAACATAGAAACATAGAAACATAGAAAATAGGTGCAGGAGTAGGCCATTCGGCCCTTCGAGCCTGTACCGTCATTCAATATGATCATGGCTGATCATCCAACTCAGTATCCCATCCCTGCCTTCTCTCCATACCCCCTGATCCCTTTAGCCACAAGTGCCACATCTAACTCCCTCATAAATATAGCCAATGAACTGGGCTCAACTACCTTCTGTGTCTCCAGTCTCCAGTCAATCCCCAGTCAATCTTGGCCAATTCACGTCTCATACCCTCAAAGTTACATTTCTTTAAGTTCAGAAACCTTGTTTCTGAATTAATTATGTCACTCTCTATCCTAATGAAGAACTAAACCATATGTCACTCTTGCCCAAGGGTCCACGCACAACAAGACTGCTAACTAACCCTTCCTCATTACTCAATACCCAGTCTAGAATAGCCTGCTCTCTCGTTGGCTCCTTTACATGTTGGTTTAGAAAACAACCCCGAAAACATTCCAATAAATCCTCTTCATCAGCACCCCTGCCAGTTTGATTCACCCAATCTATTTGTAGATTGAAGTCACCCATTATAATTGTTTTACCTTTGTTGCACGCATTTCTAATTTCCTGTTTGATGCCATCCCCAACTCCACTACTACTTTTAGGTGGCCGGAACACAAAACCACTAGGGTTTTCTGCCTCTTAGTGTTTCGCAGCTCTAGCCATATCGATTCCACATCCTCCAAGTTAATGTCCTTCCTTTCTATTGCGTTAATCTCCTCTCGAACCAGCAACGCTACCCCGCCTCCTTTTCCTTTCTGTCTATCCCTCCTGAATATTGAATATCCCTGCATGTTCAGCTCCCAGCCTTGGTCACCCTGGAGCCACGTCTCCGTGATCCCAACTATATCACAGTCATTAATAGCTATCTGTACACCCAACTCAGCCACCTAATTACGAATTCTCCTTGCATTATAACCATATAACCATATAACCATACAACAATTACAGCACGGAAACAGGCCATCTCGACCCTTCCAGTCCGTCCGAACACGTATTCTCCCCTAGTCCCATATACCTGCGCTCAGACCATAACCCTCCATTCCTTTCTCGTCCATATAACTATCCAATTATTTTTAAATGATAAAAACGAACCTGCCTCCACCACCTTCACTGGAAGCTCATTCCACACAGCCACCACTCTCTGAGTAAAGAAGTTCCCCCTCATGTTACCCCTAAACTTCTGTCCCTTAATTCTCAAGTCATGTCCCCTTGTTTGCATCTTCCCTCCTCTCAGTGGGAAAAGCTTATCCACGTCAACTCTGTCTATCCCTCTCGTCATTTTAAAGACCTCTATCAAGTCCCCCTTAACCTTCTGCGCTCCAAAGAATAAAGCCCTAACTTGTTCAACCTTTCTCTGTAACTTAGTTGCTGAAACCCAGGCAACATTCTCGTAAATCTCCTCTGTACTCTCTCTATTTTGTTGACATTCTTCCTATAATTAGGCGATCAAATTTGTACCCCATACTCCAGAATTGGCCTCACCAATGCCTTGTACAATTTTAACATTACATCCCAACTTCTATACTCAATGATTTATAAAGGCCAGCACACCAAAAGCTTTCTTTACCACCCTATCTACACGAGATTCCACTTTCAGGGAACTGTGCACAGTTATTCCCAGATCCCTCTGTTCACCTGCATTCTTCAATTCCTTGCCATTTACCATGTACGTCCTATTTTGATCTGTCCTGCCAAGATGTAGCACCTCACACTTATCAGCATTAAACTCCATCTGCCATCTTTCAGTCCACTCTTCCAACTGGCATAAATCTCTCTGTAGACTTTGAAACTCTACTTCATTATCCACAACCCCTCCTATCTTAGTATCATCTGCATACTTACTAATCCAATTTACCACACCATCATCCAGATCATTGATGTACATGGCAAACAACAGTGGACCCAACACAGATCCCTGTGGCACCCCACTAGTCACTGGCGTCCAACCTGACAAACAACCATCCACCATTACTTCCTCCGCTCCATAGATGCTGCTGCACCCGCTGAGTTTCTCCAGCTTTTTTGTGTACCATCCACCATTACTCTCTGGCATCTCCCATTCAGCCACTGTTGAATCCATCTTGCTACTCCACCATTAATACCCAACCATTGAACCTTCTTAACCAACCTTCCATGAGGAACCTTGTCAAAGGCCTTACTGAAGTCCATATATACAACATCCACGGCTTTACCCTCATCAATTACCCGAGTAACCTCTTCAAAAAATTCAAGAAGATTAGTCAAACATGACTTTCCAGGCACAAGTCCATGTTGACCGTTCCTAATCAGACCCTGTTTATCCAGATACTTATATATATTATGTCTAATTATCCTTTCCATTAATTTGCCCACCACTGACGTCAAACTAACAGGTCTATAATTGCTAGGTTTACTCTTAAACCCCTTTTTAAACAATTGAACAACATGCGCAGTACGCCAATCCTCCGACACTATTCCCATTTCTAATGACATTTGAAATATTTCTGTCATAGCCCCTGCTATATCTACACTAACTTCCCTCAATGTCCTAGGGAATATCCTGTCCGGACCTGGAGACGTATCCACATTTATATTTCACAAAAGTGTCAGTACTTCCTCTTCTTTGAATCTCATAGTTTCCATAGCTACTCTACTTGTTTCCCTTACCTCACATAATTCAATATCCTTCTCCTTGGTAAATACCGAAGAAAATAAATTGTTCAATATCTCCCCCATCTCTTTTGGCTCTGCAGATAGCTGTCCACTCTGACTCTCTAATGGACCAATTTTATCCCTCGTTATCCTTTTGCTATTAATATAGCTGTAGAAACCCTTTGGATTAACTTTCACCTTACAACCTCATATCTTCTTTTAGCTTTTCTAATTTCTTTCTTGAGATTCTTTTCACATTCTTTATACTCCTCAAGCACCTCATTTACTCCATGCTGCCTATAATTATTGTAGATCTCCCTTTTTTTTCCGAACCAAGTGTCCAATTTCCCTTGAAAACCATGGCTCTTTCCTATTTTTACTATTTCATTTCAACCGAACAGGGACATAAAGATTCCGTACTCTTAATATTTCACCTTTAAATGTATTCCATTTCTCTTCCACATCTTTCCCATAAAACAAAATATCCCAATTTACGCCTTTTAAATCCTTTCGCATCTCCTCAAAGTTAGCCTTTCTCCAATCAAAAATCTCAACCCTAGGTCCAGTTCTGCCCCTCTCCATAATTATATTGAAACTAATGGTATTGTGATCACTGGTCCCGAACTGTTCCCCAACGCATACCTCTGCCACCTGACCCGTCTCATTTCCTAACAGGAGGTCCAGCACCGCCCCTTCTCTAGTAGGTACTTCTATGTATTGCTGCAAAATACTATCCTGCACACATTTTACAAACTCCAACCCATCCAGCCCATTTACAGAATGTGTTTCCCAGTCTATGTGTGGAAAATTAAAATCTCCCACAATCACTACTAATATATGCAATCTCCTTACATATTTGCTCTTCCAATTCTCGCTCCCCATTTGGCGGTCTATAATACATGTGTTGCTACCACTTTCCCATTTCTCAGTTCCACCCAAATAGCCTCCCTAGACGAGCCCTCTAATCTATCCTGCCAAAGCACTGCTGTAATGTTGCACTGAGACACAAATCCTTCAGGCTTGTTTTTAAAACACTCTTACCCCTTATACAATTATGTTGAAAAATGGCCCTTTTTGATTTTTGCCCTGGATTTGTCTGCCTACCAGTTTTACTTTTCACCTTGCTATCTATTGCTTCTACGCTCATTTTACACCCCCTCTGTCTCTCTGCTCACACATTTAAGAAACCCCCCGCCTCTTATTCTCCGTTTATTATCTTTTTCTTATTTCCCCCCTACATGTTGGGTCTGAGTGCTTCCCTTCTCTGCGTCCTGCCTCACACACTGTCTACTAGCTTTCCCTATTTGAGTCCCTGCCCCCAAGCGTTCTAGGTTAAAGTCTCCCCAGTAGCCTTTGCAAATTTCCCCGCCAGGATATTGGTTCCCCTCTGGTTCAAGTGCAGCCCGTCCTTTTTGGACAGGTCACACCTTCCCAAAAGAGGTTCCATTGATCCAGACACTTGAATCCCTGCCAACTGCACCAGTCCTTCAGCCACGCATTGGTTCTCCACCCCGCTCCATTCCTACTCTCACTGTCGCGTGGCCACCTCTCTGTAACTCCTCTCTATGACCTCCTCACTCTCCCTGATAATGCAGTAATCCCGAGAGTGTTACTTTTGCGGTCCTTTTCCTTAACTCTCTTCCTAACTCTCTAAATTCTCCTTTCAGGACCTCTTCCCCTTTCCTACCTATGTCTACCTATCTAGACCTATATGTGTACTACCACCTCGGGCTCCTGTCCCTCCCATTTCAGGATATCTTGGACACGTTCAGGCACATCCCAGACCCAGGCACCAGGGAGGCAAACTACCATCCGGGTCTCCAGACTGCGTCCACAGAATCGCCTGTCTGACCACCTAACTATCGAGTTCCCTATTACTACTGCCCTCCTCTTCTTTTCCTTATCCCTCTGAGCAACATGGCCAGTCTCTGTACCGGAGGCCCGGCCGCTGTCGCTACCCCCAGGTAGGCTGTCCCCCCCAACAGTACTCAAACAGGAGTACTTATTGCCAAGGTGTACAGCCACTGGGGTACTCTCTAGTCCCTGCCTCTGCCACTTGCCCCTCCTAACTGTGACCTACTTGCCTGTCTCCCGTGGTCTTGGAGTGACCACCTCTCTGTAACACCTCTCTATGACCTCCTCACTCTCCCTGACCAGACGGAGGTCATCGAGCAGCTGCTCCGGGTTCATAATATGGTCCCTTATGAGCCCCATCTCGACGCACATCGCGCAGATATGGACGTCTGGAGGGCTATCAGACTCCATGACCTCCCACATCTGACATCCAGAATAGTAAACTGCCCTGGCTGTCATTCTCCCCTCTTATTCTGCTTACAATACAAAGTACAATACAATACAATACAACCTGCAATATATCCCTTGACTCCACTAGCTCCAAGAGCTTTATTTAACTCTCTCTTAAATACATCCAGTGATTTGGCCTCCACTGCCCTCTGTGGCAGGGAATTCCATAAATTCACAACTCTCTGGGTGAAAACGTTTATTCTCACCTCAGACTTAAATGACCACCCCTTTAGTCTAAGACTGTGGCCCCTGGTTCTGGACTCGCCCAACATTGGGAACATATTCCTGCATCTAGCTTGTCAAGTCCTTTTATAATTTTGGATGTTTCTATAAGATCCCCCCTCATCTTTCTAAACTCCAGTGAATACAAGCCTAGTCTTTTCAATCTTTCTTCATATGATAGTCCCACCATCCCAGGGTTCAATCTCGTGAACCTACGCTGTACTGCCTCAATCGCAAGGATGTTCTTCCTCAAATTAGGAGATCGAAACTGTACACAATACTCCAGATGTGGTCTCACCAGAGCCCTATACAACTGCAGAAAAAGTCTTTACTCCTGTACTGAAATCCTCTTGCTAAGAAGGCCAAATTCAATTTGCTTTCTTCACTGCCTGCTGTATCTGCACGCCAACTTTCAGTGACCAGTAACAAGAACACCCAGGTCTCGCTGTACCCCCCCCCCCTCCTAACCTAATCCCGTTGAGCTAACCCATCGTTTTTGCCGCCAAAGTGCATAATCTTACATTTATCTATATTATACCGCATCTGCCACGCATCTGCCCACTCATTCAACCTGTTCAGGTCACCCTGCAACCTCCTAACATCCTCTTCAAAGCTGACACTGCCACCCAACTTTGTGTCATCAGGAAACTTGCAAGTGTTGCTCCTAATTCCCTCTTCCAAATCATTAATATATATGGTAAAAAGGTTGCGGCCCCAACACCGAGCCTTGCGGCACTCCACTTACCACTGCCTGTACCCCTTCATCCATTTTACTTGTCACATCCTCAAGAAATACCAGAAAATTAGTCAAGCATGAATTCCCTTTCATAAATCCACGTTGACTTGGACTAATCCTCTTACTGCTATCCAAATACCCCATTATTACCTCTTTAATAATTGACTCCAGCATCTTTCCCACCACCGGTCAGGCTAACTGGTCTGTAATTTCCCGTTTTCTCTCTCACTCCTTTCTTGAAAAGTGGGATAACATTAGCTATCCTCCAATCCACAGGAACAGTTCCTGAATCTATTGAACATTGGAAAATGATCACTAATGGGTCCACTATTTCTAGAGCCACCTCCCCGAGGACACTGGGATGCAGACCATCAGGCCCAGGGGATTTATCATCCTTCAGTCCAATTAGCCTACCCTATACTATTTCTCGCCGAATGAAATTTTCTTTCAGTTCCTCTACCCCTTTAGATCCTCTGTCCTCTAGTACATCTGGGAGATTGTTTGTGTCTTCCTTAGTGAAGACAGATCCGAAGTACCTATTCAACTCTTATAACCATATAACCATATAACAATTACAGCACGGAAACAGGCCATCTCGGCCCTACAAGTCCGTGCCGAACAACTTTTTTTCCCCTTAGTCCCACCTGCCTGCACTCATACCATCACCCTCCATTCCCTTCTCATCCATATGCCTATCCAATTTATTTTTAAATGATACCAACGAACCTACCTCCACCACTTCCACTGGAAGCTCATTCCACACCGTTACCACTCTCTGAGTAAAGAAGTCCCCCCTCATGTTACCCCTAAACTTCTGTCCCTTAATTCTGAAGTCATGTCCTCTTGTTTGAATCTTCCCTATTCTCAAAGGGAAACGCTTGTCCACAACAACTCTGTCTATCCCTCTCATCATTTTAAAGACCTCTATCAAGTCCCCCCTTAACCTTCTGCGCTCCAGAGAATAAAGACCTAACTTATTCAACCTATCTCTGTAACTTAGTTTTTGAAACCCAGGTATTCTAGTAAATCTCCTCTGTACTCTCTCTATTTTGTTGACATCCTTCCTATAATTGGGCGACCAAAATTGTACACCATACTCCAGATTTGGTCTCACCAATGCCTTGTACAATTTTAACATTACATCCCAGCTTCTATAGTCAATGCTCTGATTTATAAAGGCTAGCATACCAAAAGCTTTCTTTACCACCCTATCTATATGAGATTCCACGTTCAAGGAACTATGCATGGTTATTCCCAGATCCCTCTGTTCAACTGTATTCTTCAATTCCCTACCATTTACCATGTACGTCCTATTTTGATTTGTCCTGCCAAGGTGTAGCACCTCACATTTATCAGCATTTATCTGCCCTCTTTCTGCCCATTTTTTCAAATGGCCTAAATCACTCTGTAGACTTTGGAAATCCTCTTCATTATCCACAACACCCCCTATCTTGGTATCATCTGCATACTTACTAATCCAATTTACCACACCTTCATCCAGATCATTGATGTTCATGACAAACAACAAAGGACCCAACACAGGTCCCTGAGGCACCCCACCAGTCACCTGCCTCCAACCCGATAAACAACCATCCACCATTACCCTCTGGCTTCTCCCATTCAGCCACTGTTGAATCTATCTTGCTACTCTACCGTTAATACCCAACCGTTGAACCTTCTTAAGCAACCTTCCATGAGGAACCTTGTGAAAGGCCTTACTAAAGTCCATATAGACAACATCCACTGCTTTACCCTCGTCAATTTTCCTAGTAACCTCTTAAAAGAATTCAAGAAGATTAGTCAAACATGACCTTCCAGGCACAAATCCATGTTGACTGTTCCTAATGAGACCCTGTTTATCCAGATGCTTATATATATATTATCTCTAAGTATCTTTTCCATTAATTTGCCGAAGAAAATAAATTGTTCAATATCTCCCCCATCTCTTTTGGCTCTGCAGATAGCTGTCCACTCTGACTCTCCAATGGGCCAGTTTTATCCCTCGTTATCCTTTTGCTATTAATATAGCTGTAGAAACCCTTTGGATTTACTTTCACCTTACTTGCCAAAGCAACCTCATATCTTCTTTTAGCTTTTCTACTTTATTTCTTAAGATTCTTTTTACATTCCTTATACTCCTCAAGCACCTCATTTACTTCATGCTGCCTATAATTATTGTAGATCTCCCACTTTTTGCGAACAAGATGTCCAATTTCCCATGAATACCAGGGCTTTTTCCAATTTTTACTGTTTCCTTTCAACCGAACAGGAACATAAAGATTCTGTACTCTTAAAATGTCCCCTTTAAATGTCCTCCATTTCTCTTCTACATCTTTCCCATAAAACAAAATGTCCCAGTTCACTCCTTTTAAACCATCTCGCATCTCATCAAAGTTAGCCTTTCTCCAATCAGCAATCTCAACCCTAGGTCCAGTTCTGACCCTCTCCATACTCTGACCCTCTTCTGCCATTTCCTTGATGCCCATAAAAAAGTTCACCCGTGTCTGCCTTCAAGGGACCCACATTTGTTACAGAGTTACAGAGTTTGTAACACATAGTTACAGAGATAGGTTGAATAAGTTAGGTCTTTTTTCTCTGGAGCGCAGAAGGTTAAGGGGGGACTTGATAGAGGTCTTTAAAATGATGAGAGGGATAGACAGAGTTGATGTGGACAAGCTTTTCCCTTTGAGAATAGGGAAGATTCAAAGAAAAGGACATGACTTCAGAATTAAGGGACAGAAGTTTAGGGGTAATATGAGGGGGGACTTCTTTACTCAGAGAGTGGTAACGGTGTGGAATGAGCTTCCAGTGGAAGTGGTGGAGGCAGGTTCATTGGTATCATTTAAAAATAAATTGGATAGGCATATGGATGAGAAGGGAATGGAGGGTTATGGTATGAGTGCAGGCAGGTGGGACTAAGGGGAAAAACAATTGTTCGGCACGGACTTGTAGGGCTGTGATGGCCTGTTTAGAAACATAGAAACATAGAAATTAGGTGCAGGAGTAGGCCATTCGGCCCTTCGAGCCTGCACCGCCATTTAATATGATCATGGCTGATCATCCAACTCAGTATCCCGTACCTGCCTTTTCTCCATACCCTCTGATCCCCTTGGCCATAAGGGCCACATCTAACTCCCTCTTAAATATAGCCAATGAACTGGCCTCAACTACCCGCTGTGGCAGAGAGTTCCAGAGATTCACCACTCTCTGTGTGAAAAAAGTTCTCCTCATCTCGGTTTTAAAGGATGTCCCCCTTATCCTTAAGCTGTGACCCCTTGTCCTGGACTTCCCCAACATCGGAAACTTTCCGTGCTGTAATTGTTATATGGTTATATGGTTATTTGACTTTGCTACTCTTTTTCCCTTAACATATCCAAATACGCTTTTACTGTCCTTCTTTATATTCCTGGCCAGCTTCCCTTCGTACTTTACCTTTTCAGCCCGTATTGCCCGTTTTTCCCCCTTCTGTTGTCCTATGAAGGTTTCCCAATCCGCTGGCTTTTGGCTACTCTTTGCTGTGTTATATATATTTTCTTTTAGTTTCGTTCTATCCCTAACTTCTCTTGTCAGCCACGGTTGCCTCCTACTCCCCTTAGAATCTTTCTTCCTTTTTGGAATGAAATGATCCTGCGTCTTCCGGATTATGCGTCTTCCGGATTTTTTTCCCGAATTGGACCTGGGTTTTTATCCGGTTTTTTGCCTCCCCCAGGAGATCACGAGGTTCTTGGGGTGGAGAGGGGTGATAGCGGTATAAAGGGGAGGGTAGTGTCTTGTGTTCTGTGTCTTGTGTCTACTGTTTGTGGGTAAGTGTGTCTGTTTAGTGTTCAGCCATGAGCGAATGGCGGTGCGGGCTCGACGGACCTGGTGGTCTACTCTCGCACCTACTTTCTATGTTTCTATGCCCAGAAATTCCTGCCATTGCTGTTCCACCGTCATTCCCGCTAGTTGTGTCTGAAGAAGGGTTTCGGCCCGAAACGTCGCCTATTTCCTTCGCTCCATAGATGTTGCTGCACCCGCTGTGTTTCTCCAGCAATTTTGTGTACCTTCGATTTTCCAGCATCTGCAGTTCCTTCTTGAACTCCCTTTCCAGTCTACCTTGGCCAGCTCCCCTCTCATGCCTTCATGGTCCCCTTTGTTCAACTGCATCACTGCCACTTCCGATTTAACGTTCTCCTTCTCAAATTGCAGATTAAAACTAATTATATTATGATCACTACCTCGAAGCGGTTCCTTTACCTCGAGTTCTCTTATCATATCTGGTTCTTTGGCCAACACTAAATGCAGAATTGCCTTTTCTCTGGTCGGCTCCATTGCAAGTTGCTCTAAGAATCCATCCCGGAGGCATTCTACAAACTCTCTTTCTTGGGGTCCTGAGCCAACCTGATTTTCCCAGTCTACCTGCATATTGAAATCCCCCATCACCACAGTGGCATTACCTTTGTTACATGCCAGTTTTATCTCCTGCTGCAACTTACACCCTACATCCGGGCTACTATTTGGGGGTCAGTAAATAACACCAATTAGTGTCTTCTTGCCTTTATAATTCCTCAACTCAATCCACAGTGACTCTACCTCGTCAGTCCCTATGTATTCCCTCGCAAGGGACTGAATTCCCTCCATCACCTCTGCCCATCTGCCTGTCTTTTCTATAAGATATATAACCCTGAATATTAAGTTCCCAGGCCCGATCCTCCTGCAGCCACGTCTCAGTAATCCCCACAATGTCATATCTACCAACCTCTAACTGAGCCTCAAGCTCATCTACTTTACTTGTTATACTTCGCGCATTTGTATACAATACTTTTAATTCCTTACGCATCTCACCTTTCACATCGATCCCTATTACACTTGGCCATACTCTCCTGTCCCTTTGTGAGCTTCCTTTCCAGTTCATTCTGGGGTCATTAACCATTCCTTTACTTAGGTATGTTACAAAACCTACCAGAATCGTGTCTGAGTATTTGCCCCACCCCGTGTGCGCGATTCTGGCGCTGTTTAGAGGGGGCGGGTTTAAAACGCGATTTTTACTAGGCTGTTGCAATCGAAAATGTTCAGCCTAGTAAATCATTAACGGGAAATCGCTGGAAGACCCCGTCGCAAAAGGAATTATTAGTTGTTATGGCCTTGTATAATAGTTATAGTAGTTTAAATATCACTCTCTCAACCCGCAACCTCTCGCAGCCCCAGGGTTTTATAAAGCAAACAATTAAAGGTATGTACCTTATTTTTACATTAAAAGGGGCTTCTTAAGAACCCTGTATATAAAGTTTTCTATAGCGAATAGTTCATTTTGGGCTCTTTATATCCCGCAGTATTTTTCTGGTCATTTGAGGGCACAAATCCACTGCAATGTGAACGTTCTAAACCAGCGCGTTCACAGGAACCCACTAGAAAGCTGATTTAAATTGATTTTAATTTACAGCAATTGAACACTAAATTCCTTCCATTTGGCCTATAAATTGATGTGAATGAGATTTAAAAATCATGTTTTATTGTGAATTATTTGTGAATATTATTTGGACACTTAGGCTATTTAAAAATCATTTATTAAGACATTGATATATGTTTAGATCTAGTAATTGAAGTTTGAAATTAGCTACAATTGGGTAACTAACTAATTATATGCTTTAATTTCAGGTCCTCCAAGTAAGATTATTTTATATTTGTTTCATGGAAGGTTGGTTAAGAAGGTTCAATGGTTGGGTATTAATGGTGGAGTAGCAAGATGGATTCAACAGTGGCTGAATGGGAGATGCCAGAGAGTAATGGTGGGTGGTTGTTTGTCAGGTTGGAGGCCAGTGACTAGTGGGGTGCCACAGGGATCTGTGTTGGGTCCACTGTTGTTTGTCGTGTACATCAATGATCTGGATGATGGTGTGGTAATTGGATTAGTAAGTATGCAGATGATACTAAGATAGGTGGGGTTGCGGGTAATGAAGTAGAGTTTCAAAGTCTACAGAGAGATTTATGCCAGTTGGAAGAGTGGGCTGAAAGATGGCAGATGGAGTTTAATGCTGATAAGTGTGAGGTGCTACATCTTGGCAGGACAAATCAAAATAGGACGTACATGGTAAATGGTAGGGAATTGAAGAATGTAGGTGAACAGAGGGATCTGGGAATAACTGTGCACAGTTCCCTGAAAGTGGAATCTCATGTAGATAGGGTGGTAAAGAACGCTTTTGGTGTGCTGGCCTTTATAAATCAGAGCATTGAGTATAGAAGTTGGGATGTAATGTTAAAATTGTACAAGGCATTGGTGAGGCCAATTCTGGAGTATGGTGTACAGTTTTGGTCGCCTAATTATAGGAAGGATGTCAACAAAATAGAGTACAGAGGAGATTTACTAGAATGTTGCCTGGGTTTCAGCAACTAAGTTACAGAGAAAGGTTGAACAAGTTAGGGCTTTATTCTTTGGAGCGCAGAAGGTTAAGGGGGGACTTGATAGAGGTTTTTAAAATGATGAGAGGGATAGACAGAGTTGACGTGGAAAAGCTTTTCCCACTGAGAGTAGGGAAGATTCAAACAAGGGGACATGACATGAGAATTAAGGGACTGAAGTTTAGGGGTAACATGAGGGGGAACTTCTTTACTCAGAGAGTGGTAGCTGTGTGGAATGAGCTTCCAGTGAAGGTGGTGGAGGCAGGTTCGTTTTTATCATTTAAAAATAAATTGAATAGTTATATGGATGGGAAGGGGATGGAGGGTTAAGGTCTGAGCGCAGGTATATGGGACTAGGGGAGATTATGTGTTCGGCACGGACTAGAAGGGTCGAGATGGCCTTGCTGTAAGTTTCCGTGCTGTAAGTTTTATATGGTCATATGGTTATATGGGTTCAGAATGGTTCAATCTATGATAACTGAAAATTTCATTCAGTTCTCTTAATTTTTAAGAAGGTTATGGGCTTTTGACTGTCCTCGATCACAGTTTTTTTGTTATGTCCATAGAAAATCAATAGGGAACAAGATGCTGATTTACGAGTATGAAAATGGCCATAACCTTTTTATTACTTGAGACATGAAAGTGAATTAGGTGTCAAATTAAACTTATTGTTATGCTTTATCTGATGGGATAAATTGCAGACTTGATTTTTTAAATCTCAAAATTTTGTAACATTGCTACTTTACTCTCTTTCCCTTTAACTCTATCCTCGACTATCCCATTTGACACCCCACCCCCCTTATTTAGTTTAAAACCACCTGTGTAGCAGTGGCAAACCTGCCTGCCAGAATGCTGGTCCCCCACCTGTTAATATGCAATCCGTCCCTTTTGGAAAGTTCCCCCTAACTCCAAAACAGATCCCAGTGATCTAAGAATCTGAACCCCTGCCCCCTGCACCAGTTCCTCAGCCACACATTCAGGTCCCGTATCTCCCTGTTCCTGCTCTCGCCAGCACGAGGAACTGGAAGCAAACCGGAGATAACAACCCTGGAGGTCCTGCTTTTCAGCATTTTTCCGAGCTCTCTAAAGTCACGCTGCAGAATATTCATCCCCTTCTTTCTGACATCGTTTGTGGCGACATCACCACCACTTCCGATTTTCTGCACTCTGTCCTTGACATCCTGGATACTGGCACCAGGAAGGCAGCACACCATCCTCGAATCCCGTCTATTGCCGCAGAAACCCCTGTCCGTACCTCCCACAATGGAGTCTCCAACTACAATGGCGTTGCCTGACGTTGGCCTCTTTG
This sequence comes from Leucoraja erinaceus, assembly GCF_028641065.1. Taxonomy (NCBI): domain Eukaryota; kingdom Metazoa; phylum Chordata; class Chondrichthyes; order Rajiformes; family Rajidae; genus Leucoraja; species Leucoraja erinaceus. The sequence continues at coordinate 416,601 of NC_073411.1, read as the reverse complement.
GTTTTGGCTCGACAGCCCCTTTTGCTTCGCAAGCCAGTCCGCCGCTCAGTGTGATAACGTCTTTTGGCTCGGCGGCTTCTAAGTAGGCGAACCTGTTCACAAGTGGTACAACACCCGTGGTCCTTTGCATTCCAAGTGTCCCTCCCTTTCTCACCGTCACCCACTTTCTTTCTTCCAGTACCTTAGGTGTAACAATCTTACTGTAAGACTTCTCAAGGAATTGAGAGGCTCGGGACCGTTGGAGAGTGCGGAGGAGGGTCAGGGCGGTGAGTACTTAAATCGGGCGCGGGGCTTTATTTCACAGAGGCCCGGGACCGTTGGAGAGTGTGGCGGAGGGTCAGGGCTTTTTTTTACCGAAATCCGTAACGTTCCACACTCCATAGGGAGGGTTCTGGTGGAAGCCGCTGATTGGTGGAAGCAGCTGATTGGGTGCAACCTCAGGTTAACATTTATGCTTTCTGGTTAAAGGTACAGTGCTTTAGTAAAGGTACAGTGAGCTAAGGGTACAGTGGGCTTAGGTACAGTGCTTTTTGTTTATATAATAAAGGTGTAGTTTAAAGGTCAAGAGGGAGCAGCTGTTGTGAGTCAGATACCTGCTGATTTCTCCTAGTTGTTTCTATTGTATTATACTTGTATCGGATCCAGGGTAAGGCGGAAGAATGGCAGTCAGAGCAGTGTACTGTTCTGGATGTCAGATATGGGAGGTCATGGTGTCGGATGGCCCCCCAGACGTCCACATCTGCACCAGGTGCAGCGAGATGGGGCTCCTAAGAGCCCGTATTAGGATCCTGGAGCAGCAGGTCGATGACCTCTGTCTGATCAGGGAGAGTGAGGAGGTCATAGAGGGGAGTTATAGGGAGGTGGTCACTCCAAAACCACGGGAGAGAGACATGTGGGTCACGCTAAGGAAGGGCAAGGGGCAGAGGCAGGAACGAGTGAGTACTCCAATGTCGGAACACCTTGCAAATAAGTACTCCTGTTTGAGTACGGATGGGGTTGACGGCCTACCCGGGGGTAGCGGCAGCGGACGGGCCTCCAGCACAGAGACCGGGCCTGTTGCTCCGAAAGGTAGGGAAAAAAAGAAGAGGGCAATAGTAATTGGGGACTCTATTGTTAGGGGGTCGGATAGGCGATTCTGTGGACGCAGTCGGGAGACCAGGATGGTGATCTGCCTCCCTGGTGCCAAGGTCTCGGACGTGTCTCAACGCATCCAAGATATCCTGAAATCAGAGGGAGAGGAGCCTGAGGTCGTGGTACATATAGGTACCAATGACATAGGTAAAAAAAGGGAAGAGGTCCTGAAGGGAGGATTTAGGGAGTTGGGAGGAGAGTTAAGGAAAAGGAACAAAAAGGTAACAATCTCAGGATTACTGCCTGTGTCCCGCGACAGTGAGAGTAGGAATGGAGCGAGGTGGAGGATAAATGCGTGGGAGAAAGAATGGTGCAGAGGGCAGGGATTCAAGTTTCTGGATCATTGGGACGTCTTTTGGGGAAGGTGGGACCTGTACAGAAAGGATGGGTTGCACTTGAACCCGAGGGGGACCAATATCCTGGCGGGGAAATTTGCAAAGTCTACTGGGGAGACTTTAAACTAGAATGGTTGGGGCGACGGACTCAAATAGAGAAAGCTAGTAGACAGAATGGGAGGCAGGAAGCAGAAAAGGGAAGCACTCGGACACAAGAGGAGAAAGAAAAAAAAGGAAATAAACAGAGAATAAGAGACGGGGGGTTTCTTAAATGTGCATATTTTAATGCTAGGAGCATTGTAAGAAAGGTGTATGAGCTTAGAGTCTGGATAGACACCTGGAAGTATGATGTTGTGGCGATCAGTGACACATGGTTGCAGGAGGGCTGTGATTGGAAACTAAGTATTCCAGGATTTCGTTGCTTCAGGTATGATAGAATTGGAGGGGCAAGAGGTGGAGGTGTTGCAATGCTAGTCAGGGAAGATATTACATCAGTGCTTTGGCAGGATAGATTGGAGGGCTCATCTAGGGAGGCTATTTGGGTGGAACTGAGAAGTGGGAAAGGTGTAGCAACACTTATAGGGGTGTATTATAGACCGCCAAATGGGGAACGAGAATTGGAAGAACAAATATGTAAGGAGATAGCAGATATTAGTGGTAAGCACAAGGTAGTGATTGTGGGAGATTTCAACTTTCCACACATAGACTGGGAAACACATTCTGTAAATGGGCTGGATGGTTTGGAGTTTGTAAAATGTGTGCAGGATAGTTTTTTTGCAGCATTACATAGAGGTACCTACTAGAGGAGGGGCAGTGCTGGACCTCCTGTTATGAAATGAGACGGGACAGGTGGCGGAGGTATGCGTTGGGGGCACTTCGGGTCCAGTGATCACAATACCATTAGTTTCAATATAATTATGGAGAGGGTCAGAACTGGACCTAGGGTTGAGATTTTTGATTGGAGAAAGGCTAACTTTGATGAGATGCGAGATGATTTAAAAGGAGTGAACTGGGACATTTTCTTTTATGGGAAAGATGTAGAAGAGAAATGGAGGACATTTAAAGGGGAAATTTTAAGAGTACAGAATCTTTATGTTCCTGTTCAGTTGAAAGGAAACAGTAAAAATTGGAAAGAGTCCTGGTTTTCAAGGGAAATTGGACATCTTTTTCGCATAAAGAGGGGGATCTACAATAATTATAGGCAGCATGAAGTAAATGAGGTGCTTGAGGTGTATAAGGAATGTAAAAAGAATCTTAAGAAAGAAATAAGAAAAGCTAAAAGAAGATATGAGGTTGTTTTGGCAAGTAAGGTGAAAGTAAATCCAAAGGGTTTCTACAGCTATATTAATAGCAAAAGGATAACGAGGGATAAAATTGGTCCATTGGAGAGACAGAGTGGACAGCTATCTGCAGAGCCAAAAGAGATGTTGGAGATATTGAACAATTTATTGTCTTCGGTATTCACCAAGGAGAAGGATATTGAAATGTGAGGTAAGGGAAACTAGTATAGTAGCTATGAATACTATGAGTTTCAAAAGTAAAAGAAGTACTGACACTTTTGAAAAATATAAAAGTGGATAAGTCTCCAGGTCCTGACAGGATATTCCCTAGGACATTGAGGGAAGTTAGTGTAGAAATAGCAGGGGCTATGACAGAAATATTTCAATTGTCATTAGAAATGGGAATAGTGCCGGAGGATTGTCGTACTGCGCATGTTGTTCCATTGTTTAAAAAGGGTTCTAAGAGTAAACCTAGCAATTCTAGACCTGTTAGTTTGACTTCAGTGGTGGGCAAATTAATGGAAAAGATACTTAGAGATAATATATATAATCATCTGGATAAACAGGGTCCGATTAGGAACAGTCAACATGGATTTGTGCCTGGAAGGTCATGTTTGACTAATCTTCTTGAATTTTTTGAAGAGCTTATTAGGGAAATTGACGAGGGTAAAGCAGTGGATGTTGTCTATATGGACTTTAGTAAGGCCTTTGACAAGGTTCCTCATGGAAGGTTGGTTAAGAAGGTTCAACTGTTTGGTATAAATGCAGGAAGAGCAAGATGGATTCAACAGTGGCTGAATGGGAGAAGCCAGAGCGTAATGGTGGATGGCTGTTTATCGGGTTGGAGGCAGGTGACTAATGGGGTGCCTCAGGGATCTGTGTTGGGTCCTTTGTTGTTTGTCATGTACATCAATGATCTGGATGAAGGTGTGGTAAATTGGATTAGTAAGTATGCAGATGATACCAAGATAGGGGGTGTTGTGGATAATGAAGAGGATTTCCAAAGTCTACAGAGTGATTTAGGCCATTTGAAAAAAATGGGCTGAAAGATGGCAGATGGAGTTTAATGCTGATAAATGTGAGGTGCTACATCTTGGCACGACAAATCAAAATAGGACGTACATGGTAAATGGCAGGGAATTGAAGAATACAGTTGAACAGAGGGATCTGGGAATAACCGTGCATAGTTCCTTGAAGGTGGAATCTCATATAGATAGGGTGGTAAAGAAAGCTTTTGGTATGCTAGCCTTTATAAATCAGAGCATAGAGTATAGAAGCTGGGATGTAATGTTAAAATTGTACAAGGCATTGGTGAGACCAAATCTGGAGTATGGTGTACAGTTTCGGTCGCCCAATTATAGGAAGGATGTCAACAAAATAGAGAGAGTACAGAGGAGATTTACTAGAATGTTGCCTGGGTTTCAACAACTAAGTTACAGAGATAGGTTGAATAAGTTAAGTCTTTATTCTCTGGAGCGCAGAAGGTTAAGGGGGGACTTGATAGAGGTCTTTAAAATGATGAGAGGGATAGACAGAGTTGATGTGGACAAGCTTTCCCCTTTGAGAATAGGGAAGATTCAAACAAGAGTACATGACTTCAGAATTAAGGTACAGAAGTTTAGGGGTAATATGAGGGGGAACTTCTTTACTCAGAGAGTGGTAGCGGTGTGGAATGAGCTTCCAGTGGAAGTGGTGGAGGCAGGTTCGTTGGTATCATTTAAAAATAAATTGGATAGGCATATGGATGAGAAGGGAATGGAGGGTTATGGTATGAGTGCAGGCAGGTGGGACGAAGGGAAAAAAAGTTGTTCGTCACGGACTTGTAGGGCCGAGATGGCCTGTTTCCGTGCCGTAATTGTTATATGGTTATATGGTTATACATCTGTATTGACATTGAATGACCATAGTGATCACATGCGTAATGGCATCTTTAATGTAGCATGTGTCCAATACAGCTCTCTAGGTACGGCCTTGTCAATGTCTTGTACAATTGTAATATCTGTAATTACCACCCAATTTTTATACTCATTGCGCGGAATGATGAACCCGGCCGTACAAAAAGTCTTCTTCACAACCTTACCAACTTACGATGCCACTATCAAGGAACTATGCTCTTCCAGTCATAGATCTCGATACAATATACAGATAAATAGCCAGGTCACAGGGAGACACATTCCTCCAGCGTGTAAATGAGATTTGGGTAATGGGCAAATATAAAACACACGGCATGGATCCGCACGTCTTTGGGGTGTGAGGTGAAACCAGAGCACCCGGAAGAACCCCGGCGGTCACAGAGAAAAATGTTCAAACTACACATAGACAACATGCGAGGTTGGGAACAGACCCGGGTGTCCGGTATTGTGCGGCAACAGTATACCGGTTGCGCCACTGTGCCGCCATACTATGACTGCAACTTTCTTAATTTACAAACCTGTTTGTTTAATCAGAAATTGTACACTAATTATGCTTTTGTCCACGCGTGGATTTCCATTCCCCTGCATCAGGTTTGTTCACATCCCAATCAAGACTCAGATATTGCAACACAACTTCGAATGTCGTCATGTATTTTCATGTCGTCATGTATTTTCCATAATCAGAAAGGTAGCTCCTCTGAATTATGTCGCAACGAGGCCTCCCCCTTGGGTAACCCACTAACTATAAATTATAAAGTCCGGGAGGTAATCAGTCACCGCGGCGGTACATCTGAACGTCTTTCTGTGCGCGGGACCACGTCATTCGCGGAGAGGATGCTGGAGGCATTTAACATTTTCCAGAGAGTATTCTACATCATTATTGCTGTTCTTGGCGTTCTCGGTAAGTGGATGTAAGCGATGTATATTCAGCGATGTGTATTCAGAATCGCCTTCACACTTGATTCCGTTTCTTAAACGGAGGATCCGCTGCACCGACAGTTGGTACTGAATCATTGTGAACAATGTAAAAATAACTTAGATTTATAAACCAGGAAAACGTTTGTCATTGTGAACTATACAGAACACAACGATGGTAGATTGTAATACCTCTTCATTCAATTGTTTTTCGTTATAAAGGCTGAAACACCGAGATTTATAATTTGATCACACACTGATTGTCAGTTACGGATTTGCTGGAATTCGAACATTGCACAGTGATTAAATCGATACGAAGTTTAAATCCTCCCATCAATGTCCCATTACTATTTAATAAAGACCGATTTTCTCAAAGTGGGCCATGATCGCTGATTTTGCTTTTGTTATCTGGCAACTGCGCGTCCCGTGTCGTTTACATTAATTTCTAATCTGCCTTCATGAGGACCGCCGAGCGACTGTCAGAAAGTCAAGGAAACTTCGCGATCAAGGAAGCGAAATGCAATGCGTGACACTGTCGTTTACACGACAACCTGCAGTTTCTGTAATCGGTGTTTGGGGGAGTTTCCGAAAGTCGAATTACATTGAAATATGCCCAATTTAACCTACCATGAAGTACGTCCGTACACTAATCACAATTACATTCATTTTGTCGAGTTCTCCAATGCATTCGTGATGCAAATATTTATTCTAAAGTTCCGAATCACTGCGAGCAGATATATACTGCACGAAAAACTCATCCCTGTCCACCAACTTGCCACTAATTGTTCTGGTTTCGGTCCGTATCACTGAATATTTCCCATCCATATTTCTGTCCAAATATCATTCAAATAGCTGATGCTTATTCTTTGACCACTGGACTCTTTTTCAGCAACGAGATTTAGGGGCATTTCTTGCCTGGCCCACGGGCGACGAAAATGGATCTCGTTCCCCTTGAGGAAATGTCGTGTCCGGAACCGCACTGCGAATAATTTCAAATTTCGCATCGAACTCCAACCGAAATCGAAACATTTCAATTACATAGTCCATATCTTCAGATTAGGAAGGATGTGGAGGAGAAATGCAGGACAGTTAAAGATGACATTTTAAGAGTACAGAATCTTTATGTCCCTGTTCGGTTGAAAGGAAATAGTAAAAATTAGAAAGAGCCATGGGTTTCAAGGGAAATTGGACACTTGGTTCGGAAAAAGAGAGAGATCTACAATAATTATAGGCAGCATGGAGTAAATTAGGTGCTTGAGGAGTATAAAGAATGTAAAAATAATCTTAAGAAAGAAATTAGAAAAGCTAAAAGAAGATATGAGGTTGCTTTGGCAAGTAAGGTGAAAGTAAATCCAAAGATCTACAGCTATATTAATAGCAAAAGGATAACGAGGGATATTGGTCCATTAGAGAGTCAGTGGACAGCTATCTGCAGAGCCAAAAGAGGTGGGGAAGATATTGAACAATTTATTTTCTTCGGCATTCACCAAGGAGAAGGATATTGAATTATGTGAGGTAAGGGAAACAAGTAGAGTAGCTATGGAAACTATGAGATTCAAAGAAGCGGAAGCACTGACATTTTTGAAAAATCTTAAAGTGGATACGTCTCCAGCTCCTGACAGGATATTCCCTAGGACATGGGGGGAACTTAGTGTAGAAATAGCAGGGGCTGTGACTGAAATATTTCAAATGTCATTAGAAACCGGAATAGTGCCGGAGGATTGGCGTATTGCGCATGTTGATCCATTGTTTGAAAAGGGTTCTAAGAGTAAACCTAGCAATTATAGACCAGTTAGTTTGTGGGTCGTTAGTGGTGGGCAAATTAATGGAAAGGATACTTAGAGATAATATATATGAGCATCTGGATAAACAGGGTCTGATTAGGAACAGTCAACATGGATTTGTGCCTGGAAGGTCATGTTTGACTAATCTTCTTGAATTTTTTGAAGAGGTTACTCGGGCAATTGATGAGGGTAAAGCAGTGGATGTTGTTTATATAGACTTTAGTAAGGCTTTTGACAATGTTCCTCATGGAAGACTGGTTAAGAAGGTTCAATTGTTGGGTATTAATGGTAGAGTAGCAAAAAGGATTCAACAGTGGCTGAATGGTAGATGCCAGAGAGTAATGGTGGATGGTTGTTTGTCAGGTTGGAGGCTGGTGACTAGTGGGGTGCCACAGGGATCTGTTGGGTCCACTGTTGTTTGTCATGCACATCAATGATCTGTATGATGGTGTGGTAAATTGGATTAGTAAGTATGTAGATGATGCTAAAATATGTGGTGGTGTGGATAATGAAGTTGATTTTCAAAGTCTACAGAGTGATTTAGGCCATTTGGAAGAGTGGGCTGAAAGATGGCTAATGGAGTTTAATGCTGATAAGTGTGAGGTGCTACAACTTGGCAGGACAAATCAAAATAGGACGTACATGGTAAATGGTAGTGAGTTGAGAAATGCAGTTGAACGCAGGGATCTAGGAATACCCTGTGCACAGTTCCATGAAGATGGAATCTCAGGTAGATAGGGTGGTAAAGAAAGTTTTTGGTGTGTTGGCCTTTATAAATCAGAGCATTGAGTATAGAAGTTGGGATGTACTGTTAAAATTGTACAAGGCATTGGTGAGGCCAATTCTGGAGTATGGTGGACAATATTGGTCGCCTAATTTTAGGAAAGATGTCAACAAAATGGAGAGAGTACAGAGGAGAGTTACTAGAATGTTGCCTGGGTTTCAGCAACTAAGTTACAGAGAAAGGTTGAACAAGTTAGGTATTTATTCTTTGGAGCGCAGAAGGTTATGGGGGGACTTGATAGAGGTATTTAAAATCATGATAGACAGAGTTGACGTGGATAAGTTTTTCCCATTGAGAGTAGGGAAGATTCAAACAAGAGGTCATGCCTTGAGAATTAAGGGACAGAAGTTTAGGGGTAACATGAGGGGGGACTTCTTTACTCAGAGAGTGGTAGCTGTGTGGAATGAGCTTCCAGTGAAGGTGGTGGAGGCAGGTTCGTTTTTATCATTTAAAAATAAATTGGATAGTTATATGGATGGGAAGGGAATGGAGGGTTATGGTCTGAGCGCAGGTATATGGGACTAGGGGAGATTATGTGTTCGGCACAGACTAGAAGGGTCGAGATGGCCTGTTTCCGTGCTGTAATTTTTATATGGTTATATGGTTATATGGGTTCAGAATGGTTCAATCTATGATAACTGAAAATTATGGTTATTTGTTATATGGTTATTAGATCTCAGGCAAGCTAGAAGCGTTGTCACTAATATGCAATCCGTTTCCTTGTTTACAGTGAATTTGGTTGCAATCGCCATCCTGTCCCGGGGAAAATGCGGTCTGTCCACTTGCACCACTCGCTATTTGATCGTGATGGCGGCGGCGGACCTTCTGGCAGTCGTCACCGCCGTCATTCTGAGACGAATTAGTTTTTACGTCTCCGGATCTTTTCTCGATATCTACCCGTTCTGCAAGATAATATTCGTCCTTATGTGCGCCACCAGAGACTGTTCGGTCTGGTTTACCGTCATGTTCACTTTTGATCGCTTTGTCCTCATTTGTTGCCAGAGGCTGAAACCAAAATATTGCACCGGAAAAACTGCGCTTGTGGTTCTGGGAACAACAGGGGTCCTGTCCTGTCTGAAAAACGTTCCTTTCTATTTCATATCTAAACCTAGAGTGATCATTAATAACGTGCCGTGGTTCTGTGATACAAAACCATCGTATTATAGGGATCCGTGATGGGTGGAATACGGTCGGTTGGATAAGATAGTCGTTCCAATACTCCCTTTCGCCGTGATCGTGCTCTTCAATATTCTGACAGTCAGGAACATTTTATTAGCGAGTCGCGTTCGTAAGGCGCTGAGGGGTCAAGGAAATGTGGGGAATCAGAATGATCCAGAGATGGAGAGCAGGAGGAGGTCTATCATTTTGCTTTTCACTATATCAGGCAGTTTCATACTTCTGTGGGTTACAACTGTTGTGGATTATTTATATTATAACGTTGCAGGAAGAAATCCCAATTATTATAACCCCCCTGAATATATATTTGGTCAGTTCGGGTACATACTACAGAACCTCAGCCTTTGTACCAACACGTTTATTTATGGATTGACTCAGGCCAAATTCGGGACGGAGTTTGTGAACATGGTGAAGTTTCCAGTGGAGGCTATTATTGGAATGATTAAAAAATAAATCAATCGGATGAGCAGGGGCATCAGGTCAGAGAAACATGGTAAGTAGCCGCCTGCTGAACTACACGAGTGATTGGTCTCTATACGAAAAGATTTCCAGTGTCGATCGACGAAATTGGTTCAGACCGGGCTGTTGTTTCTGTTGAAACTCAGAAAGAACCACTTGGAAATGACGGACCCATTACAGTCACATCGCGTTGGACCTCACCCACTTGCTGCTTTTTCACAGCAACCATCCACATTAGAACAACGCAATATCTGTCCTCATTTCATCTTTGACTGCTACACATCCCAATCCGATACATAGTCTGTGTGTGGTCCCTTGGTAGGGGTTGCCTGACGCTCTGAGTTTCTCGTACAGTTTGCTCTTCACTCATGATTCCAGCTTGTGCGGTGTAGAGTATCTCCTTTGCATTCGATTGCTGTACAATAACCTCAATCTTACTTTCCTGAATTGTATCAATGATATTTTGGTCAGTTCGCCACCAAACTCCAGCCGTACTGACAGATAAGGAATGTTTAGTCCGATTACGTTTCAGATACAATATAAACCATTTCTTTTCTGTTCCGGATTTTCACGTGTGGTTTTCATCTGCCAATTCGGGCAACATGACAATTTGAGGGAGAGTTCCTTTCACAGCGTGTGGGGAGTCTAGCCAGGGATAAAGTTGCGGGAGCGTTGAGAAGGAGAGGGTCGGGTTCATGCCAGTAACTCACTCACCGCATGGACATTAATGATGTTTTGTTTCGTTCATGCCCAGGGCTGCGATATGAATTGGCGACTTGAAGTTTAAACATTAAACGCACTGCACTCTGACTGAACTCGCCGACTTCAGCCAGAGTGCAGTGCGTTTAATGTTTAAACTCGAGACGATTGTGTGATCTTGGGCGCACTGACTACAACAAAGGGAAAAAGAGAGAGAGAGAGAAAGCTGCAAAAATGCTGCAAATATATTCCACTGGTGATTTCCCTATAGATTTGATTTAATTGACCAATGATTTCATGTTAAGCTATTTTCGCGTCTGTGGGTTCTATTGTATAAATTTCACATTAGTTTCAGTGCCACGCCACCGATAACCGTCGAAATGCTGACTTGCCTAATTGTATTCCAACATATAACCAGGGATCACACTTTAACTTCATGGAAATTACACGCGCAGTCAGCATATGGCCGATCAGATTATTGGCAACCGTTGTCCACTAATCAGTCTCGGCGTTTCCCCTTTTGAACAAAGTCGTAAAGTCTTCATGTGTTTCCGGTAAAGGTGTGTTCCAGATTCGGTGAGCGCAAGAGAATCAAAGTGACTCAGGCGGAATGCAAGGGCAAATCTATGATATTACTGTCCATCATATACTCAGGTTCACCAATATTTTTCATTTATTTTATTTCCTAAAATGCAATGTTGCAGGATGAATTCCCAATTATTATAACACGCCCGCATATGTTGCCAAATGTCGGGTATATAATACATTGATTTGGCCCATACATTAACATGTCTATTTATAGAGTGACTCAGAGTAATATGGATACTTTCTACAACTCATCTCCATCGTGTACGAGCAAAATTCCTCAGGTATATCTCTTGTCGCTACACATATTCTCTCTCCTCCATCTTCCGTGAGGGGAAATATAGAAACACGGAAACATTGAAAATAGGTGCAGGAAGACCATTCGGCCCTTCGAGCCAGCACCGTCATTTAATATAATCACGGCCAATTATCCGAAATTAGTACCCCGTACCTTCTTTTTCCCCATATGCCTTGATTCAGTGCTAAGAACTAAATATAACCATTTAACCATATAACAATTACAGCACGAAACAGGCCATCTCGACCCTTCTAGTCCGTGCCGAACACATAATCTCCCCTAGTCCCATATACCTGCGCTCAGACCATAACTCTCCATTCCCTTCCCATCCATATAACTATCCAATTTATTTTTAAATGATAAAAACGAACCTGCCTCCACCACCTTCACTGGAAGCTCATTCCACACAGCTACCACTCTCTGAGTAAAGAAGTTCCCCCTCATGTTACCCCTAAACTTCAGTCCCTTAATTCTCAAGTCATGTCCTCTTGTTTGAATCTTCCCTACTCTCAGTGGGAAAAGCTTTTCCACGTCAACTCTGTCTATCCCTCTCATCATTTTAAAAACCTCTATCAAGTCCCCCCTTAACCTTCTGCGCTCCAAAGAATAAAGCCCTAACTTGTTCAACCTTTCTCTGTAACTATAAAATATAACTCTCTTTTGTAAACATTCAGTGAATTGGCCTCCACTGCCTTCACAGCTCTCATGTTCACAACTCTCTGGGTGAAAACGGTTTGGCCTGCCCCTTATTCTTAAAGTGTGATCCCTGGTTATGGAGGGACATATGTTCTGCTTCCAACCTCGTCTTTTGCATTCAGTGCTCGGAATGCGGCCACGTCTATCTACATGTCCGAACCAAACCTAGACTTGGCGACCGTTTCGACGAACACTAGTAACCTGTCCGCCTTGGCAAGCTGGAGCCCCCAATTTCTAGCCACTCATATTCCAATGCCTTAGAAGGCTTAGGTGGTTCAGTATGTCCCCACCAATTCTCACAAATGTATAGATACGCCGTAGAACGCATTTTATTGGAGTGCATCATAACATGGTTTGGGAGCAGCTCCATCCATTTGAATGGAGTTTGCACGTTGTCACTATGATTGCGTGGGTTTTCTCCGTGCTCAGTTTTGCAAAGAAATGCGGATTTGTGGATTGTTTGGCCACTGTACATCGTCCATAAGGGGTATATGAAGCTGCACACACACACACACACACACACACACACACACACACACACACACACACACACACACACACACACACACACACACACACACACACACACACACACACACACACACACACACACACACACACACACACACACACACACACACACACACACACACACACACACACACACACACACACACACACACACATATAGACTAGACCAAGTGTAGACCCGTTGGGTCTGTTTCCGCAACGCGCGTTTGCGGGGGGGGGGGGGGGGGGGAGCTGAGGAATCACACCCACACTAGCCCCCCCAAACACACAGGTGGGGAGGGGGAGACGGGGTGTCGAGAGGGGAAGGTGAGAATAGGGGAGGGAGGGGAGAGGGGGAGGAGGAAACGGGAGAGATTTGGGAGGGAGAGGAGAGGGGGGTAGGGAGAGAGAGAGGGGGTGGAAACGGGAGGAGAGTGGGGAGTGGGATGAGAGCGGGGGAGGGCAGGAAGAGGGGGAGAGGGGTAGGGGGGGTGGGAGAGGTGTAGCGGGGAGTGGTGCAAGAGAGAGAGAGAGGGGAAGGGGGTGGGGGGAATGGGGGTGAAGACGGGTAGGGGAGGTGTGGGAGGGGAGGCGCGAGAGGGATGAGAGAGGGAGATGGAGAGGGGGGAGAGAGGGGTGAGGGAAGGGGAGTGAGGGAGGAGGTGGAGGGGAAGGATGGAGAGGAGGGAGGAGGGAGAGGGGGAAGAGTGTGGAGGGAGGGGAGAGGGCTAGGGGGAGAGAAGTGGAAGCGTGTGTGGAGGGAGGGGGGAGAGAGGGAGAGAGAGAGGGGGAAGTGAGAGAGGGATAGAGGGGTGGGGGATGGGGAGTGGGGGAAGATAAGTGGAAGAATGGGGAGGGAGGTGGAGAGGTGTAGGGGGAGTGGTGGAAGTTGGAGAGGGAGAGGGGGGGGGAAGAGGGGAGTGGTGGAATAGGGAGAGAGGGGTAGGGGAAGGGGGGGGGGGGGGGGAGAGGGAGGGGGAAGGGGGGGGGGGAGGGGGGGGCGGGAGGGAGAGAGAGAGAGAGAGCAAATAGTTCCCAAATGGCCAACATTTGGGGCGCAGTTCAAACAGAGGCAGAAGGAGGGAGGCAGAGAGAGAGAGAGCGGGGGGGGGGGAGAGAGAGAGAGGGGGGGAGAGAGAGGGGTGAGGGTAAGGGGAGAGAAGTGGAGAAGTGAAGAATGCGGGAAGAAGTGATAGGGGTAGTGGTGGAAAGATGGAAGGGGTGGGGTAGAGAGGGAAAGGGGGGTGGGCGAGGAGATGGAGCGGTGTCAGGAGAGGGAGATGGGGAGGAGAGAGGGGTGGGGGAGGGGAGGAGAGAGGGGGGGGGGAAAGAGGTGTGGGGGGAGGGGAGGAGGGTGATGGGGTAGGGAAAGAGGAGGACGAGTTGGGAGGGAGGGGGGTTGAGTGGGAGGGAGAGAGGGGGGTTGGGGAGAGAGAGGGGATGGGGGGGGGAGGAGGATAGGAGGAGAGGGAGAGGGGTGAGGAGGGAGATGGAGAGGGGAGGACAGAGGGATGGGGGGTGGGGAGGAGGGAGAGGGATGGGTAGGGCGAGGAAGTGTGGGGGAGGGGGGATGGATGGGGGGATGGAGGGGGATGGGAGAGGAGTTTTCGAGGGAGGTGGGGTAGGGGAGGGGGGAGGCAAGTGGGGAGGGAGGGGGAGAGTGGTGGGGCGGGGGAAACGGGGGGAGGGGAAATTGGGAGGGGGAGGAGGAGGAGAAGTAGCAGAAAAGGGGGGAGCGAGGGGAGGGGAGAGAGGAGGAGGCCGAGTGGTGGAAGAGGGACAGGGCGGTAGGGGAAGGGGTGGGGAGAGAGAGGGATGGAGGGGAGGGAGGGGGAGGAGAGAGAGAGAGAGAGGTGGGGGAGAGAGAGGGGGGGGGGGGGGTAAGGGGGGAGAGTAGTGGAAAAGTGGTGAAGGAGGGGTAGGGGGGGAGTGAGAGGAAGAGGTACAGAGGGTAGGAGGAAGGGGAGAGGGAGGGGGGGGGTAGGGTAGAGAGGGAAGGGGTGATGGAGAGGAAGGAGGGGGGGGGGAGGAGTTTTTAGAGGGGAGGAGGAGGAGAGAGAGAGAGGGGTGTGAGAGGGATGGAGCGGGAGAGGAGAGGAGGGGTGGGGGAGGGGAGGAGGGGGAGAGGGGGAGGGGGGAGGGGGATGACGAGGAGGAAGATGGGGTAGGGGGAGAGAGGGGGAAGAGTGTGGATGGGGGGGAAGAGTGGGGGGGGGAGGGGGGGGGGGGAGAGAGGGAAGGGGTGGGGGAGGGAAGGGGGAGGGGTTGGGGAAGAGAGGGAACGGTGTGGGTTAGGGAACGGGGGGGGGGGGGGAGAGAGAGTGATGGGGTGGGCGAGGAGAGGGGTGAGGAGAGGGAGATGGAGAGGGGGCGGGAGAGAGGGGGTTGGGGAGGCGGAAGGGGGGGAGGGTTGGGGAGGAGGAGAAATAGTGAGGAGGGAGAGTGGAACGGGGAGGGGTAGGGACAGTCAATCTGTTCCCCATTTCCTTTCACCCCCAATCCTCTTTCTCTATTCCCACACACGTGATGACACTGGCTGCGGGGTTGGGGGGGGGGGGGGGGGGGATGGGACTGGGGCTACTGCAAATGCATATGTAAATGGATCCATTCCGATTGGACACCTGTGAGCATTGGGCATTGTTACATCACACGACGGTACGTTGCATTGTGACCACACACGGTTGAACTATCACCAACATGTTATGGCTGAGAGCTTGTTTCTTATTTAATTTTTGGGCGGGGAGGTGCAGAAGACTTTTATTTAAAAATGTGTACATAAACACGACGAAATTTAATCAGGAGTGCATATGTGGATGTGAAAGTGAAATATCCACCGTAATGGAAAACATCTCGGCGTTTCTGCGTGGGCTGTTGGCATAGCAACGAACCAAAGGCTGGCACCCATAAATACAGCCGGGCATAAACACACACACACACACACACACACACACACACACACACACACACACACACACACACACACACACACACACACACACACACACACACACACACAACACACACACACACACACACACACACACACACACACACACACACACACACACACACACACACACACACACACACACATTCAGATTCAGATTGAATTTTAATTGTCATTGTCAGTGTACAGTACAGAGACAACGAAATGCATTAGCATTTCCCTCGAAGAGCGACATAGCAAATGATTTGAATAAATAATAATAAGTGTCCGGGGGGGGGTGGTGATTGGCAGTCACCGAGGTACGTTGTTGAGTAGAGTGACAGCCGCCGGGAAGAAGCTGTTCCTCGACCTGCTGGTTAGCAACGGAGAGACCTGTAGCGCCTCCCGGATGGTAGGAGGGTAAACAGTCCATGGTTGGGGTGAGAGCAGACCTTGGCGATGCTGAGCGCCCTCCGCAGACAACGCTTGCTTTGGACAGACTCAATGGAGGGGAGCGAGGAACCGGTGATGCGTTGGGCAATTTTCACCACCCTCTGCAATGCCTTCCGGTCAGAGACAGAGCAGTTGCCATACCATACTGTGATGCACTTGGTAAGGATGCTCTCGATGGTGCAGCAGTAGAAGTTCACCAGGATCTGAGGAGACAGATGGACCTTCTTCAGTCTCCTCAGGAAGAAGAGACGCTGGTGAGCCTTCTTGATCAGAGTTGAGGTATTGTGGGTCCAAGAGAGGTCATCGGAGATGTAGACTCCCAGGAACCTGAAGCTAGAAACACGTTCCACCTCCGTCCAGTTAATGTGGATGGGGGTGTGCGTGCCGCCTCTGGACTTCCTGAAGTCTACAATGGTCTTCTTGTAGTTAAGGGCCAGGTTGTTGTCAGCGCACCATGCTGCTAAGTGCTGGACCTCCTCCCTGTAGGCCAACTCATCGTTGTTGCTGATGAGGCCAATCACAGTTGTATCATCTGCATGCTTGATGATGGTGTTAGTACCATGTACAGGTGTGCAGTCAGAGGTGAAGAGGGAGTAGAGGAGGGGGCTCAGCACACAGCCCTGTGGAACGCCGGTGTTCAGGGTGAGGGTTGAAGAGGTGTGCTTGTCTAACCTAACAGACTGGGGTCTGTTGGTTAGAAAGTCCAGTATCCAGTTGCAGAGGGAGGGGTCGATGCCCAGGTTACCGAGTTTGGTGATCAGTTTTGATGGTATAATGGTGTTGAATGCTGAGCTGTAATTGATGAACAGCATTCTTACGTAAGTGTCTCTGTTGTCGAGGTGGGAGAGGGCGGAGTGAAGTGCCGTTGAGATGGCATCGTCCGTACTCCTGTTCTTGTGGTAGGCAAACTGGTAGGCATCCAGTGTGGGGGGTAGGCAGCTTTTGAGGTGTGCCAGGACCAGCCTCTCGAAGCACTTGGTGATGATGGGGGTAAGTGCAACTGGGCGGAAGTCGTTGAGGCTTTCCGCAGTGGAGTGTTTTGGCACTGGCACGATGGAGGTGGTTTTAAGGCAAGTGGGGACAACTGCTTGGGCAAGTGACAGGTTGAAGAAATCAGTCCAGACGTCTGTCAGCTGCACAGCACAGGCCCTGAGCACGCGCCCGGGGATGCCGTCAGGGCCAGCAGCCTTACGTGCATTAGTCCTACTCAGTGCCACGTATACGTCGCTGGGGGTGAGTGTGAGGGGTTGGTGATCGGCAGGGAGCACAGCCTTGATGGCTGTCTCTAGATTGTCCCTGTCGAAGCGGCCATAGAAGTGATTAAGCTCCTCAAGGAAGGAGGCGTCGCTGGATGTGGGGGTGGTGTTGGAGGGTCTGTAGTCCGTGATCGCCTGGATGCCTTGCCACATGCGTCGGGGGTCGGAGTTGTTGTTGAAGTGCTCCTCGATCCTGAGCTTGTGGCAGTGCTTGGCCTTCTGGATGCCCCTCTTCAGGTTAGCCCGGGCTGAACTTTAAGCTCGAGCATCGCCTGACCTGAAAGCGGTGTCCCGTGCTTTCAGCAGTAGCCTGACCTCGCTGTTCATCCATGGCTTCTGATTCGGGAATATGGTCACCCGTTTGAGGGAGGTGACGCTATTGATGGTGGAGTTTATAAAATCCAGAACAGAGGATGTGTAGGAATCAATGTCCGTGTGGGAGTCAAGGGTGGCCTGGGCTGCAAACGCCTTCCAGTCAGTTTTTCCAAAACACTGCTGAAGTGTGAAGTCCGCATCCTCTGTCCAGACTTTAACTGTCCTCACAGTTGGTTTAACCTGTCTGATTAGTGGGGAGTACTTAGGGAGCAGGAACAATGAGACGTGATCAGACTGACCAAGGTGGGGGAGGGGGATGGCTTTGTAAGCTTCAGCCATGTTGGTGTAGACTTTGTCCAGTGTCTTGTCTACTCTAGTGGGGAAGGAGACATGTTGGTGGAATTTGGGGAGTACAGTCTTCAAGTTCGAGTGATTGACGTCACCCGCAACAATGAAGGCTGCCTTGGGGTTGTGCGTCTGTTGATTGCTAATGGCAGTATGCAGCTCTTTCTTTTGCGTTAGTATGGGTGTTGTGGACCGAATGTACTGGTCTCCAGAGGGCTAGTATGCACATTGTGGGCCTAATGGATTATTGGGCTGGCAGCTCAGTCACTGATACCAGGCAGCTCAGTCACTGAGGCCTGGTAGTACAGTCACTCGGGCCTGGCAGGCTGACAGCTGAGAAACTGGCAGAAATTCTGCCCAAAACTGCCCAAAATTCTGCCCGAGAATTGGCGTACTGCGCACGTTGTTCCATTGTTTAAAAAGGGTTTTAAGAGTAAACCTAGCAATTATAGACCTGTTAGTTTGACTTCAGTGATGGGCAAATTAATGGAAAAGATACTTAGAGATAATATATATAAGCATCTGGATAAACAGGGTCTGATTAGGAACAGTCAACATGGATTTGTGCCTGGAAGGTCATGTTTGACTAACCTTCTTGAATTTTTTGAAGAGGGTACTCGGGAAATTCATGATTTCCATGCTGAAATTGTTATATGGTTATATGGTTATAAGAGTTGAATAGGTACTTCGGATCTGTCTTCACTAAGGAAGACACAAACAATCTCCCAGATGTACTAGAGGACAGAGGATCTAAAGGGGTAGAGGAACTGAAAGAAAATTTCATTAGGCGAGAAATAGTATAGGGTAGGCTAATTTAATTGAAGGATGCTAAATCCCCTGGGTTTGATGGTGTGCATCCCAGTGTCCTCGGGGAGGTGGCTCTAGAAATAGTGGACGCATTAGTGATCATTTTCCAATGTTCAATAGATTCAGGAACTGTTCCTGTGGATTGGAGGATAGCTAATGTTATCCCACTTTTCAAGAAAGGAGCGAGAGAGAAAACGGGGAATTACAGACCAGTTAGCCTGACCGGTGGTGGGAAGCATTGAGTATAGAAGCTGGGATGTAATGTTAAAATTGTACAAGGCATTGGTGAGACCAAATCTGGAGTATGTTGTACAATTTTGGTCGCCCAATTATAGGAAGGATGTCACCAACATAGAGAGAGTGCAGAGGAGATTTACTAGAATGTTGCCTGGGTTTCAACAACTAAGTTACAGAGATAGGTTGAATAAGTTAGGTCTTTATTCTCTGGAGCGCAGAAGGTTAAGGGGGGACTTGATAGAGGTCTTTAAAATGATGAGAGGGACAGACGGAGTTGATGTGGACAAGCTTTTCCCTTTGAGAATAGGGAAGATACAAACAAGAGGACATGACTTCAGAATTAAGGGACAGAAGTTTAGGGGTAACTTGAGGGGGAACTTCTTTACTCAGAGAGTGGTAGCGGTGTGGAATGAGCTTCCAGTGGAAGTGGTGGAGGCAGGTTCGTTGGTATCATTTAAAAATAAATTGGATAGGCATATGGATGAGAAGGGAATGGAGGGTTATGGTATGAGTGCAGGCAGGTGGGACGAAGGGAAAACAAGTTGTTCGTCACGGACTTGTAGGGCCGAGATGGCCTGTTTCCGTGCTGTAATTGTTATATGGTTATATGGTTAAAACAGGTGACAGACTCTGCTAGAGAAAAGGGGGAGGGAGTGGACTGAATGGATTATTGGGCTGGCAGCAGTTAATTACGGCTGGTGGGCTGGCAGTTCGCTTACTTATGGCTGGTGGGCTGGCAGAGCAGTCACTCACGCCTGGTACGCTGGCAGTTCACGCAGTCACCCCTCCTCCCTTCACCCCCCCCCCCCCCACTCTGCTCCTTGCAATTCCCTTGCCCCCACGCATTTAGTCCATCTCCCCACAAACTCCCCCCGTGCACTATTAGTGGCTCTCCAACAGAGCATCCATTCTAGCCCATTAGGTTCCCATTGTGACGAAGAACACGTAGGCACTAAAAGTGGAAAAAGGATTTATTAAAGTTTAAAATGTGAATGACTCTTAAAATATAAGAACAATGTAAATGTTAAATATGAGAATTATTAAGTTCTTTCTTGTAGTGTCTCTTGTTGCTGCTCAAAGCGTCTTTCTGTTGATCCACCTTCAGAAGTGGCAGTGATGCAGTTGAACAAAGGACACTATGAGGCATGAGAGGGGAGCTGGCCAAGGTAGACTGGAAAGGGATCCTAGCAGGAATGACGGTGTAACAGCAATGGCAGCAATTTCTGGGCATAATCGGAAGACGCAGAATCATTTCATTCCAAAAAGGAAGAAAGATTCTAAGGGAAGTAGGAGACAGTCGTGGCTGACAAGAGACGTTAGGGATAGAATAAAACTAAAAGAATATATATATAACACAGCAAAGAGATCGCCACCGGAGCCGCGGGTCTGGAGTACGCCAGCGGATCCGCGGGGCTGGAGCCCGCCACCGGTGCCACGGAGGCGCGGAGCAACGGAGCGGCAGAACACCAGCGCGCATCAAGCCAGCTCGGCCGACCGGAAGCACCAACAGACGGCGACGCGTACGAAAGCACTGCCGGGGGCTCACTGGCAAACAAAATGGACGAACTCCGGCTAAGGATCACCCCCCACAACTGGATCAAAGACTGCAACATCCTGATCTTCGCGGAAACTTGGCTCAATATCGACGTTCCTGATAGCGCCATCTAGCTAACGGGGCATCATTTACTCCGAGCGGACAGAACAACAGACTCCAGTAAGACCAGAGGTGGGGGTCTGTGCATTTATGTAAATAAAGCTTGGTGCACGGACTCCACCATCATCGAGAGTCACTGCTCAGCTAACCTTGAGTTCCTCTTGGTTAGATGCAGACCGTTCTATCTGCCCAGAGTTCACCTCCACTGTTGTGACTGCAGCCTATATCCCTACTGATGCTAATGCCAAGTTTGCAATGAAAGAGCTGCATACTGACATTAGCATACACCAGACGCTCAACCCCGAGGCAGCCTTCATTGTTGCGGATGACTTCAATCACTCCAACCTGAAGACTGTACTCCCCAAATTCCACCAACATGTCCCCTTCCCCAATAGAGTAGACAAGACACTGGACAAAGTCTACACTAACATGGCTGAAGCTTAGAAAGCCGTCCCACTCCCCCATCTTGGTCAGTCTGATCACCTCTCATTGTTCCTGTTCCCTAAGTACGCCACACTCATCAGACGGGTTCAACCAACTGTGAGGACAGTTAAAGTCTGGTCAGAGGAAGCGGACTCCACACTTCAGCAGAGTTTTGGAAACACTGACTGGAAGGCGTTTGCAGCCCAGGCCACCCTTGACTCCCACACGGACATTGATTCCTACACATCCTCTGTTCTGGACTTTATAAACTCCACCATCAATAGTGTCACCTCCCTCAAACGGGTGACCATATTCCCGAATCAGAAGCCATGGATGAACAGCGAGGTCAGGCTACTGCTGAAAGCACGGGACACCGCTTTCAGGTCAGGCGATGCTCGAGCCTACAGTTCATCCAGGGCTAACCTGAAGAGGGGCATCAAGAAGGCCAAGCACTGTCATAAGCTCATGATTGAGGAGCACTTCAACAACAACTCCGACCCCCGACGAATGTGGCAAGGCATCCAGGCCATCATGGACCCACCAACACCACCCCCACATCCAGCAATGCCTCCTTCCTTGAGGAGCTTAACCACTTATATGGCCGTTTCGACAGGGACAATCTAGAGACAGCAATCAAGGCTGTGCTCCCTGCTGATCACCAACCCCTCACACTCAACGCCTACGACGTGTACGTGGCACTTAGTAGGACTAATGCACGTAAGGACGCTGGCCCTGACGGCATCCCCGGGCGCATGCTCAGGGCCTGTGCTGCGCAGCTGACAGACGTCTGGACTGACACCTCCAACCTGTCACTTGCACAACCATTTGTCCCCACGTGCCTTAAAACCACCTCCATCGTGCTGGTGCCAAAACACTCCACTGTGGCAAGCATCAACGACTTCTGCCCAGTTGCACTTACCCCCATCATCACCAAGTGCTTCGAGAGGCTGGTCCTGGCACACCTCAAAGGCTGCCTACCTCCAACATTGGATCCCTATCAGTTTGCCTACCGCAGGAATAGGAGTATGGAGGATGCCATCTCAACGGCACTTCACTCTGCCCACTCCCACCTCGACAACAGAGACACTTACGTAAGAATGCTGTTCATCGATTGCAGCTCAGCATTCAACACCATTATACCCTCTAAACTGATCACCAAACTCGGTAACCTGGACATCGACCCCTCCCTCTGCAACTGGATACTGGACTTTCTAACCAACAGACCCCAGTCTTTTAGGTTAGACAAGCACACCTCTTCAACCCTCACCCTGAACACCGGCGTTCCAAAGGGCTGTGTGCTGTGCCCCCTCCTCTACTCCATCTTCACCTACCACTGCACACCTGTACATGGTACTAACACCATCATCAAGTATGCAGATGATACAACGGTGATTGGCCTCATCAGCAACAACGATGAGTCGGCCTATAGGGAGGAGGTCCCGCTCCTAGCAGCATGGTGCGCTGACAACAACCTGGCCCATAACTCCAAGAAGACCAAGGAGCTCATTGTAGACTTCAGGAAGTCCAGGGGCAGCACGCACACCCCCATCCACAACCACGGTACGGAGGTGGAACGTGTTTCCAGCTTCAGGTTCCTGGGGGTCAACATCTCCGATGACCCCCCTTGGACCCACAACACCTCAGCTCTGGTCAAGAAAGCTCACCAGCGTCTCTTCTTCCTTAGGAGACTGAAGAAGGTCCATCTGTCTCCTCAGATCCTGGTGAACTTCTGCCGCTGCCCTATCGATAGCATCGTTACCAACTGTATCACAGTATGGTATGGCAACTGCTCTGTCTCCAACCGGAAAGCACTGCAGGTGGTGAAAATTGCCCAACGCATCACCGGTTCCTCGCTCCCCTCCATTGAGTCTGTCCAAAGCAAGCGTTGGCTGCGGAGGACTGCTCTCACGCCAACCATGGACTGTTTACCCTCCTACCATCCGGGAGGCGCTACAGGTCTCTCCGTTGCCGGACCAGCAGGTCCAGGAACAGCTTCTTCCCTGCGGCTGTCACACTACACAACACTCTACCTCGGTGACTGCCAATCAGCCCCCCCCCCCCCCCACCCGACACTCCTCCCACAGGAAAAACACTATGTCTGTATACATGTAAATAGATTTATTTATTGAAATCATATTCTATGTCGCTCTTCCAGGGAGATGCTAACTGCATTTCGTTGTCTCTGTACTGTACACTGACAATGACAATTAAAGTTGAATCTGAATCTGAATCTGAATCTGAAAGAGTAGCCTGAAGCCACAGTATAGGGAAACTTTCATATGACAACGGAATGAAACAAAATGGGCAATACGGGCTGAAAAGATGAAGTACGAAGGGAAGCTGGCCAGGAATAAAAGAAGGACAGTAAAAGCCTATTTTGATATGTTAAGGGAAAAAAAAAGTAGCAAAGTCAAATGTGGGTCCCTTGAAGGCAAACACGGGTGAAATTATTATGGGCAGCAAGGAAATGTCAGAAGAGTTGAGTATGTACTTCGGATGTGTCTTCACTAAGGAAGGCACAAACAATCTCCCAGATGTACTGGAGGACAGAGGATCTAAGGGGGTAGAGGAACTGAATGAAATTTTCATTAGGCGAGAAATAGTATTGCGTAGGCTAATGGGACTGAAAGATGATAACCCCCCTGGACCTGATGGTCTGCATCCCAGGGTCCTCAGGGAGGTGGCACTAGAAATAGTGGACGCATTGGTGATCATCTGCCAATGTTCAATAGATTCAGGATCAGTTCCTGTGGATTGTTATCCCACATTTCAAGAAAAGAGCGAGAGAGAAAACAAGGAATTACAGACCAGTTAGCCTGACGTCAGTGGTGAGAAAGATGCTGGAGTCAATTATTAAAGATGTTATAATGGGGTATTTGGATAGCAGTAAAAGGATTAGTCCAAGTCAACATGGATTTAGGAAAGGGAAATAATGCTTGACTGATCGTCTGGAGTTTTTTGAGGGTGTGACAAGTAAAATGGATGAAGGGGTGCAAGTGGATGTAGTGTATCTAGACTTTCAGAAATCATTTGATAAGGTCCCGCACATGGAATTGGAGGTAGGATGTTGACATGGATTGAAAATTGGTTGGCAGACCGGCAGCAAAGAGTAGGAGTGAACGGGTCCTTTTCAGAATGGCAGGCAGTGGCGAGTGGAGTGCCGCAAGTCTCGGTGTTGGGGCCGCAACTATTTACCATAAATATTATTGATTTGGAAGAGGGAATTAGGAGCAGCACCAGCAAGTTTGAGGATGACATAAAGCTGGGTGGCAGTGTGAACTGTGAAGAGGATGTTAGGAGGTTGCAGGTGACCTGGACATTGAGTGAGTGGGCAGATGCGTGGTAGCTGCGGTATAATATACATAAATGTGAAGTTATCCACTTTGGTGGCAAAAACAAGGGGGCAGATTATTATCTCAATGGGGTTAGGTTAGGTAAGGGTGAGGTACAGCGAGAACTGAGTGTCCTTGTACACCGGTCACTGAAAATAGGCGTGCAGGTACAGTAGGCAGTAAAGAAAGCTAATGGAATGTGTTTGGTCGATTGGCTGAATGGCCTATTCCTGCACCCATTGTCTTTTGTCTATTTCCTACATTGACAAAAGCCATACCATTTGAAGGATATGATTTAGCCAGAGAAGGTGAAGAAAGGTTCACAACGACATTTAACATTTACGTTTTAAGGAGAGACTGTGTTCCCGCAGAAAGGAGGCTGGGTGTTGGCATTTGAGCATTTATCATCATAGGTAATATGGATGGTTAGAGCCTGTTTCCAAGAAAAGGAAAATCTAAAATGCGATGCAATTATAGGGCATTCTCTCACACACATGGTTTGGGTCACGTGGACCAAACTGCCAGAGGAATTGGGTAATTCAAATAATTTTAAAATAATTTTAAATGACAATTGGACAGAACGTAGAAAACAAATATGCAGAGGGATATGGGGCAACATACGTTAATGGGGTAGTTCATTTAAACCTCCTTCTCCGTATGGAACAGTCGAGCGGAAAGGCCGGTTTCTCTGCTGACAAACTCTATGTCTATCAAGCCATTTCGATAATGCGCGAACCTTTCATGTTTATAACCATATAACAATTACAGCACGGAAACAGGCCATCTCGGCCCTTCTAGTCCGTGCCGAACACTTACTCTCACCTAGTCCCATCTACCTGCACTCAGACTATAACCATTCCTTTCCCGACCATATACCTATCCAATTTATTTTTAAATGATAATATCAAACCGACCTCCACCACTTCCACTGGAAGCTCATTCCACACAGCCACCACTCTCTGAGTAAAGAAGTTGCCCCTCATGTTACCCCTAAACGTTTGTCCTTTCATTCTCAAATCATGTCCTCTTGTTTGAATCTTCCCTTCTCTCAATGGGAAAAGCTTATCAACGTCAACTCTGTCTATCCCTCTCATCATTTTAAAGACCTCTATCAAGACTCCCTTACCCTTTTGCGCTCCAAAGAATAAAGACCTATCTTGTTCAACCTTTCTCTGTAACTTAGGTGATGAAACACAGGCAACATTCTAGTAAATCTCCTCTGTACTCTCTATTTGACGGCGGCATGCATTGGCGGCGCGACTCACCCGTTGCAGCCTGTCTGTCTTTTTTTTTTTTTTTTTTTTTTTGTCTAGTTAAATGTAGTGTTGGTGTTTTTTAATACTGGTTTTAAATGTGTATATGTGGGGGCGGGGGAGGGGACTATTTAAAATCTCTTCCCTGTCCGGGAAACCCGACCTTTTCCCTGTCGAGTCTCCGTTGACGTTGGGGCCTAGCACCGTGGAGCGGCCTCCAACATGAACGACCCGGGGGCTCGGGAGCCTGCGCAGCTGCGGACTACTCACCATTTTGGGGCTGGCTGGCCTCGGATCGTGGGGAGCGGTGGTGACCCACTGCTGCGACTCGACTCCTGGGGCTCGGAGGCTCCAGCAACGCAGCCGCAGCCGCAGGTCCGGTGGACTGGGATATCGGGAGCTCGCGGGTCCGGGGGGTGAGACCCTTTCCCGGAGCTCCCGCAACGCGACTTCTCCAGCCCGTGTCGCGGGGTTGGAACGACCCGGAGCGGGGACGTACATAGCCCGGCGCGGCTTCATGGCCGTGGGACATTGCAGCACCCGCCGGGGGCTCCAACATTGTGACTTTTAGACCGGGAGCGGGGCCGTACATCGCCCGGCATGGCCTAACGTGGCCGTGGGACTTATCATCGCCAGCCTAGGGCTTGGACATCGGGAGAGAAATGGAGAACAGGGGAGATAAATTATTTTGCCTTCAAAAAGGAGTCCACTGTGATGGATGTTTGTTTGAATTAAATTGTGTGTATGTCTAGGAAATTGTCTTTGTTTGTATGGCTGTGGAAACAGAATTTCGTTTGAGCCTCACTGAGGCTCAAATGACAATAAATGATATTGTGTATTGTGTGTATTGTGTATTTTGTTGACATCTTTCCTATAATTTGGCGACAAAAAATGTACACCATACTCCAGAATTGGCCTCACCAATGCCCTGTACAATTTTAACATTACATTCCTACTTCCATACTCAATGCTCTGATTTATAAAGGCCAGCACACGAAAAGCTCGAACAAGTTAGGGCTTTATTCTTTGGAGCGCAGAAGGTTAAGGGGGGACTTGATAGAGGTTTTTAAAATGATGAGAGGGATAGACAGAGTTGACGTGGAAAAGCTTTTCCCACTGAGAGTAGGGAAGATTCAAACAAGGGGACATGACATGAGAATTAAGGGACTGAAGTTTAGGGGTAACATGAGGGGGAACTTCTTTACTCAGAGAGTGGTAGCTGTGTGGAATGAGCTTCCAGTGAAGGTGGTGGAGGCAGGTTCGTTTTTATCATTTAAAAATAAATTGGATAGTTATATGGATGGGAAGGGAATGGAGGGTTATGGTCTGAGCGCAGGTATATGGGACTAGGGGAGATTATGTGTTCGGCACGGACTAGAAGGGTCGAGATGGCCTGTTTCCGTGCTGTAATTGTTATATGGTTATATGGTTATATGGTTATATGGCTTTCTTTACCACCCTATCTACACGAGATTCCACCTTCAGGTTATCCTGAAAGTTATTCCTAGATCCCTCTGTTCAACTGCAGGGGGATCTAGGAATAACTTTCAGAAAAACCTGAAGATTATTCTGTTCAACTGCATTCCTCAACTCGCTACCATTTACCATATACGTCTTATTTTGATTTTCCTGATAAGATGTAGCACCTCACA
Organism: Leucoraja erinaceus; assembly: GCF_028641065.1. Classification (NCBI taxonomy): domain Eukaryota; kingdom Metazoa; phylum Chordata; class Chondrichthyes; order Rajiformes; family Rajidae; genus Leucoraja; species Leucoraja erinaceus. The sequence continues at coordinate 389,383 of NC_073411.1, read as the reverse complement.
CTTAACAGCATTAAACTCTCTCTGCCATCTTTCAGCTCACTCTTCCAAATGGCCTAAATCTCTCTGAAGACTTTGAAAATCCGAGCTGTTGGAGAGCATTGGCTTATGTTACTATATCTTCCGCGCTCTTTTTCCGCATGAATATTCAGTGGTCTCAAAGGGTCATCAGAACGCGTGCAAGAAGATGCGATTCCTCGAAACCAGATGTTCGAGGAGCTTTTATGTGGAATCATCACATTCATAGGTTCATCCGTACACGTTGCGCGAACCTGTGGGCCAAGAATGTGACGAGGATGAACAAAGTCGTTCGTTGAATGGCAGATAATTTACGTTAAGGAAGAGTAATAATGATTCCGGGAGATGAACAAACGATCCCCTACAACTTTAACGAATAACCAGTTGTAAATCATGAAATGTGATCACTTTTCGTCAGTCTTTACCGTCTCTCTTCGCATCATCCTTGATCGCTGCTTCCTCCATTGCAATGGGAGATAGGTTTTGTACAGATTCCCTGAAAGTGCTTTCCGTTCATCTACTCTTCACAAATCTCTGATAGATTGGACAAACACCTGGCATCGACGGCAAGTAAATGTTGGGATGGAAATGGTTAACAACGCTTGTTTGTTTCCCGCTGTCTGCGATTAAGGGCTGTCTCAGCGGAGCCTAATTGTCTACTCCGCAGCCATTTAAAGACGATATATCATTGGGTGATTTAGTAGTGTCAACAAGACTTTCCGCACAAATGCCCACGAAGATGGAGAACAACATTCGCAATCTGACAACTATGAATTCGACCGTTCTGTCACTGCATCTGAGTCAGAGAACAGGAGATCTGAATGTTGCAGCAACGGAAAGGGGACTGAGAGAAACAGAATTTAACGTCACGTCAATGGGACGTAATGTGTTCTGGGCGTTCAGTGAGCTTGCTGCGCACTATGACCAGATACCATTTGGAGATCGGATTATTTTGTTACTTAAGGGTATCCAGCCGATTTACTTTGCCTTCCTTGCTATTATTGCTGTTCCTGGTAGGTCTTCTTGTACAAATATAATTCGAACTAGTCGTGCTCCGCTCGATATCGACTTTATGTTTTATAATTTCGTCCTTCTCATTAATCCTCCTGGTACACTATTTTAAGCATTAACTTGAGAATTCGCGTATATTTATATTGCTCTTCTTGTTCTTTAGACTCTCGTCACTCCCGCTGTCGGTGGTCCTTGCCGGTCTGTTTAATTGCGTCACTGTTTATGTTATGTCAGCATTATTAATCAAAGTCGTCGATCAACTTAAATAAAATTAACCCCGACGTTGAAAGTAGGCTCACCACCATCACACTGCCACCTACTGCAGCAACTATCACCCGACTCTGTCAGCGCAGAACGCACCCGCCGATCCAGCTATGTCGATGTTATTCTCGATCCTGATTTCAGTTGTCTCCCATGCGGTTTCGAAGTTAGAGACACAGAAAGATCGGTCCAAACCTCGGATGCTTATTTTCTAATTAGTATCACCTCATCAACCTCCTTGTCTGATGTTTTTCAATATTTTTCCGCCTGACGAAGTCTCTATTTAATATGTACATTTTAGTCTGCATATCGATCCGGATTCTCTTGCATCATTGATATTTTGCTCATTCTTTCAAAATGCTTTCCATTTACTCACACTATTTTATTTGAAGGTGACAAAATGTTCTCTCTTTCTCTCCAAAATTTGTCTTCACTATCCTCCCTTAAACTTGCAATATTCGGCCATTTTCCTATCGTACCTGCCTTAAACCCCCGTCCCAATCTCTCTTCATGCTCAGAGAAATGATTCATGGGATAATATTCCTGAGACGCAGGTAAGTACAATAATCGATTCTGCTCATGCACAAAGTCTTTGAAGCAAAATGACCGACCATTCAGCCTCCCTTCTCTCTCCGCATGCTGCTGCATATCCCTTACAATTATTATATTCTCTGTCAGGGGAGTCGCTGGATTTACCTGAGTGTGATCGACATACAATTGGGGACCGAATCTTCAGTCAGACGTCCGAAATAATGTTAGTTTACGGACTACGAGGCCGTGCTTTTATGTAACGGGGTCATACATTTCATAATATATATTCATTACCACCAGAGTAAAGGCTCGGAAACAAATTAGCAACATCTCTATCTACGTGGATGATTTTTCTCCTGTTGATTTGACCTCGTTTGTCAACTGCCTTTCTCTATATCACCTACATTATAGCCATTGGAAGCATATTTTGTCGGTTGCAAACTTGGTTTCCGAAGGCATCAAATATTAAAAAAAAATCGAAAACGTATTCCAGTATCGATGAAAGCATTCACGGTAATCACTACTAGAACTGATACTGACTGTTTTCATTATATATCCTGCAACGGGATCCGTTTCTGTGCAAAAAAACAGCTGAAAATAGTTATCCATTTGAATCGTTACGAACGGCAACAGTCACTTCCGGTTTCTGCGCCTCATCCACAATTAAAACTTAAATTTCCCCCAGTCTCCATTCTTTAGTAGTCATCTCCTCCAACCCCCATTTTAGAGTGTTAATGCTCTCGGAATACATATTTTTTGCCTTTTTTTCTTGGAAAATGTCCTCTTCTTTTTGCCAGATGTGAATGAAAATATAGATTATGAAAATTGCCAATATCATGCGGGCGTCGAATGCACACGAACTGATTTGTCGCAATCGAGGCATGCCGTAGATTCCAGAAAATAACACAACAGTACAAACCTACCGAAATTCTGGTGCCCTATGGTTAATTTATTGCTCCGCGACCATTTATCTGTTTGAATGGAAGGTCTTACCTTATAGCATTTTCTGGTGTACCTGTCTTCATAATATCTAGGAATTAGAATTATGTTAGCACTCAAACGGATTCCCTATAAATGTAGTATTTCGGTAGCTTGCTAACTTACACACGGTATGTCAATTTTTTGACTTTTTATTCTCTTTATTGTAGGCAATTCGTTGACAATTGGGATACTCTCCAGGGGAAAGTGTGGTCTCTCCAAATGCGTAACTCGCTATCTGATTGCAATGGCGGCGGCGGATCTGGTTGTCGTTGTTTTCGACCTGATATTGAGGCACATTCCGATGGTATATTGGCGACAGTTTAATTTCCCTTGGCCCGTTCCTGTTTGTAACATCCACGCTGTTATCCTTTATGCAGCAACAGACTGTTCTGTCTGGTTCACAGTTTCATTCACGTTTGATCGATTTGTTGCCATCTGTTGCCAGAAGTTGAAGTCGAAATACTGCACCGAGAAAACGGTGGCTGTTGTTTTGGTAACAGTGGCTGCACTGAATTGCCTTAAGGATATTTTCTGGTATTTTATGCTAACGGGTGAATATAACCTCCTCAGTGACCCCTGGATCTGTTGGGAAAAAGCCGGTGTTGCGGGTTCACGGTTGTGGGCAGCGATCGAGTTCACTCACTATTTCCTCACCCCGGTTGCTCCTTTTCTTCTGATTTTATTGTTCAACACTTTAACTGTTAAACAGATTTTACTGGCTAGCAGAGCCCGTAGAAGACTTCTTGGCCACAACAACGGGGAGAGTCCCAGAGACCCAGAGATGGAGAGCAGAAGGAAATCGATTATCTTACTCTTCGCTGTCTCTGGAAACTTCGTTATATTGTGGGCGGTGTTCATGATCTATTCGATATGGAATCGATTGTGGTGGCTAGGATTACGGTCAATAGTTCCTCCTCATTTTGTGCAAAATGTAGGCTTCATTATGCAGCACTTGAGTTGCTGTACGAACACAGCCCTATACGCAGTGACTCAGCGCAGGTTCAGGGAGGAGCTCAAATACGTGGTGCAGTACCCCCTTACGTTCATTGTCAATTGCAATAAACGATAAAAAAAAAAACAATGACCAATGCGTGTCGCTTTGTTGCATGCTCATGCTTTTCAAATCCTTCTATCCCAATTCAATCCTGTCATGGTGCACTATATTTTTTTAATCGATATTCAGTCGCAAGGGAATCCTCAGATTTATTGTAAACACACATTCCTACTAGGAATTGCTGGTAATTTATGGCATTTATGATAAACGACCTTTGAGCATGTTCAAGGTTCTCGCTTAACTTTGTTTCCTTGTTGCCAGCCGGGCAACCTTGACAGCTTTTTAGGTTGCCAAATGACAGTTTAGGTGGCCATTTAAGACGGTTTGCATGAAGCGTGTGATAAAGTGCTTGGACGAAGTGCGTAGTTACCAGTTGGAATTATGCTCAATGAAGCATTCACATATTATGTTCAAGAAGGAACTGCAGATGCTGGAAAATCGAAGGTAGACAAAACTGCAGGAGAAACTCAGCAGGTACAGCGCCATCTATGGAGCAAAGGAAATAGGCAACGTTGTGGATAATGCAGTACATTTTCAAAGTCTTAAGAGAGATTTAGGCAATTTGGAAGAGTGGGCTAAAAGATGTCAGATGGAGTTTAATGCTGATAAGTGTGAGGTGCTACATCTTGGCAGGACAAATCAAAATAGGACGTACATGGTAAATGGTAGTGAATTGAGGAATGCAGTTGAACAGAGGATCTAGGAATAACTGTGCACAGTTCCATGAAGGTGGAATCTCATGTAGACAGGGTGGTAAAGAAAGCTTTTGGTGTGCTGGCCTTTATAAATCAGAGCGTTGAGTATAGAAGTTGGGATGTAATGTTAAAATTCTACAAGACATTGGTGATGCGAATTCTGGAGTATGGTGCACAATTTTGGTCGCCTAATTCTAGGAAGGATGTCAACAAAATTGAGAGAGTACAGAGGAGATTTACCAGAATGTTGCCTGGGTTTCAGCAACTAAGTTACAGAGAAACGTTTAACACGTTAGGTCATTATTCTTTGGAACGCAGAAGGTAAGGGGAGACTTGATAGAGGTCTTTAAAATGATGAGAGGGATAGACAGAGTTGACGTGGATAAGCTTTTCCCACTGAGAGTAGGGAAGATTCAAACAAGAGGACATGATTTGAGAATTATGGGACAAAAGTGTTCGGGGAACATGAGGGGAAACCTCTTTACTGAGAGGGTGGATGCTGTGTGGAATGAGCTTCCAGTGGATGTGGTGAATGCAGGATGGGGTAAATGAGGTGCTTGAGGAGTATAAAGAATGTAAAAAGAATCTTAAGAAATAAATTAGAAAAGCTAAAAGTTGATATGAGGTTGCTTTGGCAAGTAAGGTGAAAGTAACTCCAAAGGGTTTCTACAGCTATATTAATAGCAAAAGAATAACGAGGAATAAAATTGGTCCATTATAGAGTCAGAGTGGATAGCTACCTGCAGAGCCAAAAGAGATGCGAGAGATATTGAACAATTACTTTTCATCGGTATTCTCAGTATCCACCAAGGAGAAGGATATTGAATTGTGTGAGGCAAGGGAAACAAGTAGAGTAGCTATGGAAACTATGAGATTCAAAGAAGAGGAAGTCCAGACACTTTTGAAAAATATTAAAGTGGATAAGCGTCCAGGTACTGACATGATATTCCCTAGGACATTGAGGGAAGTTAGTGTGGGGGCTATGGCAGAAATATTAGAAACGGGAATGGTGCCGGTGGATTGGCGTAGTGCGCATGTTGTTCCATTGTTTAAAGAAGGTTCTAAGAGTAAACCTAGCAATTATAGACCTGTTAGTTTGACGCCAGTGGTGGGCAAATTAATGGAAAGGATACTCAGAGATAATATATATAAGCATCTGGATAAACAGGGTGTGATTAGGAACAGTTAACATGGATTTGTGCCTGGAAGGTCATGTTTGACTAATCTTCTTGAATTTTATGAAGACGTTACTAGGGAAATTCACGAGGGTAAAGCAGTGGATGTTGTCCAAATGGACTTTAGTAAGGCCTTTGACAAGGTTCCTCATGGAAGGTTGGTTAAGCAGTTTCAATTGTTGGGTATAAATGCAGGAGTAGCAAGATGGATTCAACAGTGGCTGAATGGGAGAAGCCAGAGGGTAATGGTGGATGGTTGTTGGTCGGGTTGGAGGCAGGTGACTAGTGGGGTGCCTCAGGGATCGGTGTTGGGTCCTTTGTTGTTTGTCATGTACATCAATGATCTGGATGAAGGTGTGGTAAATCGGATTAGTAAGTATGCAGATGATACCAAGATAGGGGGTGTTGTGGATAATGAAGAGGATTTCCAAAGTCCACAGAGTGATTTAGGCCATTAGGACGAATGGGCTGAAAGATGGCAGATGGAGTTAAATACTGATAAATGTGAGGTGCTACACCTTGGCAGGACAAATCAAAATAGGACGTACATGGTAAATGGTAGGGAATTGAAGAATACAGTTGAACAGAGGGATCTGCGAATCACCGTGCATAGTTCCTTGAAGGTGGAATCTCATATTGATAGGGTGGTAAAGAAAGCTTTTGGTATGCTAGCCTTTATAAATCAGAGCATTGAGTATAGAAGCTGGGATGTAATGTTAAAATTGTACAAGGCATTGGTGAGACCAAATCTGCAGTATGGTGTACAATTTTGGTCGCCTAATTATAGGAAGGATGTCAACAAAATAGAGAGAGTACAGAGGAGATTTACTAGAATGTTGCCTGGGTTTCAACCACTAAGTTACAGAGCTACGTTGAATAAGTTAGGTCTTTATTCTCTGGAGCGCAGAATGTTAAGGGGGGACTTGATAGAGGTCTTTAAAATGATGAGAGGGATAGACAGAGTTGATGTGGACAAGCTTTCCCCTTTGAGAATAGGGAAGATTCAAACAAGAGGACATGACTTCAGTATTAAGGGACAGAAGTTTAGGGGTAACATGAGGGGGAACTTCTTTACTCAGAGAGTGGTAGCGGTGTGGAATGAGCTTCCAGTGGAAGTGGTGTCGGCAGGTTCGTTGGTATCATTTAAAAATAAATTGGATAGGCATATGGATGAGGAGGGAATGGAGGGTTATGGTATGAGTGCAGGCAGGTGGGACGAAGGGAAACAAGTTGGTCGGCACGGACTTGTAGGGCCGAGATGGCCTGTTTCCGTGCTGTAATTGTTATATGGTTATATGGTTATATGGTCATATGATTTTTATTAAGGCAATAGGAACTAAATGGGGCACATTGTTTCATTCTGTGCTGTGTTCCTGAGTTGATTGGAAAATGGCCCCCACAATTCCCCCCATTCATCAAAATAACATCCAATAATGCACCTGATCTAGTTTTCCATTCATTTTATTTTGAATTATCCCTCAAATGCCTTCTTTAAAGCTGAGAAGGAAAGTGATTGTTTAGTTTAGAGATACAGCGCGGAAACAGGCCATTCGGCCCATTGAGTCCGCGCCGATCCGCGATCCTCGTATATTAACAGGATCCTACACACGCAAGGAACAATTTACACATATACTAAGCCAATTAACCAATATACCAGCACGGCTCTGGAGTGTGGTAGGAAACTGATGCTCATAGAAAACCTAAGCGGTCACGGGGAGAGCGCACTAACTCCATACACACAGCACCTGTAGTCGGGAACGAACCTGGGTCACCGGCGCTTCAAGCGCTGTAAAGTAGCAAGAACACTTCTGCGTCTCCATGCCGCCCTAATTGTTGTTGGCTGCCTACAGGACCCACAGAGACATTTTATAAGGCTCCATTTTAAGCAATTTCTCAATTTGCCCAGTCACATCAACAAACCATGCAATGTTTGGATCCATCTGTTCTTGTGCACCTTTTAGATATTGTTGGTTGAACCCCATAGAGTCATAGACTGATACAGTGTGAAAATGTCCCAGCAACATTAGTTCCCCCTGCCCGCATTTGCTCCATATCCCTCCAAACCTGCCCTCTCCATGTACCTGTCTAACTGTTTCTTAAATGTAGGGATAGTCCCTGCCTCAAATACCTCCTCTGGCAGCTTGTTACGTACACACACCACCCATGTATGAAAAAGTTACCCCTCAGATTCCTATTAAATCTTTTCCACCTCACCTTAAACCTATGTCCTCCTGTCCTCGATTCTTCTACGCTGAGCAAGAGACTCCGTGAATCTACACAATCTACTCCTCTCATGATCTTATATACATCTATAAGATCATCCCTCATCCTTCTGGAGTCCCAGCCTAATCAACCTCTCCCTATAGCTTGGACCCTCTAGCCTTGGCAACAGAATGAATCTTCTCTGTACAGTTTCCAGTTTGACATATTTTCCATAACACGGTGGCGATAACTGGACACAATACGCTAAATGCCCGACTTCTATGCTGAATACGCTGGCTGATGAAGATCAATGTGCTAAATGTCTTCTTGATCACACGATCTACCTTCGACTCCACCTTCAAGAACAATGCACCTGGACTCCTAGATCCCCCTTCTCTACAATACTCCACAAGAGCCCCACCATTCATTATCTAGGTCCCGCTTATGTTAGACTTCCCAAAATGCTACACCTCACACTTTGCTGTATCCATCAACCATTCCTCAGCCCACCTGGCCAATCGATCACGTTCCTGCTGCAATTTTTCACAACCACCTTCACTAACTGCAAAACCACCCACTATTGTGTCATCTGCAAACTTACTAATTTTGCCGTGTATGTGTGTCCAAATCATTGATATATATGAGAAAAAGTGACGGGTCCAGCACTGAGGCACACCATTAGTCACAGGCCTCCAGTCCGAGAAGGAACTTTCCACCATCACCCTTCGATGAAGCTAATTTTCTATCCATACAGCTATCTCTCCTTGGAGCACATGCGATGTAATCTTCCAGAGCACCCTCCCATGCAGAATCTTGTCTAATACTTTGCTGAAGTCCATATATGCACCATCTACAACTCTGCCCTCATCGACCTTTTTGGTCACGTCTTCAAAAAACTCAATGCCATTTGTGAGGCACGAGCTGCCACGTTCACAACCATGCTCACTATCCTTAATCCGCCCTAGTACATTTAAATACCTGTATAACCTATCCCTTATAAACTCTAGTAACTGTCCAACCACAGATTTTAAGTACACTGGCCTATAGTTCCCAGCATTTTCCCGGCAGCCCTTCTTGAACAGAGGCACGACATTTGTCTCCTGTCTTCCGGCACCTACACTGTAAAGATGACGTAAATTTCAATAAGAGCTCCCGCAATTTCCTCTCTAGTTCCCCACAACGTCCTTGGACATATCTGATCAAGCTCCAGAGATTTGTATACCCACAAACACAATAGTACCTTCAGCAACCTATCGATTGTAACACTGACTGATCTCAAGATACTTCAATTGACTGCCCCCTGCCCCGAGTTCCTCCATCCTGTCTTTCTCCTCGGTAAATACAGAGTACAACGTACCCTTGTACGTTTAAATGCCTGTATAACCTATCCCTTATGGTCTGAAGAAGGATTCCGGCTCGAAACGTTGCCTATTTCCTTCAATCCATTGATGCTGCTGCACCCGCTGAGTTTCTTCAGCACTTTTGTATACTTTAGAAATTATTTGATAGCTAATATCAGCTGTTCTGCATTAACAATGGTTAATCTGTTTTTATTTTGGCACACTGACTGCAGTAGTGGTCTGACAGGATACCACCTTAAAGGAATGACTTTAAATAATTAGTGTAGAGAATTCAAATTTTGTATCAGTACTCACTTGTTATGTCTATCTAGATTCACACCCATCTAACAACTACTGTACACCATTATAGAACAATACTATCAGGTTTACGCAGAATATTTTACAATAATTGATACAAATGCTTTGTCATTTATCCTTCACGTGCAGTAAATTTGACTTGGAGACATGATCTTTCTTGTAGGTAGATAAAATGCTGGAGAAACTCAGAGGGTACGGCAGCATATATGGAGAAAAGGAGTAGGCGACGTTTCGGGTTGAGACCCTTCTTCAGATATGTCTTGTTAGATAGAGCTCTAGGGGCTAGTGGCGTCAAGGGATATGGGGAGAAGGCAGGCACGGGTTATTGATACGGGACGATCAGCCATGATCACAATGAATGGCGGTGCTGGCTCGAAGGGCCGAATGGCCTCCTCCTGCACCCACTTTCTATGTTTCTATGTTATCATCTGAAGTATAGTTACCCCAAATGTTGCAAATAAGAAGAAAACTAGCAAGGTTACCTAACTGCATATAGACTTGGTGGGCCGGGACCGGCTGGAACTGTACAATGTTGTTCCTCTGGCTGGCAGCATGTCAGACACCATGAGGAAGGGCATCATCACCCTCATCAACAAACAAATGGTGAAGAAGAATGACATCAGTAATTGGAGAACCATGTCAATGTTAAATGCACGCACTAAAATCCTCTTAATGATCGTTGCTAACTGAGTCAATTATGTTCTGGCACAGGTGATCCAAGCCTGTTTTTTCCGGGTAGAACATTCTCAAGCAGCCTACAGGGATACCAATGCTTACCTGCAGGCGAGAGACACCTGCCAAGTGATCTGGGATTAGGAGAAGCCCTTTGATAGTGCATCGCACACGTACATCATTGACATGCGCTCCAAAATGGGTTTTGGGGTTGAATTCAGAACTGGATCCAACTAGTCAGGCAGGATTGCCCTCATTCCCCGATCGTTTTTGTGTGTTCTGTAGAACCATTGTCTTAATCAATCATGAAGGATAAGAGTAACGATGGCACTCACGTCAAAGCCTCACTGTACTATACAGGTGCTGTCAAGGACAGACACAGTTGTGGCCTGTCCCCTGCTCCTAGGCTTTGGTGATCACCAAGGCCGTCTTCCAGTTCATCTGAGGATCAGATAAGGACCAGATTCGACTGGTCTCAAGTTTACAGATAAAGTGCACAAGCTTACCAACATCACCCTCATCCTGATGGCCTTTGCGTGTGGCTGCATCAGGCTATGCATAGAGGAAGATGCACATGGCCACCAATGGTCATTTCCTGCTGAAGTTCAATCTTTCTCTGTTCTTGTGAAGGATGAGCCGTCATTGGTGCCGTGCAATGTGCCATTCAGCTGGACACTGTTGTACAGCTGAGCCATTGTGAAAAAGTTATTTCAACATCTTCATAATAGGTCCACCGGGCAGTGGTCAGCAAGTAACATCCTACAGGCTCTGCAGGGCATGACGATGAATCCCATGGTGTAGTTCCCTCAGCAGACTGCCTAATTTGTCTGCTGAAATTAGGCTATTCAGGTCAATTAAGTCTACTGTGTTTTCACACAGAGAGTGGTGAATCTCTGGAACTCTCTTCCACAGAGGGTAGTTGAGGCCAGTTAATTGGCTATATTTAAGAGGGAGTTAGATGTGGCCCTTGTGGCTAAGGGGATCAGGGGGTATGGAGAGAAGGCAGGTACGGGATACTGAGTTGGATGATCAGCCATGATCATATTGAATGGCGGTGCAGGCTCGAAGGGCCGAATGGCCTACTCCTGCACCTAATTTCTATGTTTTCTATGTTTACTCGCCTTTCAATCATGACTGAGCTATTTTTCCTCAACACCATTCTCCTGCCCCCATTGCCCCTGATTCCCGTACTAATCAATAATCTATCAATAACCATATAACCATATAACAATTACAGCACGGAAACAGGCCATCTCGGCCCTACAAGTCCGTGCCGAACAAATTGTTTTCCCCTTAGTCCCACCTGCCTGCACTCATACCATTTCGCAACAACGATCCAGCCATCCTTTGGCTTCGCACATTTCAGCAGACGTTTTTTTTCTGCTTTGGATGTTGGTGTTGCTTTTGAAGTCGTTCCATAAGGCCACCCAGAAGCAGTTTTTTAAAGTGTTATTTTCGGTAAGTGGCTAGCAGAAATTGGGCTGGATGATCTTAAATTCTCATGATTCCATACGTTACAATCAGGGTCATCACTCAGAGATGTGAGACTTTCAAATGAATTGCTCAAGTTGAGCATACTTGTAAGATCGCTTGACGAGTCAAAAAATGGGCTAGCAAGGTTGATGACTTCGCACAATGGGCATAACCAGATGGCATTTGGATTTTTGGAGTGACACATTGGAGCAGGTCAGGTGAAACCAACGTATTCACATCGAGCACTGAATGCCAGAGTCTTTAACAGCAAATGAGCACAAACCACACGGGTACTTTGGTTTACGTGCACGGTGCAGAACCTTTGGGCCAGGGCTGTGGTTGATGTCGCCAGCCAGCAAAGTGACAATAATGAACAATGGTAGGCGACCTCTAGGGTAGCCTAGAATGGGGGCAGCTGAGTGTTTCGACCCATTTCCACTAAACGTATTTACGTACTTCTTCTGGACACTAATTTTTGACGGACCAGAGTCACATTCATGGAAAATCCTCAATCTATATTGGGAGAAGGCAATCAACAGAACCAAATACAACACTGGTGTTGTTGTGTTTCGTATTCTTCCAGATCCAAGCTTCGATTTTAGAAATCCAATATGGCACGAGCGAGGTTACAGTATTCTATGGTATGTATTGCAATTGGGCCGGGTGGCCACAAAAAGCTTCAATTCCCTCATATAACCATAATTTTTCGAATCTTGATATTTTTCAAGCAAGGACATTGTCTCGGAACGTCCTGCTTGGGTATGCTTAGATGAAAAGCAGGCGTGGTCTTCTGTGTAAACACATCAGGTAGTGGTATAAAATTGTCTTTGTCCAGACTAGATCTCAAACCTGAGATACCATGACTAGATGTAGACTTCTCCTCATTTATGGTACGCAAGAGAAACTTAGTCTTCTGTCCTGCAGTATCCAGCCTTCTCATCAAGCTTTCGGTGCAACAGTTAGCCGAATGTCCATGACCCAAAAAAACATATGTTTGCAACACTGTGTTCCCCTTGCTGTTCCATGTCTGGTAAGATAGAGAAAATACAGGTTTCTTCAACGGCCCTAATATGAGCATTTATATGAGGCGAGGTAACAGTGGAGCGGCACCTCCTGGTGCCGGTAGGTAGTCGAACCCTGCGGTCGGTTACCTTGGCCATGTGACGGTGGGAGGGGATTGTTTTCGCGCGTTGTCTGGGATTGCCCCATTGATTACTACGACCACCGTTGTGGTAAGATCGTTTTTTGTGTTAGCTGTCGTTTGATCCTTGTTCCGCTACCACATCAAACCGAAATTTTGGGAAACAATTTACAATTGAACCCTTATCAGAAAGGATTTATAACGACTATGAGTTATAAGTTTATGAGTTAATTTTGAAATCACAAATTGTTATATGTGATAAAATTAAGAATGACTGGGAACGAGAACTCCAAATGTCTCTATCCATATAGAAATGGGAGAGGATTCTTCAATTAGGCAATACCTCTTCAATGTGTGCAAGACACGCTCTGATACAATTCAAGGTGGTTCACAGTGTTCATATGTCAAAAGACAAGTTAACTCGTTTTTATGGTCATATAAATCCTACCTGTGACAGATGTAATTCTGAAGTGGCCTCACTGACCCATATGTTTTGGTCCTGCCCACTTTTGGAAATATATTGGAAATACATTTTTGATACTATTTCTGTAGTTTTAAGTATTGATTTACAACCTCACCCTATTACTGCAGTGTTCTATTCAATGTTCTATTCATTCTATTCATTGTTCCCGTTCCGCCCATCGGTTGATTGCTTTTACCACATTAATCGCAGAAGATCGATGTTATTTAAATGTAAAGACTCCAATCCTCCGACCACACTCCATTGCCATTCTGAAACAATATCATGTTTAAATTTAGAAAAAATCAGGAGTGACATTGGTTAAATTTGATAAGATAAAAATGTATTCAACACTTTCACACACCATAAATTGTTCCCTCTCCAACCGTTATAAAATTATTTTACCTCTATATGGTGGAACGGACGACGACAAACAGACTTAAATTGTTGAAATTCTCAGCTCAGTCTGTTTTGATTTTTTCCCTTTAGTTTAGGGGGGTTTTGTTTCTTCCTTTTTTCCTTTTTTTTCTCTTTTCATCTTTGTGCATTTTTTTGCATCTTTCTTTTCTTTTAAACATTTAACTACATTTACATAGAGACCGGGGGTCTATATGCAATGCGTGTTTTCACACTGGACTCATATTTAGGTTATACCTGTTATTAATGTGATCTTAATCCCCATGTATCAGTTTCATTGTTATTTGCATCATTATTCTATTTTTTTGTTTTGTTTTGCTTTTTGTTTTTTGGAAAAAAAAACGAATAAAAAGATTTTAAAAGAAAAGATCGTTGTTGTTTGCACCGCTTTGAGAATAAAGCTCGTTTGTGAAAACGACTGCCATCTCGACTCGCTAAAACAGCATCATTCGCAGTTGGCTTCTCCTTCTGTTCTGTATGCTCCTGTTTATTCTCTGTATTCTTCTGTTCAGAGTGAAGTAATTCGAGATGACCTTGTTTGGACGTATCACAAGTCACACAACTCTTGCAGCCTTTTCTTATGGACTCTTAAGGACTCTTATGTCCTTTCCTCAAACATCCAAAGCAGATTCCCTTTTCCTTTAAGTAGTGCATCTTTTCTTTATTTCCCTTCAGATTGATCATTCGACACCATGGTGTGGTTGGTTTTATCACAGGACAAACAGGACTTGAGAGTTAATGGTAGATGCATCTCTTTTCATTCCACCTGTTGTTGAAATTCATTTCACTGCTGTTCCTAAAGGTATTACAGCAGTAGCAAATCTGCTTTATTTTGGTCCTGATCTTCCCTGTTTAGCAAAAGTAGAACATTTGACAGCTGTAATTGGTTTAGGATCCTGAACTCTTCCATGAAGCGGATCTGACATTATCCATACATCCCTTTCCATGAAATTTACCAGGTCAGGAACCTTGGTTCCGCGTCTATTGCTTTCCCGTATCTGACCTGCTCTTTCCCTCCACTTCATTCTAAGCATATAGGGCAATTTTAGAATGATAGTCTTGATGTTAATAGCAACACTCATTTACACCATAGACCATATATATCCACACAAATAAACAGATAAAGTGCAATAGGCTGTTATAGTTCAGAGTTTATCTGAAGTTGTGTTTAATAGTCTGATGGATTTGGGGAAGAAACTGTTCCTGAACCTGGATGTTGCAAATTTCAGGCTCCTGTATCTTCTACCCGATGGCAGCAGAGAGATGAGCGTGTGGCCCGGATGTTGTGGGTCCTTGATGATGTTGGCAGCCTTTTTGAGGCAGCGCACGCGATAGATCCCCTCGATGATAGGGAGGGTAGACCCGGTGATGGCCTGGGCAGTGTTTACAACTTTCTGTGGACCTTTCAGCTCCTGGACGCTCAAGTGTCCGAACCAATTCACGATGCAACCGGTCAGCATGCTCTCTACTGTGCACCGGTAGAAGTTTGAGAGAGTCCTCCTTGACATACCGACTCTCTGTAATCTTCACAGGAAGTAGAGGCGCTGATGTGCTTTCTTTATAATTGCATATGTCTACTGGAAACCAGGAGATATCTTCGGAAATATCGGTTGATATAAACGGGATTGTGGGTCCCTATTCTACCCCTTACAAAGTCCACAATCAGTTCCTTGGTTTTGCTGGTGTTGAGAGCCAGGTTATTGTGCTGGCAGCATTTGGTCACGGTCCATCTCGCATCTATAGTCTGACATCCCTTTCAGTGATACGCCCTACAGCAGTGGTGTTGTCTGCGCACTTGATGGTGGAGTTTGCACTATGTCCGGCTACGCAGTCACGAGTATAGAATGAGTAAAGCAGGGGGCTGAGCACACAGCCTTGGGGTGCTCCCATGCTGATTGTTATCGAGGATGACATATTTCCACCAATACGGACAGACTGTGGTCTGTGAATGAGGAAGCCGTTAATCCAATTGCAGGGGGATGTGTAGAGACCGAGATCTGAGAGCTTGGTAACCAGCCCGAAGGTGGTATTAAATGCCGAGCTGTAGTCAGTGAATAACAGCCTGACATATGGGTTTTTGTTGTCCAGGTGATCCAGAGCGGAGTGGAGAGCCAGTGAGATTCCCATTCCCACATTGCCTTTCACCTCTATCCCTTCATCTGGCTTCACATTACGAGCAACCTCTCTCCTTATCTGCTCATGTCAAAACCTTTTCTCTTCTTCTCATCTCTGGACTTTATCCACCCATCTACCAGTCTAAACTTCCTTGACTTGAATCAACCTATCTCCTGTCCGGTTTCGTCCGCCCCCCACTTATTTTCCAGCTGTCTTACCCCTACAACAACCAGACCGAAGAAGGGCCCTGAACCGAAATAGCGGCTATCCATGTTGTTCATGGAAGCTGCCTGGCCCTCCGATGTATTCTAGCACTTTGTGTATTTTTCCTTGTAAGTTCCTTCTGTCTATTTTTTTAAAGAGAGTTAAAACCAATAACGATCTTCAAAATTTACCAAGAGTATAATTGTGAGTAAGCTTCTCCAATCAAATTAGATTTAAACACGCTTTCACTTTTATAATGCAGTGGTGACGAAAGATTTACTTATTTTTTTGCAGCAATCTATTGAAATAATGCCATTAGGTAGAGACTGAGGATCACATTGAGGTGACATTAATAAAGAAATTGTATCACTTGGATGAACAAGTAGAGATCTCCTGTCCATTATTCTCCCCACATCCACAGCACACATTCTCAGATATCACCTGGGGCTATTTCCCTTCCCCCACAATGCAGTGAAGCTCAAAGCCAGAGTCCAGGTGAAGCATGGATAGCACACATTTAGAGGGATATGGGCCTAACGCAGGCAGGGGGGGGGGGGGGTGTAAATGGGGCTGCAACGGGTATAGCTTGGACCCAATAGCAGCACAGAATCAGGCAGGTATAACTGGTAATGAACTTTATTACGATACTGTAACACAGAGTAGTAACACAGGAATGGGTACACCGTACTCACACAGAGGCTCAGGATTGAGCGAGGGTTCCGAAGATGGGCAGGCAGGAGACGTAGTCGGGGTAGCGGAAGGTCCGGTAACCAGGAGGTCCAAACACACGATGCAAACAAACCAGCGAGGGACAGACGAAAGGAGAGTCGAAGCCAGGCAGGAAGTCGAGGAGCCGTTGCAGGGATACACCAAACAGCCCAGGAGAGAGCCAGACAGAAACCAGGAGGTACGGCACGAAGGCCGTGGTCGGGGACAGAAGGCTGAGGTGATATCCGGGAGGACGACAGGACGGAATGGTCAGGGGCAGGCAGGTTCGAATCCGTGTAGGCCGTCGGGAAATCGCTGGAGAGTCTTGCATGAATGCTGAGAACAATCTGGCACTATGTGAACGGTGAGGAGAGTCTATATACCGGGTTAATAGGTGATCAGAGGCAACTGAGTGCAACAGGTGAGGAGAGTTGGGCTGATGAGAGGGGAGTGGCAGGCAGGCAGGTGAGGAGAAGGAGGGACCGGTGGAAAAGTACTGGGAAGTGAAGTGGATGAGAATGAGGAGAGGGCAGACTGTGACACCCCCCACCCCGCACCTTTCTTCCCTGTGCCACATGCCTTTCACTCACCATCATGCTCCCTAATACACATCTCCTTCATTTATATCCCTTCCATTAGTTTAGTTTAGAGACACAGCGGGGAAACAGGCCCTTTGGCCTATTGACTCTGCACCGACCGACGATCCCCGAACATTAACAATATTCTACACATACTAAGAAAATTTTACACTTATACCAATCCAATTAACCTACAAATCTGTACGTCTTTTGAGAGTGGGAGGAAACAGATCTCGGAGAAAACCCACACGGTCTCGGGAAGAACGTAAAACTCCGTAGCGCCAGCATCCCTTAGTCAGAATCGAACCCAGGTCTCTGGCACTGTAAGGCAGCAACTCTACCGCTGCACCACCATGCCTCCTCTGCCTTCGCATGCCACTTATCTTCTCTGTTTAACGTACAGCCTTTTGTTTCCTGTTCATCAGCAGTCTTTATCCATCCCTCAATGAAAACCGCGCTAGCCTGTATCCACCTATCACTTATAACCATATAACCATATAACAATTACAGCACGGAAACAGGCCATCTCGGCCCTACAAGTCCGTGCCGAACAACTTGTTTTCCCCTTAGTCCCACCTGCCTGCACTCATACCATAACCCTCCATTCCCTTCTCATCCATATGCCTATCCAATTTATTTTTAAATGATACCTTCCTACTTGTGATATAAAATGATATTTTTAAATGTTCCTTCCTACTTGTGTAGGAAGGAACTGCAGATGGTGGTTGAAACCGAAGATAGACACAAAAAGCTGGAGTAGCTCAACGGGTCAGGCAGCATCTGCAAATTTCCATACAACGTTGTCATTCAAACCGTTAATGTATGTGATAACCCCAGGTGGCCCAGCACGGACGCTTGTGGCACCGTTGGCCACCGATTTCCAATCAGAAAAACAACCCTCCGCGGATACTGCGTCAATATTTCCTTCAACCCCATTTTCAATCCAATTGACTTGGATTCCAGCCGATCTAACCTTCCAAACTAGCTTGCCTTGCTACCTCGCTTGAAAGGCCTTGTTAATATCCACGTGCCCGACACCCACTGCCAACCTCTCAATTCCCTCGGTGACCTCTTCAAAAATCCAAGATTTGTGAGACACGATTTCTCATGTACAAAGCCATGCTGACTATCCATAATTAGCCCGTGTCTCTCCTAGTACTGGTACATCCTGTCCCTAAAGAACTCCACCATCAACACTCCCACCACTGACGACAATCGCAACGGCCCGTGGTTCCCTGTCATGTCCTTGCTACCTTTTTATAACAACGGTAAGACATTAACCATCATCCCATCCTTCGCATCTTCACTTTTGGCTGAAGATTCAAATATCTCTGCTAGGACCTCTACACTTCCCACAAAGTCTAACGATGTACTGGTTTGGTCCAAACCTTTTCCACCTTAATGCACATTGGAACCGCCAATGCATCCTCTTTGTTAATTCAAATTAATGTGATCACAATTAATGTGCGTCTGTGGTTTAGCTTCCATGATCTTCTCCTCAGTAAAAAGAGACGAGAGGTATTAATTTAATATATTTCCCTCATCTCTTGAAGTTCCACACAAGACCGCCATGTCGAACTTTAAAGGGATCAATTCTCTCCAAAGCCATCGTTTTACTGTTAATACACCCCTAGAACCTGTGTATTTTTCATACCTTACTTATGTCTATTTATTGTTCTCGGTTTGCCTTCCTAATTTTCTTCTTAAGTGTACCCCCACACTTCTTATACTCGAGGAGGGAGTTTCTGCTTAACTATGACGTCCACCTCCTTTTTTTCTAGTCTGATCCTCAACATCTCTCGTCAACCTCTCTCTATTCTCTTAAAATTACCATCCTTAGTCGTAAATAGATTATCCCAATCAACGCATGTAGGTCCTACCCTCATGCCACCAAGATCAGCGCTATCCCATTTTCAGATTTTAACTTGCACCAGTCTTATCCTTTTCCATAACAACTTTAACATTAATACAATTATGCTCACTGCCCCAAGGTGCTTCCATACCGACATTTCAGTCACGTCCTATTTTTTCCACAAAGAGGAGGTCTGATGTTATGCCCCTCTAGTAACACCATATATATATTGATCAAGAAAACTTTCTTGGATCATAACTTTTACCCCGTACAACCCAGTGAAGAGAGACCCAGTCAATATAAGATAAGTTAACATCTTCCATTAAACCCACCCTATTATTTTACAACTTAAAATCTTCCTCTACACCTGATCCTCCAATTCGCGCTGACTATGGAAGGGGAGGGGGTGGGTATAATACCGCCCTATCAATGTGATAATTCCCTTCTTATTTCTAGGTTCTGCCCACCTACCTCACTGCGTGTTACCCCACAATAGTATCTATGTGTACTGTGGTTATGTACTCATTCTTCAAGAAGGCAAATACTCCCACCTGTCTTCCCTTACTTTCACCTCTATCGCTCATGTAGCTTCTCAACTTTGAAATATTGAGCTGGCAGTCTTGCCCTTCT
Organism: Leucoraja erinaceus; assembly: GCF_028641065.1. NCBI lineage: Eukaryota > Metazoa > Chordata > Chondrichthyes > Rajiformes > Rajidae > Leucoraja > Leucoraja erinaceus. The sequence goes on along the minus strand of NC_073411.1, from coordinate 369,550 downwards.
ATCGGTAATATTTCTGTGATAAAAATAATGTCACAGGCAAACCATGCCCTGGGTTCATCGGTTTTCCCTTGCCTCTTACAGGTTCAACAAGGTATCCCAATGATCCAGAATCCACAGGCCACACCTCCTACATCAACTCCTCAGGAAAGCTTTCATCTAAACTATCCTTGTATTGGTAAAGATTCTTAAAGTGAGTGGTCAGGGGATATGGAGAGAACGCAGGTACGGGGTAATGATTGGGAATGATCAGCCATGATCACATTGAATGGCTGTGCTGGCTCGAAGGGCCGAATGGCCTACTCCTGCACCTGTTGTCTATTGTCTATTCCAGTCCTCAGTAGCATGGGGCACAGGGAATACGCCTGAGATTACCAATATTAAAGTCGTGCGTTTTAACTTATTTTTGAACCGCGTATATTCACTGTGCAGGACCTCCTTCTGCTTCCTACGTACGGCGTTGCTATTTCTGGTACTACAACCACCTCTGACAGCACAACATCCCCCCTAAGGATGTTCTGCAACCGTGGCAGGATATCCTGGACGATTGCACCAGGGGAACAAAAATACACCTTTGAGTTCCGTTTGCGAGCAGAATCTTCCGCTAGACTCCACTATCACCATCCCGCATCAATCTAGCCCCGTCGGAACACCCAAACCAGCTGTGCCTTAGGGCCGGTCTCAGTGTCTCAGAAATTACTGTTGCTGCTTTCTCTTGCGCAGTCATTCACCACAACACAACCAAAAATGTGTTTTCAAGGGAAATGGCCGCTCTCTGCCTGGTCGCTTTACCATTCCTTGGAGCCATTCCTGGTAGCCACCCGTCTATGTTCTGCCTGCACCTTAGGTGACCATCTAACTCCTACGTGCGACTCTCATTTTTTCCATACAATCCTGAGGTCGTCCAGCTACCGCTCCACTCTCCTCCCTCGGTCGGTCACGAGTTGCAGCTGGGCGCGCATTCCACGGGTGTAGTCCTCAGAGGTACTGGCCGCTTTCCTCATTTTCCACATCTTGCAGGAGGAGCAATAGCTCTTCCGTCCCCACATTTAGACTAAAGAAGGCCGCAGTATCTCACCTTATCTTGCTCGCATCCTTTGCCCATCCTCCAGGCCAAAGCTTCTCGAAACAAAGCGGATATATCTCGCTTAAAAATACACGACTTGAACGTCAGAATAAGACCTCTCCTGGCACAATGGCGCAGCGGTAGAGTTGCTGCCTTTCAGCGCAAGAGACCCGGGTTCGATCCTGACTCTGGGTACTGTCGGTATGGGGTTTCTACGTTCTCCCTGTGACTGCGTGGGCTTTCTCCGGGTGCTCCAGTTTCCTCTCACATTCAAAAGACATGTAGGATTGCCGAGTACTTGGCATTTGTAAATTGCCCGAGTGTTTAGGATAAAACTACTGTACGGGTGATCGGTGGTCGGTGGTCGGTGGTCGGTGGTCGGCGCGGACTCGGTGGGCCGAAGGGCCTGCTTCCACGTTTTATCTCGACATCTAGAATTGGAAACTAAATATTTCAGCTCCTAATTGGCCGCTCCGTTAAATAGCTTTTTTTTCCTCTTATTGGCTGTTGTGCCTTTCAATGCGCAAATCAAAATAAACCACCCGGCCGCTGTTCTGCTCTGTTCCGCCTGCTGGCGTGAACCACTCCACTCCATTTGTTTACAGGGCGCTCTTTAAAACCTTTCTGCTGCTGCTCCGCTCTGATACCCCTCGAAACGTACTCATCTCACCTTCCATCAGGGTCGTCGCTGCCTTTACAGTTTACGTCGAATTTAACAACTTTGCATAACACGCTACCTCTCCCTGTCCATGTAGGGGAAGTTTCTGACGGTCATTCTACTCTTCTCTCTGTATATCGTCTGGTCTGGTCGGCACGCCCCAATATCCCCGAATCATATCGGCAACACATTACACAGCTTTGTGGATGAATGTTATAATCTGGTCTTGGAAAATGTTGTGAATCGGAAAGATGGTGTTCACCTGGAAAATATGCAGAGACGATTTACCAGGATGCTGACAGGACTCGAGTGCTTGAGCTATAGGGGGAGATTGAGAAGGCTTGGAAATGAAGCCTCGGAGCACAATCGGATAAGAAGTGATTTTATGGAGGTGTACAAGATCATGAGAGGACTATATAGGATAGAGGCAGAGTTTTTTTTACCTAGTGTTGTGGAATCAAGACCCAGAGGACATAGTTTTCAGGTGGAGTGGGGAGGGGGGGGGGGGGGGGGTGGAGATTTAATAGGAAGCCAAGGGCAACGTCGTGTACGCAAAGGGTTGTCGGTGTATTTAATGAGCGGCTGGAGGAGGTAGTTGGGGCAGGTAGCATCACTGTTAAATACAAATTTGGACAGGCACATGAAGATAGACACAAAATGCTGGAGAAACTCGGCGGGATATGCATCATCTCTGGGGAGAAGGAATCGGTGACATTTTGGGTCCTTAACCTTCTTCATCCTGAGGGCCAGCGGAGGGACTAGAGAAATGGAAGGGCAAGGTGAGAAAACGACACATCGAAGTAGATGGTTCGCAGTCTCCTTCACGTTTGATCGATTTGTTGCCATCTGTTGCCAGAAGTTGAAGTCGAAATACTGCACCGAGAAAACGGTGGTTGTTGTTTTGGTAACAGTGCCTTAATGATATTTTCTGGTATTTTATGCTAACGGGTGAATACAACCTCCTCAGTGACCCCTGGATCTGTTGGGGGAAAAACCGGTGTTGCGGGTTCACGGTTGTGGGCAGCGATCGAGTTCACTCACTATTTCCTCACCCCGGTTGCTCCTTTTCTTCTGATTGTATTGTACAACACTTTAACTGTTAAACAGATTTTACTGGCTAGCAGAGCTCGTAGAAGACTTCTTACGTAGGAGACTTATCCACTTTTATATTTTTCAAAAATGTCCGTACTTCCTCTTCTTTGAATCTCATAGTTTCCATAGCTAATCTACTTGTTTCCTTCACTTCACATAATTCAATATCCTTCTCCTCGGTGAATACCGAAGAAAAGTAATTGTTCAATATCTCCCCCATCTCTTTTGGCTCTGCAGATAACTGTCCACTCTGACTCTCTAATGGACTAATTTTATCCCTCGTTATCCTTTTGCTATTAATATAGCTGTAGAAACCTTTTGGATTTACTTTCACTTTACTAGCCAAAGCAACCTCATATCTTCTTTTAGCTTTTCTAATTTATTTCTTAAGATTATTTTTACATTCTTTATACTCCTCAAGCACCTCATTTACTCCATGCTGCCAATAATTATTGTAGATCTCTCTCCAATTTCCCTTGAAAACCATGGCTCTTTCCTATTATTACTATTTCCTTTCAACCGAACAGGGACATAAAGATTCTGTACTCTTAAAATGTCCCCTTTAAATGCCCTCCATTTCTCTTCTACATCCTTCCCATAAAACAAAATGTCCCAATTCACTCCTTTTAAATCCTTTCGCATGTCCCCAAAGTTAGCCTTTCTCCAATCAAAAATCTGAACCCTAGGTCCAGTTCTGACCCTCTCCATAATTATATTGAAACTAATGGTATTGTGATCACTGGACTTGAAGTGCTCCCCGACACATACCTCCGCCACCTGACCTGTCTCATTTCCTAATAGGAGGACCAGCACCGCCCCTTCTCTAATAGGTACATCTATATATTGCTGCAAAAACTATCCTGCGCACATTTTACAAACTCCAAACCATCCAGCCCTTTTACAGAATGTGTTTCCCAGACTATGTGTAAAAAATTGACATCTCCCACAATAACTACAAGGTGCTTACTACTAATATCTGCCATCTCCTTACATATTTGCTCTTCCAATTCTCGCTCCCCATTTGGCGGTCTATAATACACCCCTATAAGTGTTGCTACACCTTTCCCATTTCTCAGTCCCACCCTAATAGCCTCCCTAGCCAAGCCCTCTAATCTATCCTGCCAAAGCACTGCAGGGATAGGCAGAGTTGATGTGGACAAGCTTTTCCCTTTGAGAATAGGGAAGATTCAAACAAGAGGACATTACTTCAGAATTAAGGGACAGAAGTTTAGGGGTAATATGAGGGGGAACTTCTTTACGCAGAGAGTGGTGGCGGTGTGGAATGAGCTCCCAGTGGAAGTGGTGGAGGCAGGTTCATTGGTATCATTTAAAAATAAATTGGATAGGCATATGGATGAGAAGGGAATGGAGGGTTATGGTACGATTGCAGGCAGGTGGGACTAAGGGGAAAAAAATTGTTCGGCATGGACTTGTAGGGCCGAGATGGCCTGTTTCCGTGCTGTAATTGTTATATGGTTATATGTTATATGGTTAATATCTTCCCTGACAAGCAATGCGACACCTCCACCTCTTGCCCCCCCCCCCCCAATTCTATCACACCTGAGGCAACGAACTCCTGGAACATTTAGTTTCCAATCACAGTCATCCTGCAACAAGTTTCACTAATCGTCACACCATCATACTTCCAGGTGACAATCCAGGCTCTAAGCTCATCCACCTTTCTTGCAATGCTAGCATTAAAATATACACATTTAAGGAACCCACCACCTCTTATTCTCTGTTTATTATCTTTTTCTTCTTTCTCCCCTTGATGTTGGCTTCCCTTCTCTGCCTCCTGGGTCACACACTGTCTATTATCTTTCTCTATTTGAGTCCCTCCCCCCAACCGTTCTAGTTTCAATTCTTCCCAGTGGCCTTTGCAAATCTCCCCGCCAGGATATTGATCCTCCTCGGGTACAAGTGCAACCCGTCCTTTCTGTATACAGGTCTCACCTTCCCCCAAAGTGGTCCCAATGATCCAGAAACTTGAATCCCTTCCCTCTGCACCAGTCCCTCAGCCACGCATTTATCCTCCACCTCATTCCATTCCTACTCTCACTGTCGCGTGGCACAGGCAGTAATCCTGAGATTGTTACTTTTGCGGTCCTTCTCCATAACTCTACTCCTAACTCCCTGAATTCTCCTTACAGGACCCCTTCTCTTTTTCTACTTATGTCGTTGGTACCTATATGTACCACGGCCTCAGGCTCCTTTCCCTCCCATTTCAGGATATCTTGGACACGTTCAGACACATCCCAAACCCTGGCACCAGGGAGGCAACGTACCATTCGGGTCTCCTGACTGCGTCCACAGAATCGCCTATCCGACCCCCTGACTATAGAGTCCCCTATTACTATTGCCCTCCTCTTCTTTTCCCTATGTTTCTGAACAACAGGGCCGGTCTCTGTACCGGAGGCCCGGCTGCTGTCGCTACCCCCAGGTAGGCTGTCCACCCAACAGTATTTCCAAGGTGTACAGCCACCGGAGTATTCTCTAGTCCCTGCCTTTGCCCCTTGCCCTTCCTAACCGTGACCCACTTTTCTGCCTCCCGTGGTCTTGGAGTGACCACCTATCTGTAACTCTTCCCAATGACTTCCTCGCTCTCCCTGACCAGACAGAGGCCATCGAGCTGCTGCACCAGGTTCCTAATACGGTCCTTTAGGAGCTTTATCTCGACGCACCTGGCGCAGATGTGGACGTCTGGAAAGCTATCAGCCTCCATTACTTCCCACATCTGACATTCAGACCAGTAAATTGCCCAGACCCTCACCCCCCCCCCCTTACCCAGGATACAATACAAAGAAAATATACTAATACAAAGTGCTGGAAGAAATCAGCAGGGATCTGACTCCCAATCAGCTGCTTCCTCTAGTCCGCTTCCACCAATCAGCGGCTTCCTCAAGCCCACTTATTTTGAAATGTGAATGTAACTTTGCAGAGGTTGGTTCCTCCCACTCCAACTGCTCCTGAGTCTCTCTTAGTGGACAGGTCCGCATAGTGGACAGGTCCGCTTAGTGGACTTCCGCTTAGTGCACAGGTCGCACTGATTCCGTCATTTCCGGTGAGTGCAGAGGTCACGCTGATTGCGTAATTTCGGGTAAATGCAGAGGTCACGCTGATTGCAGTCTGACTGTGGAAGCCCCAAAGTAGAGCGGCTGCGCTCAGCCGTGTGAGTATCCAAGAATGTTTACTGCCATATAAATGGTGTGTGTCAGTGAGTGTGTGTGTTTGTGAGTGTATGTGTGTATGTGAGTGTGTGTGAGTGTGTGTCTGTGTAAGTGTGTGTGTCTGTGTCTGTGTGTGCGTGTGTATGTGTGTGTTTGTGAGTGTATGTGTGTGTATGTATGTGTGTGTGTATGTGTGTGTGTATGTGTTTGCGAGCGTGTGAGTGTGTGTGTCTGTGTTTGTGAGTGCATGTGTGTGTATGTATGTGTGAGTCTGTGTGTGTGTAAGTGTATGTGTGTGTGTGCATGAGAGTGTATGTGAGTGTGTGTGATTGCGTGAGGGAGTATATGTGTGCGCGTTTATGAGTGTATGTGTCTGTGTGAATGCATGAGTGGGTGCGTGTGTGTGTGAGTGTGTGAGTGTCTGTGTGTGCGTGAGTGTGTGTATGTGTATGTAAGTGTGTGTCTGTGTTTGTGAGTGTATGTGTGTGAGTGTGTGTGTCTTTGCGTGTATGTGTGTGTGTTTGTGAGTGTATGTGTGTGTGTGTGTGTGTGTGTGTGTGTGAGAGAGAGGATGTGTGTGCGTTTGTGAGTATGTGTGTGTTTGTGAGTGTATGTGGCTGTGTGAGTGTGTGAGTGTGAGTGTGTGTGTGTGTGTGTTTATGTGTACGTGTGTGTGTGCGTGTGTGTGAGTGTGAGTGTGTTTGTGTGAGTGGTCTCAGTGACTGAGCTGCCAGCCCAATAATCCGTTCGGCCCACAATGTCCATACTAACCCTCTAGAAACCGGTCCCATCGGCCCACAACACCATGCTAGAGCTCCAGAAAGCCACCCCCTCCCCACTGGCCAGCAATATTGGAATTGGTGGAGAGGTGGAATATTGCGTTGGGGAACGAGCTCTCCCGTGTGAAGCTGGGACCCAACGAGTCCCACCTAGTCTATCACTAAAACTCTAATGTTGTTCTCTTCGGGTATGCACGGTCTTTGTGTTTACGAAAATTAGCACTAGGATTTTTCGCCGGTTCACTCGCCGTTCTCCTGTGCTGCGAGTGAGCTAAGTTGCGTTCCGATTGGTTGAATGTCATGAAAGTTAGCAAGGATTAATAATCTTAAAAACGGCGCTTGCGCAGATCGATCTCCTCTCCTGCCCGTCAGTACCGCGTGGATTAGTCTCTCCTCCAGCCCCTCCCTGGGACGATCCCCTTCCGGCGCCATTACGTCTACTGGATGGTCGTCGGAGGTTTCTAACCGGACACATTTTTCGGAGAGACCCGAAGCAGCCCAGCCCAGACCAGCCCAGTCGGAGAACAGGCCTAGCCCAGCGCAGCGACAGAGACCTGACCCAGCCCAGCGTCGTAGACCTGAAACAGCATAGCCCAGAGTGGGTGACACAGACCAGGCTGGAGTCGGAGACGTCGCCGATGTCGTCCAATGGTGACTCTGATCCTGGCGGGGCAGAACGACCAGCGACCGCTGTGAGTCCCTAACGCAATGCCAATTCCAGCCTCTAGATCTCTGGTCCCCCTCGCTGCCTCTTTCCTCCCTCCCCCATGGAATTTCCCTCATCTTTTCTCCGAGCTTACTCCCCCCTCCCACCGTCCACACACCCTATCTCCTCGCACAACTTCCCCTGCCCACACCCCCTCCACCCACGACACCCCACACCCAAGTCCAAGCGCATATCCCCGCGGAACACCTTGAGCACCGTCGACCAGCTAGAATACCATCACAGCACTTCAAGGTCAAGGTTTCAAGCTCACTTTTTTGTCACATATACCAATTAAGTTACAGTAAAGTTTGAGTTACCAATCAGTCATACTAAGTGAAAAGCAACAAAACACACAACTATATAAACCACATACGTTCATCCATCACAGTGGATTCCACATTCCGCACTGTGATGGTAGGCAATAAAGTCCAAGCATCTTTCTCTTTGATCTCCCACAGTCAGGGCAGTCAAACCATCCGCAGTCGGGGCGATGAAAGCCCCCGCTGTCGACGATCGAAGCCCCCCCCCCCCCCCCCCCCCTGTCAGGGTGGTGGTAATTCCAGCGACAGGGTGGTTGAAACTCTCTCAAGGGCATGGAGTTCCTGAATCGGCCTCTTCTTATTAGAGACCGCGAGCTTCACAATATAGAGTTCACAGGTCCCGCGGATGGAGCTTCGATCCCCGGCAAAGGGATCGCAAGCTCCGCAGTCTCCCCCGAGGCTTGGAGCACCAGGTCGGTCTCCAGGAAAGGCCGCGAACTCCACGATGTTAGGCCACAGTGGGGACGGATATGCGATACTGACAAATACTTATCTTCGTGGAGGGAGGAGATTGAAGAAAGTTTCCCTCAACCCCTCCCACAGCTCCCATATCTCACATAAAACCAACCAAGGAACACTAAAACATACTTTTAACAATTAATAAAAAATACAAAAAGAGGAAAGGACAAATAGACTGTTGGCGAGGCAGCCATTGCTGGCGGCACCAGTTGCCTGGTCTGGTGTGAGTAAATCAGTTTTGAATTGAAACGACCAAAGCACATGGATCCCAAGCATTATATTCTTCTTGATTTTATTTTTAAATGGGGCATGTAATCAATGCCTTATTTAAAATTCATGTCAACATCATCCAATCCGCTCCGCTCTTCGATCTCCTCCGTCACCTCTTCAAAAACACAATTTCATAAAAAAATTAACTGTTGCAGACAAAGCCATGCTGAGCGGGATGAACCGACAATTTATTTTAGAGCAGACCGCGGCAACAACTCAGCCCCCACCCTGCATCAACTGCAAGCCCGGCCCGACACTTGCGGCCACTCCCAGACAGGGACGAGACACTCGGGACGGGACGGCCCAGCAATAACTCATCAGAGCCGGACCCGACACCGACCATGGAGGAGCATGATCTCGCTCAATCACCAAAGCAAAATGCAATAAAAACAACAAAATAATCTTCGTTTTGTTGAAAAATAAAATAAAATACTGTTTTCAAACTATGAAATGGTTGTATTTATTGTTCCTCTGTTAAAACAATAACTACAACCATTTCATAGTTTGAAAGTAATATTTTCTTACCTAGAAGAAGCAAAGCTGGAAAAAATAGAAATGAAGGGTCACTGCTTCACTGCTTTCCAGCAAAGTTATGCATAGTGACCTTTGCCCTGGGCATAAGGCCTCTGAGAGGAGTTTTATCAGTGGGTACAAAGTCGGGGCGGATGAGGAGGTCGGGAAGAGGGGAGTCGGTGGGGGGGGGGGGGGGGGGGGGGGGGGGGTAGGGAGAGGTCGGGATGTCTGTGCAGCACGGGAGGGAGCAGACCGTCCCCAACTCTGCTGCAGCAGACATGCCCGCTCTACCCGGCCCTGTTTCACCCGGCCCCGCTCCCCCCGGCCCCGCTCCACCCGGCCCCGCTCCCCCCGGCCCCGCTCCACCCGGCCCCGGGGGGGGGGGGGGGGGGGGGGGGGGGTGGGCGGGTGAGGGAGAGTGGGGGCTGTCCCGCGGGATGCGCTCCTTCGGCCGCTTACACCTTGGTGCTCGGGGCAGAGCAAATATACTGGAGCATTTGGTTCTGATAGCACAGATTCCAAAAAAGAATTAACCCCACAACATTGCAATACAATTGCTCTGACTTTTGAGTTGGCATTATATAGCGAAGGCTTATCGAGATGGTGCTGTCTGGACACGACAATAAATGCGGCTATTAGTCGCGGATTGTAAAGCTGATACCTTCCCGCATTCGATGACAGCACCCACAATTATTTACAGCGCAAAAAATGACAATTTCAGCGTTTTTTTACAGGTAAGCAAGCACCCGTTTCGTGTGTTAACAGTGTATACCGAGGCCTCCATGTCGTCCATATGGATTAACCTGCTCCGTGCGTCATGCCCTATGACCCGCTGACCTTACGTGCAACCCCCCTATGGATGACGCAGTGGCAGTCCGAGGGAGGTAATTGCCGTGTATGGCAACGCATGGAAGATTCAGCCTGGGTCCCACTTTACCGGTAACAAAGTGCAACATGGGCAACTAATAATGAGGTGCCGTGGACCCTCCACATCCCGTATGAATGCTCCACTGAAAGAGCTGATACGTAAACTAACCTCGTCCCACACGTTCAAGAGGTGGGCCCGTGTGTTCCAGAAAGCACTAAATAACTCGAACCAACGGCCTGTGACAGTGGAGACACACATGAGCCTACACCTGGCTGATGCAGTCGAGCCCGATGATGCCACACCGACGAAAGAACATTGGGAAGGTGTGGGTTTCGGTCCCCTGCGGGGGACCCCCTCCCACCGCAGGGCAATATGCGGTGGCTTATGGTGACCGGGGATGATAATTCAATTCAATTCAATTCAATTCAATTCAACTTTAATGTCATCGCACAAAATACAAGTATCAGTACAACGAAATGCAGTTTTGCGTCAGTCCGTAGTAGTTGTACATAAAGAGAAAAAACAAGAAAAAAAAATAGAAAGAGAGAAGATACAGAATAATCAGGAAATACAGAATGATTAAACACAGGGGGACGGAGGGACCAGAGAAGTCTATCGTCGGGACTCCGAGTTCAGCAGTGTGATTGTGTTGTTATAGAAGCTTTTCCTCATCCTGCTGGTACGCGACCTGAGGCTCCTGTACCGCCTCCCTGATGGGAGGAGGGCAAACAGTCCATGGTTGGGGTGTGAGGGGTCTTTGATGATCTTCCCAGCCCGTCTCAGACACCGTTTTCGGTGGAGGGCATCCATGGCAGGGAGCGGGGCACCGATGATGTGCTGCGCGGTTTTCACCACCCGTTGTAGTGCTTTCCTGTCCGCAGCAGTGCAGCTGCTGTACCATACCGTGAAGCAGGTGGTCAGGATACTCTCTATGGTACAGCGGTAAAAGTTGGTCAGGATCTGGGGGGACAGGTGGGCTTTCTTGAGCCTCCTAAGGAAGTAAAGGCGCTGCTGTGCCTTTTTGATCAGCTTGGAGGTGTTGAGGGACCAGGACAAGTCCTCCGAGATATGCACTCCGAGGAATTTATAGCTGGAGACGCGCTCCACCTCAGTCCCGTTGATATGGATGGCGGTATGACTGCCTCCTCTGGTCTGCCTGAAGTCGACAATAATCTCCTTCGTCTTTTTGGAGTTGAGGATGAGGTTATGGTCGGCACACCAGGTGGTCAGGTGCTGGATCTCATCCCTGTAGGCTGACTCATCGTTGTCGCTGATCAGTCCTACTACCGTGGTATCGTCAGCAAACTTAATAATGGCGTTGGATCCGTACTTTGGGATGCAGTCGTGGGTGAAGAGGGAGTAGAGGAGAGGGCTGAGCACACAGCCCTGTGGCACTCCGGTGTTCAGTGTTATAGTGGAGGAGGTGAGGTTATTGACCCTAACAGACTGTGGTCTGTTAGTGAGGAAGTCCAATGTCCAGTTGCAGAGGGAGGTGGAGATGCCAAGTCCACTGAGTTTGGTGATCAAGCTGGCTGGGATGACGGTGTTAAAGGCAGAGCTGAAATCAATGAACAGCAGCCTGATGTAGGAGTTGTTGTAGTCCAGGTGGGTCAGGGCAGAGTGTAGGGCCGCCGATATGGCGTCCTCTGTAGACCTGTTGGTCCGGTAGGCAAACTGATGGGGGTCCAGTGTGGGGGGGAGGCAGGCTTTGAGGTGAGCCAAGATCAGCCGCTCAAAGCACTTTGCAATGACAGGGGTGAGTGCCACTGGGCGGAAATCGTCGAGACTCCCTGTGGCTGACTGTTTGGGCACTGGCACGATGGTTGATGTCTTGAGGCAAGTGGGGACAACACCCTGGGCCAGTGAGAGATTGAAAATGTCGGCGAGGACTGGGGATAGTTGTCCAGCACATGCCCGAAGCACCCGGCCAGGGATGCCATCGGGGCCGGCAGCTTTGCGCTCATTCACCTTGCTCAGTGCATCTTGTACAGCAGAGGTGGAGAGGCTGAGAGGTTGTTCATTCGGGGGTGGAGCAACTTTAATGGCTGGGGTTTTGTTGTCTCGGTCAAAGCGAGCATAGAAGTGGTTTAGCTCATCAGGCAGGGTGTCGTTGTCTGGGGGAGGGGTGTTAACTTTCTGATAATCGGCAAGGGATTTGATTCCTTGCCACATGCGCCTGGGATCAGAGTTGTTGTGGAAATGCTCCTCAATCCGCCGTTTATGATTTAGTTTAGCAGTCCTAATTCCCCTTTTCAGATTGGCCCTGGATGAGCTGTATCCCTCAGCGTCGCCAGATCTGAAAGCGGCATCGCGAGCCTTCAGTAGGAGTCTGACCTCCCTGCTCATCCACGGCTTCTGGTTAGGGAAAGTCTTTATCTCCTTGTGGGTAGTGACGTTATCGGTACAGAATTTTATATAGTCCAGAACTGTTGAGGTGTATGAGTTGATGTCCACTTGCGAATTGGAGGTGGACTGAGTAGAAAAGCGACTCCAGTCTGTCTGCTGAAACTGCTCCTGTAAGTCAGAGACAGCCCCCTCAGGCCAGACCTTCACTGTCCTCATGGTAGGTTTCACACGTCTGATCAGAGGTGTGTATTTGGGGAGCAGGAACAGGGAGAGGTGGGCAGACTGTCCAAGGTGGGGGAGGGGGAGGGCTTTGTAGGCTTCAGTGATATTAGTGTAAACTAAGTCCAGAACATTGTTTCCTCTGGTTGGGCAGAAAACATGCTGATGGAACCTGGGGAGTACAGTTTTAAGGTCGGGGTGGTTGAAATCACCCGCAACAATAAATGCCCCCTCTGGGTGGGCAGATAGATGTTTGCTGATAGCAGCTTGCAGCTCTTCCATTGCTAGCCTGGCATTAGCGTCCGGGGGGACATAGACTGCAGTGATAACAGTTGATGTGAATTCCCTGGGCAAATAGAAGGGCCTGCACTTTAACATCAGGTATTCCAGGTCAACAGAGCAGTGACTACCAATCTTAACAACGTCCGTGCACCATGTGTTATTCACATAAATGCATAGTCCGCCGCCCTTGGTCTTACCGGAGTCCTCCACTGATCTGTCGGCCCTGAAGACAGTGCCTACATGTCTACCTTTACAACACTTAACCAGGCGGGAGTGAGCCTGCTCCGCCTTCTCCGTACAGAACAACCGCGAGACGCATCATGTATACCGTACGATGGCGTAGACTGATACTTCTAGCAGTCCTGCCTACTGCACCGCCTGGCTGCACGGAATTAAACACCTCCCTCTCGCTCCTGCGTGCTCACGGCATGGACTCACAGTTCTGGACTCAACTCTTACACACATTCTTCCAGAGTGACTGACTCCGGGGCTTTATTCTCCAGGACCCCTGGAAGGGGCGTGACCTTCATCATGGTGACTGACAGGCGGGAAGACCAATCAACTAATCGCACGATTTTTTAAACATTATCCCGTGGATTTTGAAGCGAAGCAGGAGAAAACGCTGATTGGCTCTATCCCGAGTGGGAGGAGAGTTATAAGTCAGTCAAAGGGGGAAAACAGTTGAAAAGGAGAGGCAAAGCACAGGCAGACTTTACTCAGAGCTCTCATGGAATTTGAAGCAACAGCAACAAAGAGAAGCAGGAGAAAAACACTGATTGGCTCTAGCCCGAGTGGGAGGAGAGTTAGAAGTGAGTCTGAGGGGGGAAACAGTTGAAAAGGAGAGGCAAAGCACAGGCAGACTTTACTCCGAGCTCCCGTGGATTTTGAAGCAACAGTAACAAATCAGAAAAAACTGATTGGCTTTAGGAGGACAGTTAGAAGTGAGTCACAGGGGGGAAACAGTTTAAAACGGAGGAATTTGGTTTGTAAATTGGTAAATTAGGCCATTTATCAGTCAATATAAGCAAGACGGCTCTTAGGGAGCGGCAGTGAGTGAGCGGCCTTGTGAGGGAAGTGTCCTGTGAGAAAAGTGTGTCTTTGGCTTGAGAGTTTTCGGCGAGGAGGCTGAGGAGAGGAGTCTACCAAAACGCTGGAGAGGGAGAGACGAAAGAAGGAGATGTCGAGCAAGCTGATTCAGTGTGATGCTTGTAGTATTTGGGAGGTCAAGGATACCGCTGGTGCCTCTGGCTGCTACAAACGTGAGATGCATCCAGGTAGAGCTCCTGAAGGACCGTGTTGGGGAACTGGAGAAGCAAGTGGATGACCTCAGATTCGTCCGAGAAACTGAGTCGTTCCTCAACATGTCCTACAGTAAGATTGTTACACCTTAGGTACCGGAAGAGAGAAGGTGGGTGACGGTGAGAAAGGGAAGGAAACTTGGAATGCAAAGGTCCCCGGGTGTTGCACATCTTGTGAACAAGTTCACCCACTTGGAAGCTGACGGGACAGAAGACGTTATTACACTGAGCGGCGGACTGGCTTGCGAAGCAAAGGGGCTGTTGATCCAAAACCAAAGAGGCCAACGTCAGGTAACGTCATTGTAGTTGGAGACTCCATTGTGGGAGGGACGGACTGGGGTTTCTGCGGCAGCAGACGGGATTCGAGGATGGTGTGCTGCCTTCCTGGTGCCAGGATCCAGGACGCCAACAGACAGAGTACAGAAAGTCCTCAAGGGCGAAGGTGAACAGCCGGAAGTGGTAGTACATGTCGGCACAGACGATGTCCGAAAGAAGGGAATGCATATTCTGCAGCGTGACTTTGGAGAGCTCGGAAAAATGCTGAAAAACAGGACCTCCAGGTTGTTATCTCCGGTCTGCTTCCAGTTCCTCGTGCTGGCGAGAGCAGGAACAGGGAGATACGGGACCTGAATATGTGGCTGAGGAACTGGTGCACGGGGCAGGGATTTAGATTCTTAGATCACTGCGATCTGTTTTGGAGTAACGGGGAACTGTACAAAGGGTCGGATTGCATCTTAACAGGTGGGGGACCAGCATTCTGGCAGGCAGGTTTGCCATTGCTACACGGGCGGTTTTAAACTGAATAAGGGGGGAGGGGTTCAAATGTGGTAGTCGAGGATGGTTAAAGGGAAAGAGAGTGAAGGGATGGTTAATGACCCCAGGTCTAACGGGAAAGGAAGCTCACAAAGGGATAGGAGAGTATGACCAACTGCAATAGGGATCGATGTGAAAGGTGAGATGCGTAATATTGTATATGAATGCGCGAAGTATAAGAAGTAAAGTAGATGAGCTTGAGGCTCAGTTAGGGGTTGGTAGATATGACATTGTGGGGATTACTGAGACGTGGCTACAGGAGGATCGAGTCTGGGAACTTAATATTCAGGGTTACACATCCTATAGAAAGGGCAGGCAGGTGGGCAGAGGAGGGGGGGGATAGCTCTGCTGGTGAGGGATGGAATTCGCTCCCTTGCGAGGGAAGACATAGGGACTGACGAGGTAGAGTCACTGTGGATTGAGTTGAGGAATTGTAAAGGCACGAATACACTAATTGGTGACATTTACAGACCCCCAAATAGTAGCCCGGATGTAGGGTATAAGGTGCAGCAGGAGTTAAAACTGGCATGTAACAAAGGTAATGCCACTGTGGCGATGGGGGATTTCAATATGCAGGTAGACTGGGAAAATCTACCTAACATCTCCTCTATAACACCCCACTTAACACTCCCATGTAACACCCCCCCTTAACACTCCCCAATAACACCCACCCCCCTATAAACCCCACCATCACACCCCCCACCCCCCAATAACGCACCCCACATAACACTCTCCTAACACCCGCCCCCAATAACATCCCCACCTAACACCCCCCCATAACACCACCCCTATAGTACCTGCACCAGTAACACCCCCCATAACCCCCCCCCCCCCTATAACACCCCCCTGTAACACCCACCACTAACACCGCCCTATAACACCACCAACACCCCGGTATAGCTCCCCCCCAAAAGCTCACCAACTCCTCCATAAAACCACCCCTATAACACCTCCCTAACACCCCCGTAAAACACCCGCCCTATAACGCTCCCCCCCTAACACCCCACCTATAGCACCCCCCTATAAACTCCTCCTCAACACCGTCCCATAACACCCCTCCTATAACACACCCCAGCTATAACCCCCCCCCCAACACCCCCCATAAACGCCCCCTAACATCCCCCCTATAACAGCTCCCTATAACACCTTCCCTTAACACCCTCCTATAACACCCCCATAACCCCGCCTATAGCACCGCCCCTAACACACCCCCCCTATAACACCCCCAACACCCCCCTTTATCAACAACCCCATAACACCGCCCCCTCAAAACCCCCCTTTATCACAACCCTATAACACCGCCCCCAACACCTCCCTATAACACCCACCACCGATAACACCCCGAAGCACCCCCCCCCCTTGACACACCCCCGCCCTCTAACAATCCCATATAATAGTCCCACTAACGCCCCCCTATAACATCTCCCCCTTTAACATCTCCACTATAACACATTATAATATACTAAAATATACGATAACACAATAACACATGTTCTGTTTTATAGTATGTTTCCTTGTATTATAGTGTTAGTGCGTTATCGTATTATGTATTATAGTATTAGTGTATCGTATTATGTATTATACGGTGATACAGTTAGTATTATATTGTGTGTTTATAGTGCATAATGTATATTATACTGTTAGTGTATTATAAATATATTATGTGATATAGTGTTATAATATTATTGTATAAATGTGTAATAGTGTATTATAGTTTATTATAGTGTATATTTTTCTTTAGCTCAATCACTATATCCATCCATTTATACATATCTCTCTATCGATCTATCTCTATATATTTAACTATATCTCGATATCTATGATCTCCAGCTCCATCTACAGCTCTTGCTCCATCTCCAGCTCCAGCTCTTGCTCCATCTCCAGCGTGAAAAATGTTCTCTGTTACACTGTTATAGTGCATTGTAGTGTTATAGTGTATCATACAATATAGTGTGTTTGTGCTGGTGTATTATAATGTACTTAGTATGTTATATTATAATGTGTGACAGTGTGTATTGTAATGTGCTATTGGGTGATTGTGACTTACGTTGTATTATAGTGTATTTAGTTGTTATATTATATTTTAATGTGTGATAGTGTATTATAGTTAAAGTGTATCATAGTACTATAGTGTGTAATAGTGTATTAGAACGTGTTATTATGTGTTATAATGTATTATATCGTTTTATATAGCATTATGTAGTATGTTATAATGTTAAAATGTGTTTTTCTGTATCTGCAGTAACACTATAAGTATAAGACAATGTAACACTATAAAACAGTGTAACATTGTGTATAGTGTTAGTGTGTTATTGTTGATTACAGTGTGTTATTGTTATTATATTGTGTTTTTCTATTATAGGGATATGGTGTGTTATAATGTGTTACAGCGTATTTTAATTTGTTGTGTTGTATTGTTGTCGTGTATGGTGTTCTAATGTATTATAACGTGTTATAGTGTTTATAGTGCATTTTGTGTTATTAAGTGTTAAACTTTGTTCTAATATATGATATCGTTTTATATAGTATTATAGAGTATGTTATAATGTTAAAGTGTTTGATTCCCTCAGTTTGCCAAAACTACATGAATCAGCCAGGCTACACCTGGATTCAAATTTCTTAGAAAGCGAGCTAGTTGAGGCTATTAAATCTTTTCCCTCCGGTAAAGCGGCTGGACCGGATGGATTTGGTTGCGAATTCTATAAGGCATTTCATAAGTCGCTTGTCCCACTCCTAATTAGGATGATCAATGATTCGATTAAGCATAACAGGTTTCCGAAGTCCCTGTACGTGTCGAATATATGTATCCTGTTAAAAAAAGACAAGGATAAAACGGAACCTGGTAGTTACAGGCCTATTGCTCTTCTCAACTTTGATCAAAAGGCTATCACAAAAATACTAGCTAATAGACTGGGGAAGCATGTTTCATCAATTATACACCCTGATCAGACAGGGTTTATTCCAGGTAGATTTTCGTTTTGTAATGTGCGTCGACTCCTGAATTATTTATATAGCTCCACCAAGAGGCGGGATTCTAGAGCGGCCATCTTACCCTTAGACGCCGAAAAAGCGTTCGATCAGATAGAGTGGCCCTATATGTTTGAGGCACTTAAAATATTTGGGTTTGGGGATTCCTTTATTGCGTGGGTCAAAATGGTGTATCTTTGTCCGACATCATCCATCCTCACTAATAATGATAAATCTGGACCTTTTGACTTACAACGTGGGGTCAGACAGGGAGATCCTCTGTCCCCCTTACTCTTTGATATTGCCCTGGAGCCCCTCGCAATAGGTATCAGGAGTCACCCAAACATCAGGGGTATAAAGGTGGGGAATGTGGAAAGTCGTGTGGGGCTTTACGCCGATGACACATTACTATATCTATCCGATACAGAAGCCTCTGTTCTTCCCTTGTTAGATTTTATTAAATCATTTGGCAAGCTTTCTGGATACACAGTCAACTGGAGTAAGAGTGAGTTCATGCCTTTATCAGACAATATAGATTCAGATTTTCTTGAGGCTCTACCATTTAAGATAGTATATGACCATTTTACATATCTAGGACTCAAAATACCCTAAACCCCAAACATATTCAAACTCAACTACGCTGATATGATTACAAAGTTAAAACTGAACATAGAGAAATGGAGGATTTTACCCTTGCCTATTAACGCTATCAAGATGGTGTCTCTTCCTAGATTCATATATTTATTCCAAAATCTTCCAATTTTTCTTACTTCATCATTTAAAAAAAAATTGGACTCCATTATCCTTCCATTCATTTGGGGCTATAAAGCCCACCGTATATCAAAGGCACATCTGCAAAAGCCAAAAAATGAGGGAGGCATGGGCCTTCCTATATTTAGGCACTACTACTGGGCAGCCAATGCTAGAGCTCTGATTTACTGGCAATGGGGATTCCCAGATGAACCTTTGGATAATAATAATAATACCCCTTCGTGGCTAAACATTGAAAATACAGCAGTGAAAAATTCATCCCTCTGTACTTTGCTGTTTTCCAAAACAGAATCCCCACATAGGTTGGTTGGTGAGAACTTCATTTTAAGAAATTCTATTCGAATTTTAAATCAGATAAGAAGTTTCAGTACATTGTCAAATGTCTCTATTTACACCCCCATATTTCACAACCACTCCTTTTTGCCATCACAGACGGATGGGGTGTTTGCTGTTTGGAGGGGCAAGGGCCTTGCGACCCTCAGAGATCTATATATTTACAAAAAGTTTGCTTCGTTTAATCAGCTGAAATCAAAATTTAACCTTTCCAACTCTCATTTTTTTCGCTATCTCCAAATTAGGCACTACGTTAAAGATCAAATTGCAAATTTTCAAACCATGCCTGACAGTTGCCCACTCTATGAGCTCCTGCAGCTTCCTCCAGACTCCAAACATCTAATATCTCGCTTTGTGAGTCTATTCACCACCTCTGTATCCACTACCCATCTGAAAGAAGCCTGGTCTACTGAGCTGAATTTCGAGGTGTGTGACGACACTTGGAATGAAGGTCTGACCAGAATTCAAACTTGTTCGATCAATGTCAGTTACAGGGGTTTCCATCCCAGGTGAAACAGACTGTCCTGGTCATCTCCCCGTCTCCCACACGGGGATGGGAACCTGGAATGAGGTTTATGAACATTGTAAAATGTACCCGGTCCCACAGTGCGGTTGGGAATGTAAATTTGGAGCCAGTGTAACACAGTGATCACAACCCACATTCTGGGCTGATCAGTAGTGATCTGCTGCCCTCACCCTTCCCACAGCAGCAGCTGCTTCCTGAGACCAGCTCCTGGTGCTGGCACCCTAAGTTGCTGGGTCTGGAGATAAGGGGACAAGGCAGGAAAATGGGGTTAGGAAGGAGAGATAGATCAGCCATGACTGAATGGTGGAGTAGACATGATGGGCCGAATGGCCCAATTCTGCTTCTATCACTTATGAACATGAGTGGAAACACAAGCCCCGACCATGATGGGTGCTGACATGCCAGGGCGGGGCTTCATCTGCCCGTCTCAATAAGGAGCAGGGCTTCATCTGTCAGCACCCATCAGGGGCGGGGCTTAATCTGACCCTCAATCAGGGGCGGGACTTCACCTGTCAGCACCTATCATGGGCGGGGCTTCACCTGACTGTCTCAATCGGGAGTGGGGCTTCACATGTCAGCGCCCATCAGGGGCGGGGCTTCACCTGTCAGCACCCATTAGGGGCGGGGATACATCTGTCCGTCTCAATCAGGGGCGGGGCTTCACATGGCAGCAGCCATCAGGGGGCTTCACCTGTCAGCATCCATCAGGGGCGGGGCTTCATCTGGCCGCCTCAATCAGGGGTGGGGCTTCACCTTTCAACACTCATCAGGGTAGGGGTTTCACCTGTCAGCACCCATCAGGGGCAGGGTTTCACCTGTCAGCACCCATCAGGGGCGGGGCTTCTGACCTTCCCTGCCCATCCCCGAACCCCAGAGTTGCAAACGCTGACCCTACCGTTTAACCAGCTTGGGCCCGCCCCGGTGGGAACAACTGTCTCGGGAATCTTACATCCGCCAGAACTGAAACAACAATCAGAGAGTTAGCCCCTGAACCCAGAGCGAGGCCGGCAATGTGCCCACTCTCAATATTCACTCACCACAGGGATTCATTTTTGCCCCTTCAACACAGTCAAGGGTATAATGTCTATTATCTATTGCCTATTGTCATGCAGCTTGTACAGTGCAGTAATGGCCCTTCAGCCCACAACGTCCAGGCTGACTCTTATGTCAAAACCATTTACATGCATATGGACCAGAATTATTCTATGTTAGACAGAAATGCTGGAGAAACTCAGCGGGTGAGGCAGCATCTATGGAGCAAAGGAAATAGGCAACGTTTCGGGTCGAAACCCTTCTTCAGACTGATGTGAGGGTGGGGGGAAGAAGAAAGGAAGAGGGCTGAGGAAGAGCTGGGAAGGGGAGGAGAAAGTAGGGACTATCTGAGATTGGAGAAGTCAATGCGCATACAACTGGGGTGTAAACTACCCAAGCGAAATATGAGGTGCTGTTCCTCCAATTTATGGTGGTCCTCACTGTGGCCAAGGAGGAGATCCAGGACAGAAAGGTCGGATTCGGAATGGGAGGAGGAGTTGAAGTGCTGAGCCACCGGGGGATCAGGTTGGTTATTGCGAACCGAGTGGAGGTGTTCGGCGAAGTGATCGCCAAGCCTACGCTTGGTCTCACCGATGTAGAACAGCTGACATCTAGAGCAGCGGATGCAATAGATGAGGTTGGAGGAGGTGCAGGTGAACCTCTGCCGCACCTGGAAAGACTGCTTGAGTCCTTGAATGGAGTCAAGGGGGAAGTAAGGCGACAAGTCATTATATGGTTATAAGCGTAGCATTTCTATATAAATAGTCTCCCTGTATCCACACTGTCCCATTACTGACATTGATCATCCTGCTCTCAATCTATTTTCCCTCACTGCCTGTGTTTCCGAAACATTTTCTAGGTCATTGACTAAAGGGCCTGCCCCACTTACATGTCCTTGGCACGCACCTCATGGTCGCGTTGAGGCGCATGGGCATCACATTTTCTAGGTCATTGACTAAAAGGCTGGTCCCACTTAGAAGCGCGGAGGGGTATGCAGATGTGCGCTACATCGCGCGTGGCTCAGAAATTTATGTGTCAAGACCCTTCTTTTCAGTGAAGAAGAGTCTCGACACGAAACGTCACCCATTCCTTCTCTCCAGAGATGCTGCCGGTCCCGCTGAGTTACTCCAGCTTCGTGTCCATCTTCAAATAACGTCATGTACTCTGATAACGGTCAGAGAGAGTACAGGGGAGAATTACTAGAATGTTGCATGGGTTTCAACAACTAAGTTACAGAGAAAGGTTGAATAAGTTAGGTCTTCATTCTCTGGAGCGCAGAAGGTTAAGGGGGGACGAGAGAGTCCTAGAAAATGATGAGAGGGATAGACAGAGTTGATGTGGACAAGCTTTTACCTTTGAGAATAGGGAAGATTCAAACAAGAGGACATGACTTCAGAATTAAGGGACAGAAGTTTAGGGGTAACATGAGGGGGAACTTTTTTACTCAGAGAGTGGTAGCGGTGTGGAATGAGCTTCCAGTGGAAGTGGTGGAGACAGGTTCGTTGGTATCATTTAAAAATAAATTGGATAGGCATATGGATGAGAAGGGAATGGAGGGTTATGGTATGAGTGCAGGCAGGTGGGACTAAGGGAAAATAATTGTTCGGCACGGACTTGTAGGACCGAGATGGCCTGTTTCCGTGCTGTAATTGTTATACGGTTATATGCGCTGCAGGCGGCTGTGCGTACGCATGCTATCACGTCCGACCTTCGCCGGACCGTCTCGTAAGTGGGACAGGCCCTTAACGCAATGATCTCTTTGTTTCACTTAAATCTGTACCATCCCACTCCGTGGTTTTCATCATTCTGCCACTGTCCACTGCTGCACTCAGTGTTGGTACAACTCGTGCTCCTCCAGGGCTGGTCCAAGACGGTGTGATTTACACACGGATCACTGGGTGCGGAGTCTGCGGCTGGGGGACACCATAGTGGTCAGAGTTAATGTCCAGTTAATACACAGGATGCATGTATGCGATTCATGCCTGGAACTACACCAAAATGGTGCACGATAGCGCTACAATTTTGGACCACCTTACTCACAATTGCCTTGTGGTGTGTTTTTAACACGTTTTGTTCAAATTGATGTTATATTTTACAAGTTATTCTCATTTTCAACTTTACAAAATCCAGTTTGAGAAAGGCTGACTTGAACACTGCAGTGGCAGTTGCTGGCAGTTAAAGCTATAACGTCACAATGGGATCTCATTTACATAAACTGCCCATCAACAATGCTCCACCCAACAATGAAATCACAATGGAATCTCATTTACATAAACTGCCCATCAACAATGTTCCACCCAGTGCAATGTGAGATTTGTTACATTATTGTAAGGAGAGGGAGTGGGGGAGGGGAGGAGAAGAAATGTTATATTAAATGTTATAGGGTTTCTACAGCTATATTAATAGCAAAAGGATAACGAGGGATAAAATTGGTCCATTGGAGAGACAGGCTGGACAGCTATCTGCAGAGCCAAAAGAGATGGGGGAGATATTGAACATTTTTTTTCTCCGGTATTCACCAAGGAGAAGGATATTGAATTATGTGAGGTAAGGGAAACTAGTAGAGTAGCTATGGATACTGTGAGGTTCAAAGTAAAAGAAGTACTGACACTTTTGAAAAATATAAAAGTGGATAAGTCTCCAGGCCCTGACAGGATATTCCCTAGGACATTGAGGGAAGTTAGTGTAGAAATAGCCGGGGCTATGACATAAATGTTTCAAATGTCATTAGGAACGGGAATAGTCCCCGAAGATTGGCGTACTGCGCATGTTGTTCCATTGTTTAAAAAGGGCTCTAAGAGTAAACCTAGCAATTATAGACCTGTTAGTTTGACTTCAGTGGTGGGCAAATTAATGGAAAATATACTTAGAGGTAATATGTATAAGTATCTGGATAAACAGGGTCTGATTAGGAACAGTCAACATGGATTTGTGCCTGGAAGGTCATGTTTGACTATTCGTGAATTTTTTGAAGAGGTTACTAGGGGAATTGACGAGGGTCAAGCAGTGGATGTTGTCTATATGGACGTTAATAAGGCCTTTGACAAGGTTCCTCATGGAAGGTTGGTTAAGAAGGTTCAACTGTTGGGTATAAATGCAGGAATAGCAAGATGGATTCAACAGTGGCTGGATTTGACGAGCCAGAGGGTAATGGTGGATGGCTGTTTATCGGGTTGGAGGCAGGTGACTAGTGGGGTGCCTCAGGGATCTGTGTTGGGTCCTTTGTTGTTTGTCATGTACATCAATGATCTGGATGAAGGTGTGGTAAATTGGATTTGTAAGTATGCAGATGGTACCAAGATAGGGGGTGTTGTGGATAAAGAAGAGGATTTCCAAAGTCTACAGAGTGATTTAAGCCATTTGGAAAAATGGGCTGAAAGATGGCAGATGGAGTTTAATGCTGATAAATGTGAGGTGCTACACCTTGGCAGGACAAATCAAAATAGGACGTACATGGTAAATGGTAGGCAATTGAAGAATACAGTTGAACAGAGGGATCTGGGAATAACCGTGCATAGTTCCTTGAAGGTGGAATCTCATATAGATAGGGTGGTAAAGAAAGCTTTTGGTATGCAAGCCTTTATAAATCAGAGCATAGAGTATAGAAGCTGGGATGTAATGTTAAAATTGTACAAGGCATTGGTGAGACCAAATCTGGAGTATGGTGTACAATTTTGGTCGCCCAATTATAGGAAGGATGTCAACAAAATAGAGAGAGTACAGAGGAGATTTACTAGAATGTTCCCTGGGTTTCAACAACTAAGTTACAAAGATAGGTTGAATAAGTTAACTCTTTATTCTCTGGAGCGCAGAAGGTTAAGGGGGGACTTGATAGAGGTCTTTAAAATGATGAGAGGGATAGACAGAGTTGATGTGGACAAGCTTTTCCCTTTGAAAATAGGGAAGATTCAAACAAGAGGACATGACTTCAGAATTAAGGGACAGAAGTTTAGGGGTAACATGATGGGGAACTTCTTTACTCAGAGCGTGGTAGCGGTGTGGAATGAGCTTCCAGTGGAAGTGGTGGAGGCAGGTTTGTTGGTATCATTTAAAAATAAATTGGATAGGCATATGGATGAGAAGGCAATGAATCTATCTATCTATCTATCTATCTATCTATCTATCTATCTATCTATCTATCTATCTATCTATCTATCTATCTATCTATCTATCTATCTATCTATCTATCTATCTATCTATCTATCTATCTATCAATCTTTAAAACGGTGTGTGTGTGTGTGTGTGTGTGTGTGTGTGTGTGTGTGTGTGTGTGTGTGTGTGTGTGTGTGTGTGTGTGTGTGTGTGTGTGTGAGGGTGTGTGTGTGTGTGTGTGTGTGTGTGTGTGTGTGTGTGTGTGTGTGTGTGTTTGTGTGTGTGTGTCTGCCTGACTTGTACCTACCAGTCTTGCTATGCCAACACCAGACGCAGAATCGCCGAGATGTTTTTCATTTCGGTAGAGATTTCACTTTTCATTCCATTCCTCATTAAATTTCGACGTGTTTATGTTACATTTTTAATCAAATCCTTCTCCCCCTCCCTAAAATGTTTTTAAAAAATGGCTTCTCACCCATAGAATGTTGGTGAACGTTCCATCGCGTGATGTCACTATACCCAATGCTCACAGATGTCCATTTGGAATGGATCCATTTACAAATGTCTTTGCACCAGCCCCAGCCCCTACCCCCACCCCCGTACCCTGTGTCGAAGCGCGTCATCACGTATGTGGGAATGGATAAAGAGGATTGGGGATGATAGGGAATGGGGAACAGATGGACTGTCCCTACTCCTCTTCCCTTCCACTCTCCCTCCGCTATTTACCCTCTCTCCACCCACCCCTCATCCCCTCCCTCCACACTATTACCCTTCCCTCCACTAGCCCATCCCTCTCCTCCCCCCTCTTCCTCCCACCCCAATCCCTCTCTCCCCGACCCCCCCTTCCCTCTCCCCGCTAATCCCCCTCCATCCACACTCTTCCCCCTCTAACCCCTGCCCCATCTCCCTCCTCGCCTCCCTCCGCCTCCCCCTCCCCCCCCCCCCCACCCTCTCTCCCCCTCCAGTCTCTCCTCGCCTCGCCCCCCCCCTCTCTCCTCCCCCTCTCCATCTCTCTCTCCTCACCCTGCTCCCTCTCCCATCCCTCTCTCGCCACCATCTACCCCACCCCCTTCCCTCTCCCCCCCTGCCCCCTTCGCCTACCCCTGTCCGTCTTCCACCACTCCCCCTACCCCCCTCCCCTCCCCACTCTTCCACTTCTCTCCCCCTTCCCCCTCCCCCTCCCTCTCCCCTCTCTCCCCCACACCTGTCTCTCCCTCCCTCCCCCCTCCCTCCCCTCTCTCCTCCTCCCCTTCCCCTACACCACTCCCCCCTGTCACTCTTCCACCACTCCCCCTGCCCTATGCCCCTCCCCTCGCTCCCCACTCTTCCACGTCCCTCCCCCCCCCCCCTCTCACTCTCCCTCCCCACTCTCTTTCCCCCGCTCTCCCCCTATTCCTCTCCCCCCTCCCTCCACACTCTTCTTCCTCCCTCCCCTATGCCATCTCCCCTCCCCCCCCTCCCCTCCCTCACACCTCTCACCTCCTCTCCATCCCTCTCTCCTCCCTCTCCCCCCACCCCCTTCCCTCCTCTTCCCTCTCCCCATTCTCCCCCCTCTATCCACACTATTCCCCCTCTCCCCCCCTACCCCCTACCCCATCTCCCTACTCTCCTCCCCTCCCCCCCTCTCCCCCGCTCTCCTCCCCCTCCCCTCCCCCTCCTCTCCTCCTCTCCCTCTCCTTCTCCCTCTCCATCTCCCTTTCCTACCTTTCTCCCTCTCCCCCCCCCCTCCCCCTCCCACCCCATCCCTCACTGCCCCCCTTCCCCTCTCTATCCCACCCCCTTCCCTGTCTCCCCCTCGCCCCCTTCCCCCCTACCCCCCCCTGCCTCTCTCTTTCACCACCCTCCCCTACCCCTCTCCCTCCCCACTCTTCCACTTCTCTTCCACCACTCCACCTACCCCTCTGCCCCTCTTCCGCACTCTAACATCCCATCCCCTCTCCCTCACCACTATTCCCCTCTCTCCCCCCTACCCCACCCTTCCACCACCCCTACCTCTCTCCTCCCCTCCGTCCACACGCTTCCCCATATCTCCCCCTCCCCTTCTCCCCTCTCTCCTCCTCTCTAGCCCTCTCCTCTCCTCTCCCACCCCACTCCCTCCTCGCCTCCCCCCCCCCTCTCCCCCCCTCCTCCTCCCCCATCTCCCCCCCCCTCCCCCCCCCCCCTCTCTCTTGCCCACTCCCCCTACCCCCCTCCCCCTCCCCCCCCCCTCCCCCCCCCCCCTGCCCCCCCCCACTTTCCTTCCACTCCCCCCTCTCTCCTCCCCTTCCCATCCCCCTCTCCCCCTACCCCTCCTCTGCTCTCCCTCTCCAAATCCTCTCCCATCCCCCTCCTCCTCCCCCCCCCTCCCCTCCCCCCCCCCCCCCCCTCCTCCCACCTGTGTGTTTGAGGGGTGGTTATTGTGAGTGTGATGTCGCAGCTCCTCCCCCCCCTCCCCGCAAACGCGCGTTGTAGAAACAGACCCAACGGGTCTGCACTTGGTCCAGTTAATATATAAAAGTCTGTGTCCGACCGGCTGCCGGCCGCCCGTCGCCAGTCGCCAGTCGCCGGCTTTCTGCCTTTGATTCGTTGATACGCTGACACCTACGACGCTACGACGCCAGACGCAGATTTTTTTTCCATTTCAGTAGAGATTTCACTTTTCATTCCAAGTATCCACTCCTGATTAAATTGTGTCGTGTTTATGTACACATGTTTCAATAAAATCCTTCTCCCTCCCCCCAACCTCTCTCCCAAAATGTTTTTAAAAAATGGCTTCTCACCCATAGAATGTTGGTGAACGTTCCATAGTGTGATGTCACAATGCCCAATGCTCACAGATGTCCAATCGGAATGGATCAATTTACATATGCCTTTGCAACAGCCCCAGCCCCTAACCCCCCCCCCCCCCTCCCCCCCCCCGCAGCTTGTGTCGAAGCGCGTCAACATGTGTGTGGGAATAGAGAAAGTGGAATTGGGGTGATGGGGAACAGATGGACTACCCTAACCCTCCCCCTTCCACTCTCCTTTCCCACTCTTTCCCCACCCTACCCCCCCCTTTCCCTCTCCCTCCCCATTATTTCCCCCTCTCTACTCCCCCCCCTCCCCCTCCCTCCAAACTCTGATTCCTCCCCCCCCCCCTACCCCATCCCTCCTCCCCTCCTCCACACCTCTCTCCGTCCCTCCCCATCCCTCTCCCCCCTCCCTCCTCTCCATCTCCCTCTCCTCTCCCCTCCTCTCCTCTCCTCATCCCCCTCTCCCTCTCCTCCCCTCCTCATCCCCCCCCCTCTCCCTCTCTCCCCCACCCCCTTCCTTCCCCCCACCACCTCCCCGCCCCCCCCTTTCATCCCCCCCCCCATTACCTCCCGCCCCCACCCCCCCTTCCCCCTCCCCCCTCCATCCACACTATTCCCCCTACCCCCATCTCCCTCCTCGCTCCTTCCCTCCCCCTCTCCTCCCACACCCCTCTCCACCTCCCCTCTCTACTCCCCCACACACCTCCTCTCTCCTCCCCCTCTCCATGTCCCTCTCCTCACCCCCTCTCCCACCACCTCCCCCTACTCCTGCTCCCCCATCACTCTCCCCCTCCCCCCCCCCCTTCCCTCACTACCCCACCGCCTTCCCTCTCTCCCCTAACCCTGTCCTACCTACTTCCACCACTCTCCTACCCATCCCTCCCCACTCTTCCAATTCTCTCCCCTTTAGCCCACCTCCCTCCCTCCCCCCCCCCCCCACTCCCCTCTCTCCCCTCACCCCTTCCCCCCCACCCCTCTGACCCTCTGTCACCACTCCCCCTCCCTCCCCACTCCCCCTCCCCTCTCCTCCCCCTCCCTCTCCCCCCTCCTCTCTCCTCCTCTCTCCCCCTCCTCCTCCCACTCTCCCTCCCCCCACTCTTTCCCCTCTCTCTCTCTCTCTCCCCTCCGTCCACTATCTTTCACCTCACTTCCCTACCCCATCTCCTCTCCTCCCTCCTCTACCCCATCTCCCTCCTCCCCACCTCCCCCACACCCTCTCTCCTCCTCCTCCACTCTCTCCTCCCCCTCTTCATCTCCCTCTCCTCACCCCTCTCCTCTCCTCCTCCTTCCAATCCACCCCTCTCCTCCCTCTCCCTCCCCCTCTCCTCCCTTTACACTATTCCCCCCTCTCCCCTCCCCAATCTCGCTCCCTCTCTCCCCCACCTCCCCCCCTCTCCCCCTCTCCTCTCTACCTCTCCATCTCACTCTCCTCATCCCTCTCCCTCTCCTTCCCTCCTCCTATCACCCCCCATCCCTCTCTCTCCCAAACCCCCTTCTCCCTCCCCACTCTTCCCCTCCTCACTCAACACTCTTCCCCCTCTCTCCCACCCCCCATCTCATTCCTCCCCTACCTCCTGCCTCCCCCACCACTCTCTCCCCTCCCCTCTCTCCTCCCCTCCCCACCCTCTCTCCATCTCCCTCTCCTCCTCGCCCCTCTCCCTCACCTCCCCCTCCTGCTCCCACCCCATCCCTCTCTCCCCACCCCCTCTCTCCCCCCCACACCTCTTCCCTCCTCTCTCTCCCCCCACCCCCTCCATCTCTCCATCCACCCCACCCCCTCCACTGTCCCTCTTCCACCACCCCCTACCCCTCCCCCCCCCTCCCTCCCTCCCCACTCTTTCCATTCTCTGCCCCCTTACCCCACCCCTATCTCTCCTCCCTCCCTCCCCCCCACCATCCTCCCCCTCCCTCTCTCCTCTCTCTCCCCTCCCCCCACCCCCTCTTCCCCCCCCCCCCTCCTTCCACCCTCTCTCAACTCTCTCCCCCACCCCTCTCTCCTCCTCCCCTTTCCCCCCTCTCTCTCTCCTAACCTCTCTCTCCCTCCCTCCCCTCCCACGCCAACCTCCAGACCTCTCTCCCCCATCTCACCCCCTACCCATATCTGCCCTCTTCCACCACTCCCACTACCTCTCTGCTCCTCTTCCACACTCTTAACCTACCCACTCCCTCACCACTATTCCCCCTCTCTCTCCCTCTCCTCCCCCTCTCTTCCTCCTATCCCACTCTTTCCCGCCCCCTACCACTCTCCCCCTCCCTCCACACTCTTCCCACTCTACCTCATCCTTCCCCTCTCCTCTCTCCCCCTCCCCCCCCACCTCTCTCCCCCCCCCCGAACCTCTCTCTGATCCCTCCCTCCCCCACCCCACCCCACTCTCCTCCTCCCCTTCCTCCCTCTCTCCTCTCCTCTCCCTCTCTCTCTTCCCCTCCCACCCCTCTCCCACCCCTCTTCACCCCATCTCCCCTTCACACCCTTCCGCTCTCTCTTGCACCACTCCCCGCTACCCCTTTCTCCCCCTTCCTACCCTTCCGGCTCTCCTCCTCCCACTACCCACTCTCCACCCGCTTCCCAACTCCTCTCTCTCCCCATACCCCGCTCTCCTCTCCCTCACAAATCTCTCCCATTTCCTCCTCCCCCTCATCTCCCCCTTCCCCCTCCCCTCTCGCCTCTCCCCACCCCGTCTCCCCCTCACCCCACCTGTTTGTTTGGGGGGTGGTTAGTCCTGAGTGTGATGCCGCAGCCCACCACCCCCCCCCCCCCCCTCAAACGCGCGTTGGGGAAACAGACCCAACGGGTCTGCACTTGGTCTAGTATATTACTAAAACTCTCATCTTACTCGTTTCTATGTACGCATATCCATGTGCTCCTGAACCTATGCCAAAATGGTACAGGACAGCGCTACAATTTTTGCACCACCTTACTCACAATTGTCCCGTCGTGGTTTGTATCAAGTTTTGGTCAGATTGATGTTACATTTTACAAGTTATTAACATTCTTAGCTTTACAAAACCCCACTTTGAGACCAATAACTTGGCGGATGCTGTGACAGCTGCTGACAGATTCTGGCAATTTCCAGCTATGACATCACAATGGGATCTCATTTACATTAGCTGCCATTCAACAGTGTTCCACCCAGTGCAAAGAGAGATTTGTTGCATTGTTGTAAGGAGAGGGAGGGAGTGGGAGAGTGGAGAAATATTATTTAAATATCGTGTTTAGTGGGGGAGTGCGATAGGGGAAAGGTGAGGGTAGCAAGTGACTGAGGGTAGGCAAAAGGAAAAGGAGAGAGAGGTGAGGGAGGTAGTGTATGAGGGGAGGAGGAGAGGGGAGAGAAGAGGGAGGGAGTTTATATATTGTTTTTATCTGTGTCTATGTGGGAGATGGGGGAAACTTTTAAATCTCTTCCCTGTACGGGGGACCCAAATTTATCCCTGTTGGGTCTCCGTTGTCGTTGGGCCCTAGCACCGTGGGGTGGCCTCCAACCGGGACGTCTTCGGGGCTCCAGTCGCGGAGTCTGCGGACTCACCATCGTGGAGCTGGCCGGCTTCGGAGCGTGGAGTGCTGTGGTGGCGCGCGGCTGCGGCCCGACTCAGTATGGGAGGCTCCAGTCACAGGCCCGGTGGACTTTAACATCCGGAGAAGAATGAATGGAAAACAGGGGAGAGGCAATGACGTTGCCTTCCATCACAGTGAGGAGGAGATTCACTGTGATGGATGTTTTGTTAATTGGGTGTCTTGGGTTTTTTCCTTGTTGTATGACCGCAGAAACCAAATTTTGTTCGAACTTCATTTGAGGTTCAAATGACAATAAGCAGTATTGTATTGTATTGTATTGTATTGTAGAGGGAAGGAGAGGTGAGCGAAGGAGTGGAGGAGGGGAGGGGGAGAGGGGAGAGAAGAGGGAAGGTGAAGAGGAGGGGGGGAGTGATGGTGGATGAGGGGAATGAGCTGCGCCTGCGCAGTTGGTGGCTATGGGTGAGTGGTGGAATATTGCGATGGGGGGACATTTTGCGTTGGGGGATC
This sequence comes from Leucoraja erinaceus, assembly GCF_028641065.1. NCBI lineage: Eukaryota > Metazoa > Chordata > Chondrichthyes > Rajiformes > Rajidae > Leucoraja > Leucoraja erinaceus. The sequence continues at coordinate 338,184 of NC_073411.1, read as the reverse complement.
ATGTGAGTGGTGGAATATTGCGTCGGGGGAACGGGGCTCAACGGGTCCCACTTGGTATAGTACTGTCTAAAATATAACAACATCACCCAAATAAAGGTTTCTGAGGCAGTTTATTCCAGGTGGCCACTACTCTCTGAAGACGGTAACTCATCTCATCACCCTCATCATGAAATTTTACCTCTGATAGAGTGCAAAGTTTATTCCTCATTAGTTTAAAATATCCAATCTAAATCGCCTCAGCCACAGGGAGAACAGGCTCAGCTTCTCCGTGGAGAATTTGGAGAGTGTGCAGAAGAGTTTTACCAGAATGTTGCCTGGATTAGACAGTATTAGTTGTAGGGGAGGTTGGACATGCTTGGATTGTTTTTCAAAGACAGACACAAAATGCTGGAGTAACTCAGCGGGACCGGCAGCATCTCTGGAGAGAAGGAATGGGTGACGTTTTGGGTCGAGACCCTTCTTTAGATTATTTTTCCTTGAGCATCGGACCACCGCTGACAGGTGGCTTGATAGAAGTACATAGTGTATGGGAGGCATAGACAGGGTAAGTTTAAAGGAGATTTACCAGGCAAAATCTATTTTCACACAGAGTGGTAGATGCCCAGTCTGCACAGCTGAGGTGCTGAATGAAGCATTTATGGCAACAATGCTTCGTTGACATTAGGCCAAAAGCATGGCGAAGTGGAGAATGGAAGTTTATATTTCAAATAAGCATCATGGTCAGTGCAGGTGTGTGCTGAAGGATCTGTACTTGTGCAGATAAAGACTAAACTCAATCGTTAGAGAGTCCAAGCTTTGAGCAACTACTCACCATCACAAACTTAAAGGCTGAAAACTAGATAGATCCTCACACTGGACAGCTTACTTCAGAGAGGGTGCGGGCGAACCGAAAAAAGTGATAACTAACTGAGGTGGCATCTGGTGCATTAGTAACTCAGGACAGCCCTGCGTTTCCACACAACCCCTCACATCTCTTGTCAATATGTAACAGCCACGTACCTGTACAATACACAGTCAGGTCACTGGATGTTGGCTTCAGCTTATACACAAAGTAAGTGAGGCAATTTTTAACCTTGATGCCCAGCTTGTTCTTGCACTCCAGACCCATCGTGATCAACATAAGGGGCGCGGGGCTTGTTTTCACAGAGGCCCAGGACCGTTGGAGAGCAGTAGAGGAGGGTCAGGGCGGTGAGTACTTAAATCGGGCGCGGGGCTTGTTTTCACAGAGGCCCAGGACCGTTGGAGAGCAGTAGAGGAGGGTCAGGGCGGTGAGTACTTAAATCGGGCGTGGGGCTTGTTTTCACAGAGGCCCAGGACCGTTGGAGAGCAGTAGAGGAGCGTCAGGGCTGTGAGTACTTAAATCGGGCGCGGGGCTTGTTTTCACAGAGGCCCAGGACCGTTGGAGAGCAGTAGAGGAGGGTCAGGGCGGTGAGTACTTAAATCGGGCGCGGGGCTTGTTTTCACAGAGGCCCAGGACCGTTGGTGAGCAGTAGAGGAGGGTCAGGGCGGTGAGTACTTAAATCGGGCGCGGGGCTTGTTTTCACAGAGGCCCAGGACCGTTGGAGAGCAGTGGAGGAGGGTCAGGGCGGTGAGTACTTAAATCGGGCGCGGGGCTTGTTTTCACAGAGGCCCGGGACCGTTGGAGAGCAGTAGAGGAGGGTCAGGGCGGTGAGTATTTAAATCGGGCGCGGGGCTTGTTTTCACAGAGGCCCAGGACCGTTGGAGAGCAGTGGAGGAGGGTCAGGGCGTTGAGTACTTAAATCGGGCGCGGGGCTTGTTTTCACAGAGGCCCAGGCCCGTTGGCGAGCAGTAGAGGAGGGTCAGTGCTTTTTTACCAAAATCCGTAACGTTCCACACTCCATAGGGAGGGTTCTGGTGGAAGCCGCTGATTGGTGGAAGCAGACTAGAGGAAGCAGCTGATTGGGTGCAACCTCAGGTTAGCATTTGTGCTTTCTGGTTAAAGGTGCAGTGCTTTAGTAAAGGTACAGTGGGTTAAAGGTGCAGTGCTTTAGTAAAGGTACAGTGGGCCAAGGGTACAGTGGGCTAAAGGTACAGTGCTTTTTGTTTATATAATAAAGGGCAGTTTAAAGGTCACGAGGGAGCAGCTGTTGTGAGTCAGATACCTGCTGATTTCTCACAGCAGTTTCTATTGTATTATACTGGTACCAGATCCAGGGTAAGGCGGGAGTATGACAGTCAGAGCAGTATACTGTTCTGGATGTCAGATGTGGGAGGTCATGGTGTCGGATGGCCCTCCAGACGTCCAGATCTGCACCAGGTGCAGCGAGATGGGGCTCCTAAGGGACCGTATTAGGATCCTGGAGCAGCAGCTCGATGACCTCTGTCTGATCAGGGAGAGTGAGGAGGTCATAGAGGGGAGTTATAGAGAGGTGGTCACTCCAAAACCACGGGAGAGAGACATGTGGGTCACGTTAAGGAAGGGCAAGGGGCAGAGGCAGGAACGAATGAGTACTCCAATGCCGGTACACCTCGCAAATAAGTACTCCTGTTTGAGTACGGATGGGGGTGACGGCCTACCCGGGGGTAGTGACAGCGGACGGGCCTCCAGCACAGAGACCGGCCCTGTTGCTCCAAAAGCTAGGGGAAAAAAAGAGGGCAATAGTAATTGGGGACTCTATTGTTAGGGGGTCGGATAGGCGATTCTGTGGACGCAGTCGGGAGACCAGGATAATGGTCTGCCTCCCTGGTGCCAAGGTCTCGGACGTGTCTCAACGCGTCCAAGATATCCTTAAATCAAAGGGAGAGGAGCCTGAGGTCGTGGTACATATAGGTACCAATGACATAGGTAAAAAAAGGGAAGAGGTCCTGAAGGGAGGATTTAGGGAGTTGGGAGGAGAGTTAAGAAAAAGGACCAAAAAGGTAACAATCTCAGGATTACTGCCTGTGCCACGCGACAGTGAGAGTAGGAATGGAGCGAGGTGGAGGATAAATGCGTGGCTGAAAGACTGGTGCAGAGGGCAGGGATTCAAGTTCCTGGATCATTGGGACTTCTTTTGGGGAAGGTGGGACCTGTACAGAAAGGATGGGTTGCACTTGAACCCGAGAGGGACCAATATCCTAGCGGGGAAATTTGCAAAGGCAGCTGGGGAGACTTTAAACTAGAATGGTTGGAGCGAGGGACTCAAATAGCGAAAGGTAGTAGACAGAATGGGAGGCAGGAAGCAGAAATGGGAAGCACTCGGACACAAGAGGAGAAAGAAAAAAAAGGAAATAAACAGAGAATAAGAGACGGGGGTTTTCTTAAATGTGCATATTTTAATGCTAGGAGCATTGTAAGAAAGGTGGATGAGCTTAGAGTCTGGATAGACACCTGGAAGTATGATGTTGTGGCGATCAGTGAAACGTGGTTGCAGGAGGGCTGTGATTGGAAACTAAATATTCCAGGATTTCGCTGCTTCAGGTGTGATAGAATTGGAGGGGCAAGAGGTGGGGGTGTTGCATTGCTAGTCAGGGAAGATATTACAGCAGTGCTTTGGCAGGATAGATTGGAGGGCTCATCTAGGGAGGCTATTTGGGTGGAATTGAGAAGTGGGAAAGGTGTAGCAACTCTTATAGGGGTGTATTATAGACCGCCAAACGGGGAACGAGAATTGGAAGAGCAAATATGTAAGGAGATAGCAGATATTAGTAGTAAGCACAAGGTAGTGATTGTGGGAGATTTCAACTTTCCACACATAGACTGGGAAACACATTCTGTAAATGGGCTGGATGGGTTGGAGTTTGTAAAATGTGTACAGGATAGTTTTTTGCAGCAATACATAGAGGTACCTACTAGAGGAGGGGCAGTGCTGGACCTGCTGTTAGGAAATGAGACGGGACAGGTGGGGGAGGTATGCGTTGGGGAGCACTTCGGGTCCAGTGATCACAATACCATTAGTTTCAATATAATTATGGAGATGGTCAGAACTGGACCTAGGGTTGAGATTTTTGATTGGAGAAAGGCTAACTTTGATGCGATGCGAGATGATTTAAAATGAGTGAACTGGGACATTTTGTTTTATGGTAAAGATGTAGAAGAGAAATGGAGGACATTTGAAGGGGAAATTTTAAGAGTACAGAATCTTTATGTTCCTGTTCGGTTGAAAGGAAACAGTAAAAATTGGAAAGAGCCCTGGTTTTCAAGGGAAATTGGACATCTTGTTCGGAAAAAGAGGGAGATCTACAATAATTATAGGCAGCATGAAGTAAATGATGTGCTTGAGGAGTATAAGGAATGTAAAAAGAATCTTAAGAAAGAAATTAGAAAAGCTAAAAGAAGATATGAGGTTGCTTTGGCAAGTAAGGTGAAAGGAAATCCAAAGGGTTTCTACAGCTATATTAATAGCAAAAAGGATAACGAGGGATAAAATTGGTCCATTGGAGAGACAAAGTGGACAGCTATCTGCAGAGCCAAAAGAGATGGGGGAGATATTGAACACATTTTTTTCTTCGGTATTCACCAAGGAGACGGATATTGAATTATGTGAGGTAAGGGAAACTAGTAGAGTAGCTATGGATACTATGAGGTTCAAAGTAAAAGAAGTACTGACAATTTTGAAAAATATACAAGTGGATAAGTCTCCAGGTCCTGACTGGATATTCCCTAGGACATTGAGGGAAGTTATTGTAGAAATAGCCGGGGCTATGACAGAAATATTTCAAATGTCATTAGAAACGGGAATAGTCCCCGAGGATTGGCGTACTGCGCATGTTGTTCCATTGTTTAAAAAGGGTTCTAAGAGTAAACCTAGCAATTATAGACCTGTTAGTTTGACTTCAGTGGTGGGAAAATTAATGGAAAAGATACTTAGAGATAATATATATAAGCATCTAGATAAACAGGGTATGATTAGGAACAGTCAACATGGATTTGTGCCTGGAAGATCATGTTTGACTAGTCTTCTTGAATTTTTTGAAGAGGTTACTAGGGAAATTGACGAGGGTAAAGCAGTGGATGTTGTCTATATGGACTTTAGTAAGGCCTTTGACAAGGTTCCTCATGGAAGGTTGGTTAAGAAGGTTCAACTGTTGGGTATAAATGCAGGAATAGCAAGATGGATTCAACAGTGGCTGAATGGGAGAAGCCAGAGGGTAATGGTGGATGGCTGTTTATCGGGTTGGAGGCAGGTGACTAGTGGGGTGCCTCAGGGATCTGTGTTGGGTCCTTTTAGACAGACGAGATTTACTAGAATGTTGCCTGGGTTTCAACAACTAAGTTACAGAGATAGGTTGAATAAGTTAGGTCTTTATTCTCTGGAGCGCAGAAGGATAAGGGGGGACCTGATAGAGGTCTTTAAAATGATGAGAGGGATAGACAGAGTTGATGTGGACAAGTTTTTCCCTTTGAGAATAGGGAAGATTCAAACAAGAGGACATGACTTCAGAATTAAGGGACAGAAGTTTAGGGGTAATATGAGGGGGAACTTCTTTACTCAGAGAGTGGTAGCGGTGTGGAATGAGCTTCCAGTGTAAGTGGTGGAGGCAGTTTCATTTGTATCATTTAAAAATAAATTGGATGGGCATATGGATGAGAAGGGAAGGGAGGGTTATGGTATGAGTGCAGGCAGGTGGGACTAAGGGGGGGGGGGGGGGGAATTGTTCGGCACGGACTTGTAGGGCCGAGATGGCCTGTTTCCGTGCTGTAATTGTTATATGGTTATATGGTTATAACATCTTTGAAACACACTGAGCTGGCCACCTCCTTGTCCGTCTTCCTGGGATGTGCACCTGGACGAGGTTTATAAACATTGTAAAATGTATCTGGTCCCACAGTGCAGCAAGGGGTAGATTTGGATGCTGAAGTGGGATAACATAGTTAGTGTGAATGGTTGATCTCAGCCCACAGCCCAATCTGATCTGTGTCCGTTAGCAGTGAGCTGCTGCCTTTACCCTGGCCCTCCCCTCCCCACCCACACACCCCACGGCAGCCGTGCTCCATGAGCCCTGCTCATGTTACTGAAGACCTGTGGCAGGACAATTCCAGGTTAAGGCAGCAAACCCCAGCCCTCACCCAATATGTGCATTGACAGCTTGTGAACCTACAGCTCCAGGCCAAGCACCCATTAAATTAAACATTATGGGTGACGTAGTGGTGGAACTGGTAGAGCCGCTGCTGGGTTAGGTCCTCACCTGCGGGGCTGACTGAGTAGAGTTTACCAATACTTTGTGTAAGTTTCCTCCAGGTGCTCCAGATTCCTCCCACATTCAAGGGCAAATGGATTTGTAAGTTAATTGGCCTCCATAAATTGCCAGAAGTGTGCAGGAATTTATTGCAGAAGTGGGAAAACATGGAGTTAGTGTGAATGTGTGATTGGTGGTTGTGCAGACAGAGGGCCAAAGGGCCTCTTCACACGCAGTATCATCAATATTCAGTTGATTCAGATTCAATGGTAATCAAATGATATTAAACTAAACATTATTAACTTCTCCCTAAAACTGATTCTTACTGGCGAGGTCAATGTGGGTCCCCTGGAGTAAACAAGACCTGCCACTGATTTGACAATAGACAATAGGTGCAGGAGTAGGCCATTTGCCCCTTCGAGCCAGCACCGGCTTTCAATGTGATCATGGCTGATTGTCCCCTATGAATAACCCGTGCCTGCCTTCTCCCCATATCCCTTGATTCCACTAGCCCCTATATAACTCTCTCTTAAATCCATACAGTGACTTGGCCTCCACCGCCGTCTGTGGCAGGGAATTCCACAAATTGGCCGGGAATTCCACAAATGGAGGAGAAGGAATGACCGGGGCGGGACGTCTTAATGTTATTGGCAACTTCTTCAAGGCAGCGTGAAAAATAGATGACATCAAAAGTGTGGAGTCTGCTTTATGTGATTGACTGGGCTACATTGACAAGTCAGTGTAGTTGTACCCCAGGCTGACCAACTGATAAAAATGTCAAAATCCTTTACTTATCTGTGAAATGCAGAGCCAATAGTGTAGGACTACAGGGGAGATTCAACAAGAACTTGAAATTGAGAGGGCCTTGTGTAACAAGCACTCGCATGTTTAACTGACACAGGTTGCAAACATTAGTGGCATTGATATATCGTCTGGGAAGTTATTGAATTGTATGTATATATGTAGGGAATAATAAGACCCAATTAGAGTCATACAGCACAGAAGCAGGCCCTTTGGCCCATCTCAGCAACAATGACCACCATACCCTTATACAGGGTCTTGGTGAGACCACACCTGGAGTATTGCGTACAGTTTTGGTCGCCAAATCTGAGGAAGGACATTATTGCCATCGAGGGTGTGCAGAGAAGGTTCACCAGTGATTCCTGGGATGTCAGGACTTTCATATGAAGAAAGACTGGATAGACTCGGCTTGTACTCACTAGAATTTAGCAGATTGAGGGGGGATCTTATAGAAACTTACAACATTCTTAAGGGGTTGGACAGGCTAGATGCAGGAAGATTGTTCCCGATGTTGGGGAAGTCCAGGGCAAGTGGTCAGAGTTTAAGGTTAAAGGGGAAATCTTTTAGGACGAGATGAGAAAAACATTGTTCACAGAGAGTGGTGGATCTCTGGAATGCTCTGCCACAGAAAGTAGATGAGGCCAGCTCATTGGCTATATTTAAGAGGGAGTTAGATGTGGCCCTTTTGGCTAAAGGGATTAGGGGGTATGGAGAGCAGGTACGGGATACTGAGTTGGAGACTTGGTTTATACTCTCTAGAATTTAGAAGATTGAGAGGGGATCTTATAGAAACTTACAAAATGCTTAAGGGGTTGGACAGGCTAGATGCAGGAAGATTGTTCCCGATGTTAGGGAAGTCCAGGACAAGTGGTCACAGCTTAAGGATAAGGGGGGAATCCTTTAAAACCGAGATGAGAAGAACTTTTTTCACACAGAGAGTGGCGAATCTCTGGAACTCTCTGCCACAGAGGGTAGTTGAGGCCAGTTCATTGGCTATAGTTAAGAGGGAGTTAGATGTGGCCCTTGTGGCTAAGGGGATCAAGGGGTATGGAGAGAAGGCAGGTACGGGATAGACATAGAAACATAGAAACATATAAATTAGGTGCAGGAGTAGGCCATTCGGCCCTTCGAGCCTGCACCGCCATTCAATATGATCATGGCTGATCATCCTGTATCCCGTACTCAGTATCCCGTACCTGCCTTCTCTCCATACCCTCTGATCCCCTTGGCCACAAGGGCCACATCTAACTCCCTCTTAAATATAGCCAATGAACTGGCCTCAACTACCCTCTGTGGCAGAGAGTTCCAGAGATTCACCACTCTCTGTGTGAAAAAATACTGATACTGAGTACTGAGTACTGGGATACTGAGTTGGATGATCAGCCATGATCATATTGAATGGCGGTGCAGGCTCGAAGGGCCGAATGGCCTACTCCTGCACCTAATTTCTATGTTTGTATGTTTCTATGATCAACCATGATCATACTGAATGGCGGTTCAGGCTCGAGGGGCCGAATGGCCTACTCCTGCAGCTATTTTCTATGTATGCCACATCTAAGCTAGTCCCATTTGGCCCATATTACTCTTAACCTATCCGATCCATGCAGCTATCCAAATGTTATTTAAATTGTATTTAAGGGAAAATATTACAAATAAAATATACGTTGGGGAATAAATTATGTTTAAAATTAATCAGAATAAACATGGTCAAATAATTCAGAAATACATTTAAAATTCAAACTAAAGAAAATAGAAACTTTATATGAATTTACAACCAATGATTGTGTTTGTTAATTCATTAATTTGTAGGTTTTGAATTAGGAACCTCAAGGGGGGGGGGGGGGGCACAGAGAAGATTAACGAGGATATTGCCAGGACAAAGGCCTGTGCTACAGGGAGAGGTTGGTTAAGCAGGGACTAGTGAGCACATTGAGAGATTGAGGGTAGACAAAAATGCTGGTGAAACTCAGCGGGTGAGGCAGCATCTATGTAGCGAAGGAATAGATGACATTTCGGGTCGAGACCCTTCTTCAGACATGAAGGTGGGGGTGGGGGGGGGGCAGGAATTGTACTTCCGGGGGTATTGTACTTCCGGTGGCGCTGGTGCCAACAGCCTCCACCTACAGCCCGGTATCTTTTTGTTTTTTTGTTTATTTAGTTATGTAAAAGTGTGTTTTTTTGTGTTTTTTTGGCGTTTTTATGTGGGGGAAGAGGGCACGGTGCGGGGGATACCGTCCTTCAGCCGCTTCCTGGTGACGACGCGACTATTATTCGAGTCGCCCCCCCCCCCCCCCCCCCCCCCCCCCCCACAGCGGCCTACCTACCTGGATTGGCGCGGCCTTTCCTGCCGGGATCGACCGGAGCTCCAGCAGCAGCAGGACAGCGCTGGAACATCGCGGGGCTGGTGATGCCTTACCGGGGGTCGCTGTTTGGAGCCCGGAGTGCTGGACCTGCTGCACCAACATCATGGAGCTGCGGTATGCAGAGCTCCCAACGCGGGCGGCGCTGATGGACAACGCGGGGTCCTGCGACTCTGCCCGGCTCGGCCTGCGGACTCAGGAGCTGCAGACTCCGGGAGCGGGAGGCGGCTGATCAGGAGGTCCGGGCCGCTGAGGAGGAGGCTGCTCACCGTCGGGGTTCGGCGTCGGCGTTCCACCAGCCCGGCGTGAGGGCCTGAACATCGGGCCACCCGGGGCGGCGACTGCGGGTGCTTGGAAGGCCCCGACCACGGATGAACACGGAGGGGAGGCTGGCTGGACTATGGTGCCGTCCTCACCTGGGTACCATTTATGTTATGTTGTGTCGTGGACTTCTGTATTTGTGCTTTTTTTTTAAATTTTAATTCAATTTCAATTTTATTTTTAATATGTTTTATTATTTATTTATTATTTATTTTTATAATTTCTTTGTGATTTTTTTTAATGATACTGCCTGTAAGGAAAATTCATTTCGTTGTCTCAAATTGAGACAATGACAATAAATTGAATACAATACAATACAACAAAAGGAAGAAGAAAGGAAGAGGTGGAGACAGTAGGCTGTGGGAGAGCTGGGAAGGGGAGGGGAAGGAGTGAGAAAGCAAGGACTACCTGAAATTGAAGAAGTCTATGTTCATACCGCTGGGATGTAAACTACCCAAGCGAAATATGAGGTGCTGCTCCTCCAATTTGCGGTGGGACTCACTCTGGCCATGGAGAAGGCCCAGGACTGAAAGGTTGGATTTGGAATGGGAGGGGAGTTGAAGTGCTGAGCCACTGAGAGATCAGGTTGGTTAATGCGAACTGAGTGGAGGTGTTGGGCGAAGCGATCACCACGCCTGATGTAGAGCAGTTGGCACCTAGTACAGCGGATGCAATAGATGAGGTTGGAGGAGGTGCAGGTGAACCTCTGCCTCACCTGGAAAGACTGCTTAGGTAGACAAAAATGCTGGAGAAACATGAAGCTGAGGAGTGATCTTGCAGGGTTGTAGAAAACCCTGGGGGGAATATAGGGTGAATGGGGCTTTATTTTGCCCAGAGAGAAGGGGAATCAAGAACAAGAGAACACGGGTTTAAGGTGAGAGGGGAACGATTTAATAGCAACCGAAAGGGCAACATTTTCCGCATAGACGGTGGATGGAAGAGCTGCCGGATGATAGCGATGTTACAAAACTTACCTGCAGTGGCGCCGCAGTTCTGCCACTGGCCGTGTGCGCGACTTTGGTGCCTTTGAGGGGGGGGGGGGGGGGGGGGGAGGACGGGATTAAAATCCAGCTTTCTATCGCCTGTCCGTGGTGTATTTCCTCGGGCTGGTGCAGAAAAATCGTTCCGACTTCCATTCCCGATTGTTTTTTTTAAAGCGCAAGACAATTTCATGATTATATTAAAATAAAAAGCTACTTCAAACGCCATCAATGCGTATAACGTGATGGATCTCAAGCACAGGACAAAACACTGTGTAAGTCATCTATTTTACATATAAACTTGCTTCTTGGGATGACTTTAATCAATCCTCTATAAGCGAAAATGTTTTTCCTGCCGATATGGGGTTCAAATTTACCGCAAATGCAACGTTCCAATCGATCGCATTCCAGAAGCAAGATGATTAAAATTCCCATTTTTTTTTGGAGATAAGCCGTCTAAATTGTCTATGTTTTGTCTTATTCTCTCTCTCCATGATCATTATTTTAAAACTAAATATTCACAACAGTTTGAGTCACATGTATTGTGCAAAAAATATATATATATTTTGGGTGGATGTTTCTAGATTAATTTATGGGAATTAAACACTAAATTCCTTTCATCTGGCATATAAATTCACGACAGTGAAATTTAAAAATCATGTTATATTGTGGATTCTTGTGTGAATGGGATTAGTTTGTTATTTGGACACAGGCTATTTAAAAATATATAATTTTCTTAAGAAATTGAATCAACAGGACATTGTTAATGGGAAAGTAGTGGGCAGAAAGGCATGCCATGTGTGGTTTGAAGAGAAAAAGCGCTATCGATTATGATATGCCAATGTACCAGCTAGCAACTGATCTTCTCCATAAAGACTTGGTCTATTGCTAGAAATTGTAATTTATTTACCTATCTGTTACAGACTTACAGCATATAATACAATAATATTAAAGATCTGATCTTGAGAATATCATTTTTTTTTTATTTTCAAGGCAGTCTGGGTGTTTATTACTATCTCCGTCACAATGGTCAATTTTGTAATTAGCTACAATTAGGTAATTAACTAATTATATGCTTTAATTTCAGGTCATCCAAGTATGATGTTTTATATTTGTTTCAGAATGCTTCAATCTATAATAACTGAAAATTTCAATCAGTTCTCTAAATTTTTAAGAACGTTATGGGCGTTTGACTGTCCTCGATCACAGCTTTTGTGTTAAGTCAATGGAAAAGCAATAGGGAACAAGATGCTAATTTCCGAGTATGATAATGGCCATAACTTTTTAAATAATTAAGATATGAAAGTGAATTAAGTGTCAAATTAAACTTCGTTTTACGCTTTATTTGTTGGGATAAATTACAGACGATTTTTAAAATCTCAAAATGTTGTAACATTGCTACAGAAGATATAGTTCAGGCAGGTAGAATAACAATTTAAAAAAAACGTTTAGGCTGGTGCATGGATAGGAAAAGTTGAGGGATGTGGGCAAATAGGCCTGGCGCCGTTGAGCATCTTGTTTGCACTGTATGAGTCGTTCAATGTGATCCAATGGATGAACTGCGAGTGCAGTAACGTGCCAAGCACACTGCACAGTGGGCCGACCGACCAACAGCCCGATACTGGGAAACTTGGAGCTGGAACTCTGCCACCTGACTCCATGAAGATCCAAGTCTGCTGCATGGTCTGACAGACTGTGGCGAGAAATCTCCAGGGAGTTTGGGTTCGTTGTCCATGCCAAGGGCCCTCTTGAAGTGATCGTAGTCATCAGTCTGGCCCTCCCTGACAAAAGCTAAGTCCCAAAGTAGCAAACTTTATTTCCTACCTTTTAACCACCCTGGCCTCCAACCAGAGCAGTGATTCGCTGGAACAGTAGTCTCAGGAATCTTCCATCCGCCATAACTGAAACAACAATCAGAGAATCAGCCCCTGAACTGGGGTCATTTATTCAGTGAGAGAGTGACCAGGAATTGAGGACTGTCTGGCCGCATCCCGTCCTATTTCAGTATCACCCACTGCTAGATAATCTCCCGGTGAATCCCGGCCCCTATCCTCCCTGTCTCTCACGGTACAGGATTTGAGATCTCCACATCCCAAGTTTTACTCACTGCCCCTCTGTGATAACTGACGACCTGATCTTCCATCATGTCCTCACCCCTCCTCCTCCCTCACTGACTGAGTTTGATGGAATTATTTCCTCACATCACCTGTTGAACCTGTACCATCCTTCAGCAAGGTTTTCATCAGACTTCCATTGGCCATTTGTGCACTGAGTGTTGGAACAATCCGTGCTCCTCCAGGGCTGATCCAGGACGGTGTGGTTTACACATGGGTCGTTGCATACGGTGTCTGTGGGTGGGACACAAGATGATGGTCAGTGTTAATGTAATGTCCACTTGCCATCACACAGCCTCTGATACACACAGTTGCACTTCCACCGTTCTTGGAGCAGACAAACCTCAGTGTTATTCTCCAAACCGCAGATAGACCACCCCATATAAAAGCCTCACACACGCTCCATTTCAAACCGTTGCCCCATTGCTGTCCCCATCTACTAACTGCTGTGGCAGATACATGGTCTGATACAGTAAATCTTGCATTTATATATCACCAGTGAAACTCAGTGGCTGCACTGGAGTGTGTTAGTGAACTGCACGGGGAGTTGGCTACTGTTGTAAAGTGGGAAGTCCAACAACCAATGACTGAAGAACTATGTTACCACAAAAAGTTGATCAATAATGTGTTGTCCGAGATACAAGGAACTGCAGATGTTGGTTGACAAACAAATCACAAAGTGTTGGAGTAGCTCTTCAGGTCAGGGAGCATCTCTGGTGAACATGGATGGGTGGCACACCATCCTTTTGAAGAAAGGTCCTGACCGGAAGTAGATTTTCAAAGCCTACAGAGAGATTTAAGCCATTTGGAAGAGTGGACTGAAAGATGGCAGATAGAGTTTAATGCTGATAAGTGTGAGGTGTTACATCTTGGCAGGACACATCAAAATAGGACGTACATGGTAAATGGTAACGAATTGAGGAATGTAGTTGAACAGAGGGATCAAGGAATAACTGCGCATAGTTCCCTGAAGGTGGAATCTCATGTAGATAGGGTGGTAAAGACTGTTGGTGTGCTGGCCTTTATAAATCAGAGCATTGAGTATAGAAGTTGGGATTTAATGTTAAAATTGTACAAGGCATTGGTGAGGACAATTCTGGAGTATGGTGTACACTTCTGGTCGCCAAATTATAGTAAAGATGTCAACAAAATAGGAGAGTGCAGAGGAGATTTACTAGAATGTTGCCTGGGTTTCAGCAACTATGTTACAGAGAAAGGTTGAACAAGTTAGGTCTTTATTCTTTGGAGCGCAGAAGGTTAAGGGGGGTCTTGGAAGAGGTCTTTAAAATGATGAGAGTGATAGACAGAGTTGACGTGGATAAGCTGTTTCCATTGAGAGTAGGGAAGATTCAGACAAGAGGACATGGCTTGAGAATTAAGGGACAAACGTTTAAGGGTAACGAGAGGGGGAACTTCTTTACTCAGAGAGTGGTAGCTGCGTAGAATGAGCTTCCAGTGGAAGTGGTGGGGGCAGGTTGGTTTTTATCATTTAAAAATAAATTGGATGGGTATTTGGACGGGAAAGGAATGGAGGGTTATGTTCTGAGTGCAGGTAGATGGGACTAGGTGAGAATAAAGTGCCTGTCCCACGAGCATGCGACTGCATGGGGCAAGCGCGACCTAACGTGGTCGCTTGAGCCGTACAGCCTCGCAGGGCCGGTCCCACTTCGATCGCCGGAGCCTTATGGAGTTGCGCAGAGCTCAAGTGCAAGTTCAAGTTTATTGTCATGTGTCCCTGATAGGACAATGAAATTCTTGCTTTGCTTCAGCACACAGAATATAATAGGCATTGACTACAAAACACATGAATAAATAAACTGATAAAGTGCAAATAACAAATAATGGGTTATTAATGTTTAGAGTTTTAGCAGAGCCAGGTTTAATAGCCTGATGGCTGTGGGGAAGTGGCTATTCCTGAACCTGGTCGTTGCAGTCTTCAGGCTCCTGTACGTTCCACCTGAAAGTAGCGGGGAGATGAGTGTGTGGCCAGGATGGTGTGGGTCTTTGATGATACTGCCAGCCTTTTTGAGGCAGCGACTTCGATAAATCCCCTCGATGGAAGGAAGGTCAGAGCCGATGATGGACTGGGCAGTGTTTACTACTTTTTGTAGTCTATTCCTCTCCAGGGCGCTCCAGTTGCCGAACCAAGGCACGATGCAACCGATCTGCATGCTCTCTACTGTGCACCTGTAGAAGTTAGAGAGAGTCCTCCTTGACAAACCGACTCTCCGTAATCATCTCAAGAAGTAAAAGCGCTGATGTGCTTTCTTGATAATTGCAGCAGTGTTCTCGAACCAGGAAAGATCTTCAGAGATGTGCATGCCCAGGAATTTGAAGCTCTTGACCCTTTCAACCATTGACGCAGCAGCGCCTTTACTTCCTGAGGAGGCTCAAGAAAGCTCACCTGTCCCCCCAGATCCTGACCAACTTTTACCGCTGTACCATCGAAAGCATCCTGACCACCTGCTTCACGGTATGGTACAGCAGTTGCACCGTAGCGGACAGGAAGGCACTACAACGGGTGGTGAAAACCGCGCAGTACATCATCGGTGCCCCGCTCCCTGCCATGGATGCCCTCCACCGAAAACGGTGTCTGAGACGGGCCGGGAAGATCATTAAAGACCCCTCCCACCCCAACCATGGACTGTTTGCCCTCCTCCCATCAGGGAGGCGGTACAGGAGCCTCAGGTCTCGCACCAGTAGGATGAGGAACAGCTTCTACAATAATACCATCACATTGCTGAACTCGGAGTCCCGCCGATAGACCCCTCCAGTCTCTCCGTCCACATTGTTTGATTATTCTGTACTTTTATTTCTATATTGCACTATACTACGGACTGACGCTAAACTGCATTTCGTTGTACCCATACTTGTATTTGTGCAATGACATTAAAGTTGAATTGAATTGAATTGAATTGAATTGAATTGAATTGAATTGAATTGAATTGACCGGTTGATATAAACGAGACTGTGTGTCCCCACAGTCTCGTTTATATCAATCGGTCAATTCAATTCTTTTACTAACACCCCTCCCTTTTCTCCTCTTCCCTCAGGGGAATTAATGAACCAATTTGGAAGCCTGATGTCTTTCAATGAAGGAAGTCTGCTGCGGGACAGTCAGGTCTGTGCCTCCTCCCAGTTGCAGTGACCCAGACAGTGAGACTGCTGTCACACAGTGACCCAGCCGGTGAGACCGGTGAGACTGCTGTCACACAGTGACCCAGCCGGTGAGACTGCTGTCACACAGTGACCCAGCCGGTGAGACTGCTGTCACACAGTGACCCAGCCGGTGAGACTGCTGTCACACAGTGACCCAGCCGGTGAGACTGCTGTCACATAGTGACCCAGCCGGTGAGACTGCTGTCACACAGTGACCTCAGCTCCAGAACTCCGATCTTATCCCAGCTTCTGGTGCTGTCTATGTGGAGATCTGGTGACCACTTGCTTCCTCCAGCTGTTTGGTTTGCCTCTCATGTACCAAACACCAGCATGTTGTGTGGCCACTGTGCATTGCCCCAAGAGTCAAGAGTCAAGAGTCAAGAGAGTCAAGAGTCAAGAGTCAAGAGTCAAGAGTCAAGAGAGTCCATTTATTTGTCATTTGGACCCCTGGAGGTCCAAACGAAATGCCGTTTCTGCAGCCATACATTACACACAAATAGACCCCAGACACAACATAATTACATTTAACATAAACATCCATCACATAACTGTGATGGAGGCCAAATAAACTTATCTCTCCACTGCACTCTCCTCCCCCCGATGTCAGAGTCAAAGTCATAGCCCCCGGCTGGCGATGGCGATTGTCCCGTGGCCATTAAAGCCACGCCGGGTGGTGCGAGGTCGCACACCGGGTCTTGATGTTGGAGCCCCCGGTGTGCGCTCGCAGAGTCCGCGGCCATTCCAGCCGCGCGGGGCAGTGATGTCAGGCCCCGCTCCAGGAGCTCTTCGACCCCGCAACTCGGGCGGGAGAAGTCGCCGCCGCAGAAGCCCCGAAAAGCGGTCTCCCTCCAGGGAGCCGTGGGCTCGGCGCCGTCGTCCACAGACCTGCAGAGAGCCTCCGACTCTCCGGCAGCAGCAGCAGCAGCAGCAGCAGCAGCAGCAACAGCAGCAGCAGCAACAGCACCAGCAGCAGCAGCGCTCCTCCACCGCTCCGGACTCGGCCAGCTCCGCGACGGCAACGGTGAGTCGACACCTGAGTCCCCGGTCTCTTCCTGTTGGAGGCCGCTCCACGTTGCGGCCTCAACGACGACTGAGACCCGACGAGAAAAGGTCGGGTCTCAGAGCAGGGAGAGATTCAAAAAGTTCACCCCACCCCACCACCCCCCCCCCCCCCACCCCCACCCCCCCCCCCCCCCCACACACACACACCCCACATAAAATAACAAACACTACATAAAAACACAGACAAAAATAATAAAAACGCGGACAGGCTGCAGAGGCCGCTGCTGGCCAGAGCCGCGCCGCCTACCGGATCTAAGATGATGTCTAGATTAGTGCTGGAGTTGGGGTCAGTTGATGGGAATGTGCGGAGAATGGGATCAGTGTAGGAATGGTGTAAATAGGTTGTCTCGTTTTGTGCCAAAATGTTACAGGCTCCGTAAAAAAACATCGTTGTGCTCCGTGTTTTAGTCTCCCACCCCAGTCATTCCTGCTTCTCCCCGCTACGTGGTGGTGGTTGTGAGGGGTGGGATGGGAGGGAAGTGTGTGTGATTGTGGGAGGGAGAGTGGGGAGGCAGTGGGTCGTCTGGGAGTGGGGGTAGTGGGGGGGGGGGGGGGGGGGTAAGAAATGGTCAGGTGGGGGGGGGGGGGGCTGGTTTGCGGTGTCCAGTGCAGGAGGGGATGTTGTGGGGCTAGTGCGACAGAATACAGGAGTGGGAATGACAGGGGGATGGATGGGGTGTGGATAGCCGGGATGGGGGTGCGGGGCTGCTCTGGCCTGGGGGGATGTTTACTCATAATGGAACAATTAAAGGAGCCGTCAGCCCAAGGGGCTGTGACAAATCAGGACGCACGGGTAGGGGACTCAGATTGGGGCTCCGTGGTCATGCAGTGGGGGCAGGTTGGCATGAGCCAGGTTCTCTGTCTGGAACATCCTGCCCAGCTTCAGTGGTCACCCTCAGCTACAGTGTGTGTGTGGGCTGTGTTGTTCAATATGGGACCAGGGGAGGGGGGACCATGGCAGACGAGGCCAGTTCACCAGCTGGAGGGGGGGGGGGGGGTTGCAACAGTACTGGGGGTGGGACTGGACATGGTATTGGTCCAGGTATTGTAGTTGTAGTATGTGACCCCGACTGTAGACGGGTCACATGTCAGTCATAGGGAAGGGGAAAGGGAGTGGGGGTGGAGGTCACAGGTCACAGGTCACTACAGGAAGGCGAGGTCCTGATACAACAGCTTGATCAGACGGTGGGAGAGGGAGATCTGAGTGAGAGGATCACTGGCCACAGACTGCAACATTCAGCCGTGAGTGTGGGTGATGACTCTGGACGTCCCAGAATTCACCCACTTTCCCCCCCCCCCCCCCCCCCCCCCCCCCCCCCCCACACACACCCACACCCCACCCACACTTTATCAACACGGAAAGCAACATACCAGCACAATACACACTGAAATATCCGGGTTTCGGCTTCAGAAGGTACACAAAATATGCACCACAGTTTTTGATTTTGATCTCCTGTTGCGTGAGGCAGTTGTCTATATTGCTGTTGTGTCTAATCCAGGTGAAACAGACTGTCCTGGTCACATCCCCATCTCCCACACTGGGATGGGGACCTGCAATGAGATTTATAAATATTGTAAAATGTACCCGGCCCCTCAGTGCAACAGGGAATGTGAATCTGGAGCCAGTAACACAGTGATCACGACCCAGTCTCAGTCAGCGGTGAGCTGCTGCCCTCACCCTCCCCACCCACACTCCCCACAGCAGCAGCTGCTGCCCTCACCCTCCCCACACACACTCCCCACAGCAGCAGCAGTGATACCCTGTGGGTCACTGGGCTCTTGAATGGATACACATTGCCCACCCCTGACCTGCCTCAGCTTCAGGCTGACTGGCCATTACACATCACAATGTCTTCAACTTTCACACATATTTAGAGACACAAACATTGAAAATATACTGAACTATTAAAATAAAATCTGAATATTAAACAAACAGTCAGGTTTTGCAAAAAGTTAATTTGATGAACTTAAAGTAGAGAAGTTTTGTTATAACTATGAAGTATGTTAATAAGGCCACACCCTGGCCACGCTCTCATCTTGCTGCTTCCCATCGGGAAGAAGGTGCAGGAGCCTGAAAACTGTGATCTCCAGGTTCAAGAACAGCTTCTTCCCTGCAACTGTCAGGCTCTTGAACATTGCACAACACTAACCTCAGCAACCATGATCTTCCATCGACTGTGTCTGTGGTTGCTCTACAGACTTTGGTGTTTGCCCTATTACAGTTACCTCGTGTTGTGGTTATCAATTCATTATATTTTTTATTGGTCTATTTTATCTGTAGCGCTGTAGAGATCTGGATCATCACTCTCACCTTTGCTAAAGTAACACAGTGCATCAGTTGTACATACTTGTTTCGTTACAGTTTACCTGCTATATCTGTACCTCCCTTCCCCCAGATTTCCATCATCCACTCGGCTGCTGCACCGAGTTCCATGACAACACGAGTTCCTCCAGGGCTGATCCAGGACGGTGTGGGTTACACACGGATCACTGGCTGTGGAGTCTGCGGGTAAGGGACAGGATGATGATCAGTGTTAAAGTCAAACCGAGCAAAGTTCACTCAGACTGGTTCCCCCAACCACATCCAACACCCCAGGACCACCAGCAACCCAGAGTTAGAGTCAGTGATAGAGAGATCAGAAACACATTCTACAACTATCATATCCAGGTTTAGGTTTATGTTTGGTATTGTCACGTAATATTTAATTTCAATCTTTTGACCATGTGGACTGATAACAAATCTATATTAATAAAAGTCTGATCTTGACCGCTTTTGGCCCACTGTGGTGAGATTTCCGAGAGAACGTCGCTACCTGTGGCCGTCATTTTTGTCCACCTTGCTCAGAGCCCACGTCTGCCTTCCTGGACCAGATTATGTTTCCCATCGATGAAAAATCTGAGAAAAATTAATGTTTTAAAAAATTCACCATTCTCTCTGCTGCCCCTGCTGGAGAGAGGGGGAGGGACTATAAAACTAGGAAGTGGTGTGCCTCAATCAGTCTCTGCAAGATCGAGGTCACTTTGAGCTCTGAATGACACTGAACAAATGTCTACACAACTGTGAGCACCCTTAATGTGGTTTGAAAATGAAAACATGGTTAGTTTGAAGGAAAAAAGCACTGCCTGCAAATGATTGTTTGGGAATTTGGGTTGAAGTAAAAAGGCACTCTCTCTCTCTCTCTCTCTCTCTCTCTCTCTCTCTCTCTCTCTCTCGTCTCATCTCTCTCCCCGCGTCTCTCTCTTCCTATCCCTCTCTCTTTCTCTCTCTCTCCCCCCCTGGCTCTCTCCCTTTCTCTCTCTCTCTCTCCCCTCCTCTCTCTCCTAACCTCTCTCCCCTCTCGCCTCCCCCCCCCCCTCTCCTCTCCCCCCTCCCCCCCCCCCCCTCCCGCCCCCCCGCTTCCCCTCTCTTCCCCCTCTCCCCCCCCTCTCCTACCACCCTCTCCTCCCCCCCCTCTCTCCTCCCCCTCCTCCTCTCCCCTCCTCTCTCCCCCTCCTCCTCCTCTCCCCCCTCCTCCCCCTCTCCCCTCCCCCCCCCTCTCCTCTCCTCTCTCCCTCTCCTCTCCCTCTCTCCTCTCCCCCCTCTCCTCTCCTCCCCTCCCCCCCTCTCTCTCTCTCTCTCCCCTCCCCCCTCCCTCTCTCCCTCCCCCCCCCCCCCCTCTCCCCTTCCCCCTCCCCCCCCCTCCCCCCCCCCCTCTCTCTCTCTCTCTATCCACTTCTCTCTCTCCATCTCTCCCTCCTCACCCTCTCTCTCTCCATCTCTCTTTTTATCCCCTTCTCTCTCTCCATCTCTCCCTCCCCAACCTCTCTCTCTCTCTCTCCCCCCTCCTCCTTCCCCTCTCTCTCTCCTCCCCTCCACAACCCCTACCCTCTTTCCTCCACCCTCCCCCTCCCTCCCCGTTCCCCAACTCTCCCCCTCACCACCTCTCAGCACCCCCTCTCTCTGCCCTCACTCTCATCCTCTCTCTCTCCTCCCCTCCTCACCCACGTCCCCCCCCCCTCACCACCCTTCTCCAGCCATCTCCTGGTGCAGGAACCCCATCATTTCCATTCCTCCCTCATTAGTTCCCTTCAGCCCTCCAACTCTGTCACACAAGCTGTTCAATTCTCTTTACAGAGCCCCAGAGTCATACATATAGTGTGGAAACAGGCTCTTCAGCCCGAACTGCCCACATCGGCCAACATGTCCCAGATCCACTAGTCCCACCTGCCTGCGTTTGGTCCACATCAATGTCAATTTAATATAAATGACTTAATATAAATCTTTGCAGCGTGCAAGCTATTGAACGGAGTGTCCTCTTGTTTGAATCTTCCCTATTCTCAAAGGGAAAAGCTTGTCCACATCAACTCTGTCTATCCCTCTCATCATTTTGAAGACCTCTATCAAGTCCCCCCTTAACCTTCTGCGCTCCAGAGAATAAAGACCCAACTTATTCAACCTATCTCTGTAACTTAGTTGTTGAAACCCAGGCAACATTCTAGTAAATCTCCTCTGTACTCTCTCTATTTTGTTGACATCTTTCCTATAATTGGGCGACCAAAATTGTACACCATACTCCAGATTTGGTCTCACCAATGCCTTGTACAATTTTTACATGACATCCCAGCTTCTATACTCAATGCTCTGATATATAAAGGCTAGCATACCATATAACCATATAACAATTACAGCACGGAAACAGGCCATCTCGGCCCTACAAGTCCGTGCCGAACAAATGTTTTTCCCCTTAGTCCCACCTGCCTGCACTCATACCATAACCCTCCATTCCCTTCTCATCCATATGTCTATCCAATTTATTTTTAAATGATACCAATGAACCTGCCTCCACCACTTCCACTGGAAGCTCATTCCACACCGCTACCACTCTCTGAGTAAAGAAGTTCCCCCTCATATTACCCTTAAACTTATGTCCCTTTATTCTGAAGTCATGTCCTCTTGTTTAAGATATGCAGAGATATGCCATTTATTGTCACTATACATGTACAGGGAAACTGAAAGCTGCACGTACTCAGTGCATACATACAATTTAGCACAAAAAAACAAGAAACAGAAAAAAACAAAAAACAGAAGGGAGATGGGGGGGGGGGGGGGGGGAATAGGTGCACAAATTCTGCGGCGCTACATACATATATACATATATACAGATGGAAGTCCGTGTTGGGCGGTGTAGTCAGTGCATGTGTGAATTTGAAATTATAGTAGTTATAATTCTCGGAAAGCAACTATTCCTGAGTCTGTTTGTCCTGAATTTGATGCACCTATAGCGCCTTCAAGAGGGCAGCAGGTCGAACAGTCCAAACGCAGGATGGGAGCTGTCTTTGATGATCTTCTTTGCCCTGCTAAGGCAGCGGGAGGTGTAGAATCTGTTTGAATCTTCCCTATTCTCAAAGGGAAAAGCTTGTCCACATCAACTCTGTCTATCCCTCTCATCATTTTAAAGACCTCTATCAAGTCCCCCCTTAACCTTCTGCGCTCCAGAGAATAAAAAAGCTTTCTTTACCACCTTATCTATATGAGATTCCGCCTTCAAGGAACTATGCACGGTTATACCCAGATCACTCTGTTCAACTGTATTCTTCAATTCCCTACCGTTTACCATGTACGTCCTATTTTGATTTGTCCTGCCAAGGTATAGCACCTTACATTTATCAGCATTAAACTCCATCTGCCATCTTTCAGCCCATTTTTCCAAATGGCGTAAATCACTCTGTAGAAATCCTCTTCATTATCCACAACACCCCCTATCTTGGTATCATCTGCATACTTACTAATCCAATTTACCACACCTTCATCCAGATCATTGATGTGCATGACAAACAACAAAGAACCCAACACAGATCCCTGAGGCACCCCACTAGTCACCTGCCTCCAACCCGATAAACAGCCATCCACCATTACCCTCTGGCTTCTCCCATTCAGCCACTGTTGAATCCATCTTGCTATTCCTGCATTTATACCCAACAGTTTAACCTTCTTAACCAACCTTCCATGAGGAACCTTGTCAAAGGCCTTACTAAAGTCCATATAGACAACATCCACTGCTTTACCTTCGTCAATTTCCTTAGTAACCTCTTCAGAAAATTCAAGAAGATTAGTCAAACATGACCTTCCAGGCACAAATCCATGTTGACTGTTCCTAATCAGACCCTGTTTATCTAGATGCTTATATATATATTATCTCTAAGTATCTTTTCCATTAATTTGCCCACCACTGAAGTCAAACTAGCAGGTCAATAATTGCTAGGTTTACTCTTAGAACCCTTTTGAAACAATGGAACAACATGCGCAGTACGCCAATCCTCGGGGCCTATTCCCGTTTCTAATGACATTTGAAATATTTCTGTCATAGCCCCGGCTATTGCTACACTAACTTCCCTCAATGTCCTAGGGAATATCCTGTCAGGACCTGGAGACTTATCCTCTTTTATATTTTTCAAAAGTGTCAGTACTTCTTTTACTTTGAACCTCATAGTATCCATAGCTACTCTACTAGTTTCCCTTACCTCACATAATTCAATATCCTTCTCCTTGGTGAATACCGAAGAAAAACAATTGTTCAATATCTCCCCCATCTCTTTTGGCTCTGCAGATAGCTGTCCACCCTGTCTCTCCAATGGACCAATTTTATCCCTCGTTATCCTTTGCTATTAATATAGCTGTAGAAACCCTTTGGATTTACTTTCACCTTAATTGCCAAAGCAACCTCATATCTTCTTTTAGCTTTTCTAATTTCTTTCTTAAGATTCTTTTTACATTCCTTATACTCCTCAAGCACCTCATTTACTTCATGCTGCCTATAATTATTGTAGATCTCCCTCTTTTTCCGAACAAGATGTCCAATTTCCCTTGAAAACCAGGGTTCTTTCCAATTTTTACTGTTTCCTTTCAACCGAACAGGAACATAAAGATTCTGTACTCTTAAAATTCCCCTTTAAATGTCCTCCATTTCTCTTCTACATCTTTCCCATAAAACAAAATGTCCCAGTTCACTCATTTTAAATCATCTCGCATCTCATCAAAGTTAGCCTTTCTCCAATCAAAAATCTCAAACCTAGGTCCAGTTCTGACCCTCTCCATAATTATATTGAAACTAATGGTATTGTGATCACTGGACCCGAAGTGCTCCCCAACGCATACCTCCGCCACCTGTCCCGTCTCATTTCCTAACAGGAGGTCCAGCACTGCCCCTCCTCTAGTAGGTACCTCTATGTATTGCTGCAAAAAACTATCCTGCACACATTTTACAAACTCCAACCCATCCAGCCCATTTACAGAATGTGTTTCCCAGTCTATGTGTGGAAAGTTGAAATCTCCCACAATCACTACCTTGTGCTTACTACTAATATCTGCTATTTCCTTACATATTTGCTCTTCCAATTCTCATTCCCCGTTTGGTGGTCTATAATACACCCCTATAAGTGTTGCTACACCTAACTAAATTCCTAACTTGGAGTAAGGCCAAACATTGAGGGTATGAGAGAGTATGCACAAGTTGATTGGAGTAGGTTGTTTGAAGGAAAAGGAACATGGGGAAAGTGGGATGTTTTTAAAGTGAGCTGACAAGAGATCAGACATGCACAACCCTGTTAGATTGAAGGGCAAGGCAGGCAAATGTAAAGAAGCCTGCATGATGAGGAACATTGAGGCATTGGTCAAGAATAAGAAGGAGGCTTGGGGCAGGGAGAGGCAGCTGGGATCAAGTGTATCGGAGAGGAGGTTTGGGAACTATGAAACAAACTAAAGAAGGAAATCAGAATGGCAAAAGGTGGGCAGGAGATAACTCTGGCGGAGAGCATTAAGGATAATTCCAAGTACATAAAGGGAAAAAGGGTAACTAGAGAGAGAGTGGGACATCTCAAGAATCAAATTGGTCAAATCTGTGGAGCCACATGAGATGGGCAACGTCCTCAACGAGTATTGTTTCTCTATTTTTACTGTAGAGAAAGACAAGAGGATTGTGGAACTTGAGGCAGTCAATGGAAGTGTCTTGTGAACATCCAGTATTATGGTGGAAGAGGTGCCGAAGGCCCTGATGTATACGAAGATAGATAAATATGTGAACTCCTAAATCTCGCTGCTCTACAGCACTTCCCAAGGTCCTGCCATTCACTGATCCAGGGCGCAGGCCTGGCCAGATGTTTCAGTGGGAGTGCATTTTGGGAAAAGTCCCCATTTTGGGAACATACATTATCTCTATACCTCCTCCCTCGACTTACCATGGACCACGACAGTCCTTTCAGGTGAGGCAGACGTTCACTTGCACCACTTCCAACCTGCACCCGCTCTTCTAGGAATATTGTTTTCTCCAACTTCAAGTAACCCTTGCATTCCCTCTCTCTCCGTCCCTCCCCACCTTAGTCGTTTTGCTAGTTTCATTGTCATAGAAACATAGAAACATAGAAAATAGGTGCAGGGGTAGGCCATTCGGCCCTTCGTACCTGCACCGCCATTCAATATGATCATGGCCGATCATCCAACTCAGTATCCTGTACCTACCATACCCCCTGATCCCTTTAGCCACAAGGGCCACATCTAACTCCCTCTTAAATATAGCCAATGAACTGGCCTCAACTACCCTCTGTGGCAGAGAGTGCCAGAGACTCACCACTCTCTGTGTGAAAAATGTTTTTCTCATCTCGGTCCTAAAGGATTTCCCCTTTATCCTTAAACTGTGACCCCTTGTCCTGGACTTCCCCAACAATGGAACAATCTTCCTGCATCTAGCCTATCCAACCCCCTAAGAATGTTGTAAGTTTCTATAAGTTCCCCCCTCAATCTTCTAAATTCTAGCGAGTACAAGCCGAGTCCATCCAGTCGTTCTTCATATGAAAGTCCTGACATCCCAGGAATCAGTCTGGTGAACCTTCTCTGTACTCCCTCTATGGCAAGAGTGTCTTTCCTCAGGTTTGGAGACCAAAACTGTACACAATACTCCAGGTGTGGTCTCACCAATACCCTGCTTAGTTTCACTGTTGGTACTTAGTTTCACTATTCACCTCCTTCACAGCCAACAAGGGACCATTCTGGGCTCCAAAGTTCCTTAGTACACGTTACTGGCTTTATGTTCATCTTTCCATACCTTTTAGTCACTTGTTCTTTGTATATTTTCATATCTTTTGTCCCCGCTCCTCTGACTCTTAGTTTGAAGAAGGGCCTCGACCTGAAACCTCATCTATTCCTTTTCTCCAGAGATGCTGTCTGATTTGCTGTTACTTCAGCATGTTTAGTCTATCTTCCATAATTTTTTCAGACAGTTATGAATAACAATAGGTCTGGCCCTTGGGGGAGGGTATTAAATGTGGGTAAGGCACATTACAGCATTATTAGGCGGGACGAGACTAATCTGGGTGCAGCTGTTTTGGGGTAAATGTACGTGCTCTACAGGGATATTTGTTGGGACCTCTTATTGTTTGCGTTATAAAGTGAGGTGTACTTTGGGAGCTCGAATATAAGGGGAAATTGTGCAGTTAATGGCAAGAAGAGCATTGGTGTACAGAGGGGTCTTGAGGTCCAAATCCATAACAACATTAGAGTGGCAATACAAGTAGATACAGTGATAAAGAAGGCATACGGTATGCTTGCCTTCATCGGTTGGGGAAATGACAACAGGGTCAGGAATTGATGTTGCAGTTATATAGGACTGTGGTAAGGCTGCATTTGGAGTGTTGTATGTCATTCTGGTTTGACATTTGATACTCAGCTTTGACATTTCCACCCAGTGGAGTAGTTCCAGAATGCTGGTTGGATTACATGGAATTAGCTGTAATGAGAGGTTGGACAAACCTGGATTGTTTTCTCTGGGTCGTTGAGGCTGAGTGGAGACCAGACGGAAGTCAATAAAATTGTGTATGAGAGGCATGGATAGGGTTAGAACTTTTTCCACAGGGTGTAAATGTCAAAGACGAGGGAGCAGAGTTTTAATAAGAATGGGCAAAGTTTAACTGAGACGTGGGGGCAAGTTTATTTTTGACACAGTGGGTGACTGGAGCACGCTGCCTGGGGTGGTGGTGGAAGCAGATATAATAGTTGCTTTCAAGAGTCGTTTGTTCAGGCACATAGATATACAGCAGGGATATGGATCAAGTGCCGGCAGAGGAGATTAGTTTAAATTGGCATAATGTTCCGTGCAAACATTATTTCTGTGCTGTAGTGTTCTATGTTCCATTATCCCCACCACAGATACCTGAGCTTGCAGACCCTGCTGGGTCACTGGTCAAACCCTGACCAGAGTCTTCAGTCGTTGCCTCCTGGGGTTTCTGAGTTGTGTCCGACAGTGGATCTGGAAGAAGAGAGTAGAGGTGGGACAGTGAGGGTGAAAGAGTAAAAACACATTGAACAGCTGATCAGGAGGGTAGTTGGAGCAGAGATGAAGAGTCGCAAGTCCGTGCTAACACCAACACCATATAACCATATAACAATTACAGCACGGAAACAGGCCATCTCGACCCTTCTAGTCCGTGCCGAACACATAATCTCCACTAGTCCCATATACCTGCGCTCAGACCATAACCTTCAATTCCCTTCCCATCCATATAACTATCCAATTTATTTTTAAATGATAAAAACGAACCTGCCTCCACCACCTTCACTGGAAGCTCATTCCACACAGCTACCACTCTCCGAGTAAAGAAGTTCCCCCTCATGTTACCCCTAAACTTCAGTCCCTTAATTCTCAAGTCATGTCCCCTTGTTTGAATCTTCCCTACTCTGTGGGAAAAGCTTTTCCACGTCAACTCTGTCTATCCCTCTCATCATTTTAAAAACCTCTATCAAGTCCCCCCTTAACCTTTTGCGCTCGAAAGAATAAAGCCCTAACTTGTTCAACCTTTCTCTGTAACTTAGTTGCTGAAACCCAGGCAACATTCTGGAGTGTTACCAAGTGTTACAGGTCGCACATCTCGCCTTGAACATTACACACTCCTCCAACACGGTCCACGCCACACTTCCTTGTTCCTCCTCGACTCTCTCCTACAGAGCTCTATCCCTCAATCCTGAATAAATCCACCCTTTTCCAAGTCACTCACATCCCTCCCCCAATCCTCGCTCTCTTTCCTTCCTCACCCTCAATCTCCACTCCCCCATTCCCTCCTTCCCTTCCATTCCTTTCTTATCTACTTACAAGTTTCAAATATTTCTACTTCTCCCCTTCTCCAGGACTCTCCACCCCTCACTGTTTGAAACTCCTCCCCAGGACACAATTCCAGAGGTTGCAGAGAAGATTTACAACAAAATTGCCAGGACTCGAGGGACTTGGCCAGAGGGCGAGGTTGAGCAGGCAAGGACTTTATTCCCTGGTCCGCAGGAGGAAGAGGGGTGACCATGAGATGAATGGTTACGGCAAGGACCGACAGACACACAGACACAGACACAGACACAGACACAGACACAGACACAGACACAGACACAGACACAGACACAGACACACACACACAATCTCCCTCCTGAGATGATTACAGTTAAATCGTATAGTATCGGGTGTGTAGGAAGGAACTGCAGATGCTGGTTTAACCTGAAGATAGACACAAAAAGCTGGAGTAACTCAACAGGTCAGACAGAATCTCTCGACAAAAGGAAAATATAACATTTTGGGTTGGGTGTGAAAGATTCCTGCACATCTTTGTAATGCGGAAGGAAACAAGAGCACCCGGAGAAACCCCATGCCATCAAAGGGAAAAGGAGCAAACTCCATACAGACAGCACCCATATTCAGGATCAATTCTGGGTCTCTGGCACTTTTAGGCAGTAACTTTATGGCCAATGTACTGCCCCATAGTCTTGAACTGAATTATAACATACAATAGCTGTAAAGGGGGACATAGCGTTACTTGGAGATTTAAGACTGAAAATGGATATTTTCATTTTTCTAGTAAACAAAATTATCAACGTATAATTTTGTGTACGTTGGAAAAGAAAATATAGTGGCACAGCTGGTAGACTTGCTTCCTCATACGCAATTTGCACATGTTGAATTTGCACATTCTCCCTGCAAGCATGTGGATTTCCTCCCACATCCCAAACACACATTGGCTTTGTAGGTTAACTTGTCTCTATAAAATTGCCCCTAATGTGCAGGGAGTGGGTGAGGAAAGTGGGATAACAGAACTTGTGTGAATGGGTAGACAAAAATGCTGGAGAAACTCAGCGGGTGAGGCAGCATCTATGGAGCGAAGGAAATAGGTGACCTTTTGGGTCGAGACCCTTCTTCAGACTGATGTGAGGGGGGGGGGGGGGGGGGGGGGAGGAAGAGGCGGAGACAGTGGGCTTTGGGAGAGCTGGGAAGGCGAGGAGAAAGCAGGGACTATCTGAAATTGAAGATGTCAATGTTCATACCGTTGGGGTGTAAATTGCCCAAGTGAAATATAAGGTGCTGCTCCTCCAATTTACGGTGAGCCTCACTCTGGCCATGGAAGAGGTCCAGGACAGAAAGGTCAGATTCGGAATGGGAGGGGGAGTTGAAGTGCTGAGCCACCGGGAGATCAGGTTGGCTATTGCGGTTTCTGCAGAAAGCCAACAGGGGAGGAGATGGGAAGATGTGGCCAGTGCTGGGATCCCATTGGTAGACAAAAGAGCTAGAGAAAATCAGCGGGTAAGGCAGCATCTATGGAGCGAAGGAACAGGCGACGCTTCGGGTAGAGACCCTTAGAAAATGGACAATAGATATCATGTGCAGGAGTAGGCCATTCGGCCCTGCGAGCCAGCACCGCCATTCAATGTGATCATGGCTGATCATCCCCAATCAGTACCCTGTTCTTGCCTTCTCCCCATATCCCCTGACTCTGCTATTTTTAAGAGCCTTATCTAGCTCTCTCTTGAAAGCATCCAGAGAGCCTGTCTCCATCGCCCTCTGAGGCAGAGAGTTCCACAGACTCACCACTCTCTGTGAGTAAAAGTGTTTCCTCGTCTCCGTTCTAAATGACTTACTCCTTATCGTTAAACTGTAGCCCCTGGTTCTGGACCCCCACCATCGGGAACATGTTTCCTGCCTCTAGCATGTCCAAGCCCTTAACAATCTTATATATTTCAATGAGATCTCCTCTCATCCTTCTAAACTCCAGAGTGTACAAGCCCCGATGCTCCATCCTCTCAGCGTATGACAATCCCGCCGTCCCGGGAATCAACCTTGTAAACCTACGCTGCACTCCCTCAATAGCAAGAATGTCCTTCCTCAAATTAGGGGACCAAAATTGCACACAATTCTCCAGGTGTGGTCTCACTAGGGTTCTGTACAACTGCAGAAGGACCTCTTTGCTCCTATATTCGATTACTCTTGTCATAAAGGCCAACATGCCATTCGCTTTCTTCACTGCTTGCTGTACCTGCATGCTTACTTTCATAGATTGATGTACAACGACCCCCAGATCCCATTGTACTACCCCTTTTCCCAACTTGACGCCATTTAGATAGTAATCTGCCTTCCTGTTTTTGCTACCAAAGTGGATAACCTCGCATTTATCCGCATTAAACTTCATCTGCCATGCATCTGTCCACTCCTCCAACCTGTCCAAGTTACCCTGCATTATCATAGTGTCCTCCTCACAGTTCACACTGCCACTCAGCTTTGTGTCATCTGCAAATTTGCTTACGTTACTTTGAATCCCTTTATCCAAATCATTGATGTATATTGTAAATAGCTACGGTCCCAACACTGAGCCTTGCGGTACCCCACTAGTCACTGCCTGTCATTCTGAAAGGGATCCGATAATTCCTACTCTTTGTTTCCTGTCTGCCAACCACTTCTCTATCCATTTCAGCACTCTACCCCCAATACCATGTGCTCTAATTTTGCCCACTAATCTCCTATGTGAGACCTTATCAAATGCTTTCTGAAAGTCCAGGTACACTACATCCACTGGCTCTCCCTTGTCCATTTTACTAGTTACATCCTCAACAAATTCCAGAAGATTAGTCAAGCATGATTTCCCCTTCGTAAATCCATGCTGACTCGGATTGATCCGGTTACTGCTATCCACATGCGCGGCTATCTCATCTTTTATAATTGTCTCCAGCATCTTCCCCGCCATCGATATCAGGCTCACTGGTCTATAATTCCCCGTTTTCGCTTTCCCGCCTCTCTTAAAAAGTGGGATAACATTAGCTACCCTCCAATCCACAGGAACTGATCCTGAGTCTATAGAACATTGGAAAATTATCACTAATGCATCCATGATTTCTAGAACCACTTCCTTTAGTACCCTGGGATGCAGATCATCATAGTAACATACAAACATAGAAAATATGTGCAGGAGTAGGCCATTCGGCCCTTCGAGCCTGCACCGCCATTCAATATGATCATGGCTGATCATCGAACTCAGTATCCCGTACCTGCCTTCTCTTCATACCCCATGATACCTATGAGCCACAAGGGCCACATCTAACTCCCTCTTAAATATATCCAATAAACTGGCCTCAACTACCTTCTGTGGCAGAGAATTCCAGAGTTTCATCACTCTCTGTGTGAAAAATGTTTTTCTCATCTCGGTCCTAAAAGATTTCTCCCTTAACCTTAAACTGTGACTCCTTGTTCTGGACTTCCCCTACATCGGGAACAATCTTTCTGCATCTAACCTGTCCTACCCCTTAAGAATTTTGTGAGTTTCTATAAGAATGATAAGTCAGGCCCTGGGAATTTATCAGCCTTCAGTCCCATCAGTCTATCCCACACCATTTCCTGCCGTTGTACGTTGTACGACTTCGCTTTAATTTTTATACTGTCCCTGACGGCACTTGTCAGCCACAGTCGCCATATCTGTGTTCTATCCACACTGACTCCACATCTCCTCTTATAACCATCTAACCATATAACAATTACAGCACGGAAACAGGCCATCTCGACCCTTCTAGTCCGTGCCGAACACATAATCTCCCCTAGTCCCATATACCTGCGCTCAGACCATAACCCTCCATTCCCTTCCCATCCATATAACTATCCAATTTATTTTTAAATGATAAAAACGAACCTGCCTCCACCACCTTCACTGGAAGCTCATTCCACACAGCTACCACTCTCTGAGTAAAGATGTTCCCCCTCATGTTACCCCTAAACTTCAGTTCCTTAATTCTCATGTCATGTCCCCTTGTTTGAATCTTCCCTACTCTCAGTGGGTAAAGCTTTTCCACGTCAACTCTGTCTATCCCTCTCATCGTTTTAAAAACCTCTATCAAGTCCCCCCCTTAACCTTCTGCGCTCCAAAGAATAAAGCCCTAACTTGTTCAACCTTTCTCTGTAACTTAGTTGCTGAAACCCAGGCAACATTCTAGTAAATCTCCTCTGTACTCTCTCTATTTTGTTGACATCCTTCCTATAATTAGGCGACCAAAATTGTACACCATACTCCAGAATTGGCCTCACCAATGCCTTGTACAATTTTAACATTACATCCCAACTTCTATACTCAATGCTCTGATTTATAAAGGCCAGCACACCAAAAGCTTTCTTTACCACCCTATCTCCATGAGATTCCACTTTCAGGGAACTGTGCACAGTTATTCCCAGATCCCTCTGTTCACCTACATTCTTCAATTCCCTACCATTTACCTTGCAATGCCCCTTTCTCCCCTTGGAATCTTTCTTCCTCCTAGGAATGAACTGAACCTGCACCTTCTGTATTATTCCTAGAAACACCTGCAATTTTTGTCCCACTGTCATCCCTGCTAGTGTATCTTTCCAGTCAATTTTGGCCAGCTCCTCCCTCATGGCCCCATAGTCCCCTTTATTCATCTGCAACACTGACACCTCCGATCTACTCTTCTCCATCTCCAATTGTGAATTAAACCTGACCATGTTATGGTCACCACCTCCTAGTGGCTCATTAACCTCGAGGTCCTTTATCAAATACGGTTCATTACATAACACTAAATCCAGAATTGCCTTCTCTCTGGTAGGCTCCAATACAAGCTGTTCAAATAATCCATCACGAAGGCACTCTACAAAGTCCCTTTCTTGGGGTCCAGTACCAACATGATTTTCACAGTCTACCTGCATGTTGAAATCTCCCATAACAACCACAGCTTTTGCTACATGCCAATTTTAACTCCTGATTCAACTTGCGCCCTATGTCCAGGCTACTGTTTGGGGACCTGTTGATTAGTCCCATTAGGGTCTTTTTACGCTTACAATTCCTTAGTTCTATCCATACTGACTTGACATCTCCTCTTTCAATATCACCGCTTGCAAGAGACTGAATTTCATTCCTCACCAACAGTGCAAACCCACCCCTCTGCCCACCTGTCTGTCTTTTCCATAGGAGGTATACCTTGAATATTCAGTTCGCAGCCCTGGCCCTCTTGCAGCCATGTCTCAGTAATTCCCCACAACATCATACTTGCCAATTTCTAACTGAGCCTCAAGCTCGTCCACTTCATGCCTTATACTTCGCGCATTCATATACAACACTTTGACCTCAGTATTCACTTCCCCACTCGCATCGTCTGCAATTGGCCCTGACCTTACTCTGTTGTCCCTTCTCGAGCTTCCCTTCCCATTAATCCGAGAATCTTTTGTAATGTTTCCTGTAGTCACTGCCCCTTCAACTCCATCTTTATACTCCCAATTTGTCATTCCCTCCCACTATTTAGTTTAAACCCACACGTGTAGCCCTAGCAAACCTGCCTGCCAGAATGTCGGTCCCCCTCCAGTTAAGGTGTAACCCCCTTCTTCAGATTGATGTCAGGGGTGGGGGGTGACATGAAAAAGAAAGAAAGAGGCGGAGACAGTAGTCTGTGGAAGAGCTGGGAATAGAAACATAGAAACATAGAAATTAGGTGCAGGAGTAGGCCATTCGGCCCTTCGAGCCTGCACCGCCATTCAATATGATCATGGCTGATCATCCAACTCAGTATCCCGTACCTGCCTTCTCTCCATACCCCCTGATCCCCTTAGCCACAAGGGCCACATCTAACTCCCTCTTAAATATAGCCAATGAACTGGCCTCAACTACCCTCTGTGGCAGAGAGTTCCAGAGATTCACCACTCTCTGCGTGAAAAAAAGTTCTTCTCATCTCGGTTTTAAAGGATTTCCCCTTTATCCTTAAGCTGTGACCCCTTGTCCTGGACTTCCCTAACATCGGGAACATCTTCCTGCATCTAGCCTGTCCAACCCCTTAAGAATTTTGTAAGTTTCTATAAGATCCCCTCTCAATCTTCTAAATTCTAGAGAGTATAAACCAAGTCTATCCAGTCTTTCTTCATAAGACAGTCCTGACATCCCAGGAATCAGTCTGGTGAACCGTCTCTGCACTCCCTCTATGGCAATAATGTCCTTCCTCAGATTTGGAGACCAAAACTGTACGCAATACTCCAGGTGTGGTCTCACCAAGACCCTGTACAACTGCAGTAGAACCTCTCTGCTCCTATACTCAAATCCAATTGGAATGGGAGGGAAAGGAGGGAGAAAGCAAGGACTACCTGAAATTGGAGAAGTCAATGTTCATACCGCTGGGGTTTAAACGACCCAAGCAAATATGAGGTGCTGCTCCTCCAATATGCGGTGGGCCTCACTCTGGCCATGGAGGAGGCCCAGGACAGAAAGGTCAGATTCGGAATGGGAGGGGGAGTTGGGCCACCTGGAGATCAGGTTGGTTACTGCGAACTGAGCGGAGGTGTTGTGCGAAGCGATCGCCAAGCCTGCGCTTAGTCTCATCGAGGTTGATCATACGCTGAATAATACAACAACATTTTTGTTTGGAAGTGGAAAGAAATAATAGGAATTGCACACATTGCAACACGTAAAAAGAGTTGAAATACTGTATTATAATTTTGCTGCAGGTCATTGTGTTATATATCATATCTTCATTGGTGATTATGTTTAGTCTGTGACTTTATTTGAAGCAGAAATAATATGTGAATGCTTCATTGAGCATAATTCCGAATGGTAACTACGCACTTCGTCCGAGCACATTATTGCATGCGTCATGCAAGCCGTCTTAAGTGACCACCTAAATTGTCATTTGGCAACTTAAAAAGCTGCCAAGGTTGCCCGGCTGACAACAGAGAGAAAAAAAGTGAGAGCCCTGCAAGGAGTATAATATTTTTGACACTGTCATAGGCCTTTCTTACAAATGCTGTCACAACGCACTGTAGTCTCTAAACTACCCTTCAGTAATTGTCCTTGCCCTCCATTTCAGAATAAGTAGGGCTAATATGACAGTTTCAATCCCTGTAGTAAGTCGGCACTCTTGCTATTTACAGTGGGATTGGAGTAGTGAAAGGTAGGGTAGGTATGTCATCGTGGTCATCAGGTGGGCACCCTCGTTATTTGACGTTTCATTGATAAGCCCACAACATCTCAGGAGGGCTCAACGGTGATACCTGGCGTCGCAGTTACACCCCCCCCCCCCCTCAATTCCATACCCTCCTGTCTTCATCTTGCGACCCAATTGTTGTTTCTCCTTTTAATCCAAATCCAATTGCTGCTTTTTTCTGCAGAATTTGCAGTTTCATCTTTTCCAGTCTCTACCAGTAAGTCCATTGGCCCTGCTTGGCCATTGAGACGGCCTTGGCATGTCGCTCTTCCTCCTCCCGTCTTCTCACCTCCTCCACCATGAGCCGTCTCTTCTGCACTGATGATGCCTTGTGCCATTGAGGAGCCTTTGGGACGAGCCCTAGCCCGGCTCTCCCGTGTTGGACTTGGCCAACCCTATCCCGGAAATGAAGAGCAGACTTAGCACTCTGAATGGCTTCAGATGGGGTCCACTTACTCGGGGGGGGGGGGGGGGGGGGGGGGGGGGGGGGGGGACGACTGTTCAAATAACAATATCTGCAGATTCAGTGAAGCTCATGACCAACCTTGCTTTAGTGCATTTGAACACTTCCACAAGTCCTGCGATGGGCAATTCCAATTTGCCACTTCCGTACAGTCCGACAGCATTTAAGCATCGTGGAAGTCCAAGCCACTGTTTCTACATGTGCTGATCATTCTTTCCAGCCTTTCCACTTTGTTGATGGGGATTTCATACATGTTTTATGACGATAACTTGACATTAGCACTGGCAATAAATAAATAAATAAATACATGTGCAGTTTTCCAGCTCCGTATCTCATTGGCCACACTCGGCTGCAAATCGGTGTCAATCTGGTGGACCATCTTCCTCTAGTCGTGGGGGATTGGGAAGGGCCTTACAAGTTGAACAACCTAGGGCATCTCTTCATCTAAATCTGGCCCTGTCCACCCCACTAACCACTTAAACTCCCTTGCCCATTAAACCCATATGGAGACACAAGGAACTGCAAGTGCGGCTTTAAAATTGGTCCATTGGAGAGACAGAGTGTACAGTTATCTGCAGAGCCAAAAGAGATGGGGGAGATATTGAACAGTTTCTTTTCTTCGGTGTTCACCAATGAGAAGGATATTGAATTATGTGAGGTAAGGGAAACTAGTAGAGTAGCTATGGATACTATGAGGTTCAAAGTAAAAGAAGTACTGACACTTTTGAAAAATATAAAAGTGGATAAGTCCCCAGGTCCTGACAGGATATTCCCTAGGACATTGAGGGAAGTTAGTGTAGAAATAGCCGGGGCTATGACAGAAATATTTCAAATGTCATTAGAAACGGGAATAGTCCCCGAGGATTGGCGTACTGTGCATATTGTTCCATTGTTTAAAAAGGGTTCTAAGAGTAAACCTAGCAATTATAGACCTGTTAGTTTGACTTCAGTGGTGGGCAAATTAATGGAAAAGATACTTAGAGATAATATATAAGCATCTAGATAAAGAGGGTCTGATTAGGAACAGTCAACATGTATTTGTGCCTGGAAGGTCATGTTTGACTAATCTTCTTGAATTTTTTGAAGAGGTTATTAGGGAAATTGACGAGGGTAAAGCAGTGGATGTTGTCTATATGGACTTTAGTTAGGCCTCTGACAAGGTTCCTCATGGAAGGTTGGTTAAGAAGGTTCAACTGTTGGTTATAAATGCAGGAATAGCAAGATGGATTCAACAGTGGCTGAATGGGAGAAGCCAGAGGGTAATGGTGGGTGGCTGTTTATCGGGTTGGAGGCAGGTGACTAGTGGGGTGCCTCAGGGATCTGTGTTGGGTCCTTTGTTGTTTTTCATGTACATCAATGATCTGGATGAAGGTGTGGTAAATTGGATTAGTAAGTATGCAGATGATACCAAGATAGGGGGTGTTGTGGATAAAGAAGAGGATTTCCAAAGTCTACAGAGTGATTTAGGCCATTTGGAAAAATGGGCTGAAAGATGGCAGATGGAGTTTAATGCTGATAAATGTGAGGTGCTACACCTTGGCAGGACAAATCAAAATAGGACGTACATGTTAAATAGTAGGGAATTGAAGAATGCAGTTGAACAGAGGGATCTGGGTATAACCGTGCATAGTTCCTTGAAGGTGGAATCTCATATAGATAGGGTGGTAAAGAAAGCTTTTGGTATGCCAGCCTTTATAAATCAGAGCATTGAGTATAGAAGCTGGGATGTAATGTTAAAATTGTACAAGGCATTGGTGAGACCAAATCTGGAGCATGGTGTACAATTTTGGTCGCCCAATTATAGGAAGGATGTCAACAAAATAGAGAGAGCACAGAGGAGATTTACTAGAATGTTGCCTGGGTTTCAACAACTAAGTTACAGAGATAGGTTGAATAAGTTAAGTCTTTATTCTCTGGAGCGCAGAAGGTTAAGGGGGGACTTGATAGAGGTATTTTAAATGATGAGAGGGATAGACAGTGTTGATGTGGACAAGCTTTTCCCTTTGAGAATAGGGAAGATTCAAACAAGAGGACATGACTTCAGAATTAAGGGACAGAAGTTTAGGGGTAATATGAGGGGGATCTTCTTTACTCAGAGAGTGGTAGCGGTGTGGAATGAGCTTCCAGTGGAAGTGGTGGAGGCAGGTCCATTGGTATCATTTAAAAATAAATTGGATAGGCATATGGATGAGAAGGGAATGGATGGTTATGGTATGAGTGCAGGCAGGTGGGACTAAGGGGAAAAAAAGTTGTTCGGCACGGACTTGTAGGGCCGAGATGGCCTGTTTCCGTGCTGTAATTGTTATATGGTTATATGGTTATATGGTTTACAAAGAAATAGACAAAGTACTGGACTAACTCAGCAAGTAGGCAGCATTTCTACAGTAGTTTCTTCAACCATCCTCAATCGAAGGGTGAAGTTTGAAGAAGGGCCTCCACCTGAAACATCATCTATTCCTTTTTTTCCAGAGATGTTGCCTGACCCGCTGAGCTTACTCGAGCATTTTGTGCCTATCAATCCAAGGGGGGTTTTTGTCCACTGTTGAACAAACTACCGCCCTCTCCAAAAGCTGGCTGTAGGGTTAATGAGGACAAGCAATTAAGTGCAAGAGAACTTGGTACCTGAGGATGTGTCTCCCACTGGGACAGAAGATGGTTCCTGGGTGGATTCTCCAGTCGATGACTCCTGTGTCTGTTTTCGTGTGGACATCTGGTGATCTGGAATAATGGAACAGAGAAACGGGAATGTGACAACACCACAACAGGTCATCAGACTGGAAAAAGAGGTTGGGAACTAAAGGACTGGAAGCACATTCAGTCTCTCTTCACCCACTCTCCTTCCGAAACATGTCTCACTCCACGTGACTCCCCCACTCTGAGTTGGGGTGAATTTCAACGACTGACCACAGAACCATAGATGATACACGTAAACAGACCCTGCTGCCCAACTTATCCATCTCGACGCATCTAAACGTTTCCCATTTGCCCCTCTTTAGCCCATATCAGTCTAAATCTTTCCTGTCCATGTACCTGTTCATGTGGCGTATAAATGTTGTTATTGTATGTGCCTCATGTACCATCTCTAACAGCTCATTCCATTACCCACCATCCTCTGTTGCAGTTTTCTAGCTGAAAGACTATGAGCATTGAACTTATCACTTCCTATCATGATTAAACACATCTCAATAAAAACACCCATTAACCTCCTGCGTTCTAAGCAATAGTCATAGCTTGCCCAATCGATTCCCTATAGCTCAAGCCCTCAAGTCCTGGCAACATGCCTGTAAATTATCTCTTCACTCTTTCCAGCTTCGTGATGTCCTTTCTAGAACAGGGTGACCAAAACTGGATATGATGCTCCAAGTGTGGCCTCACCAACATCTTGTACAACTGCAAAGGAATATCTAAATGTTTATACTCAATAACTTGACTGATGAAGGTCACTGAACTAAAAGCCCTGTTGGGTTTGACGGGACTGAGGTGGAGCGCGTCTCCAGGTATAAATTCCTCGGAGTACATATCTCGGAGGATTTGTCCTGGTCCCTCAACACCTCCAAGCTGATCAAAAAGGCACAGCAGCGCCTTTACTTCCTGAGGAGGCTTAAGAAAGCCCACCTGTCCCCCCGGATCCTGACCAACTTTTACCGCTGTACCATAGAGAGTATCCTGACCACCTGCTTCACGGTATGGTACTGCACTGCTGCACTGCGGCGGACAGGAAGGCACTACAACGGGTGGTGAAAACCGCGCAGCACATCATCGGTGCCCCGCTCCCTGCCATGGTGTCTGAGACGGGCTGGGAAGATCATCAAAGACCCCTCACACCCGAACCATGGACTGTTTGCCCTCCTCCAATCAGGGAGGCGGTACAGGAGCCTCGGGTCACGTACTAGTAGGATGAGGAACAGCTTCTACAATAATACAATTACATTGCTGAACGGAGTCCCGCCGATAGATTTCTCCGGCCCCTCCGTCCCCATTGTTTAATTATTCTGTATTTTTTGATTATTCTGTGTCTTCTCTCTTTCTATTTATTTATTTTATTTTTTTTATTTTTCATTTCTTTATGCACAACTACTAGTCGAACACATATTCTCCCCTAGTCCCATATAACTGCGCTCAGACCATAACCATCCATTCCCTTCCCGTCCATATAACTATCCAATTTATTTTTAAATGATAAAAACGAACCTGCCTCCACCACCTTCATTCCACACAGCCACCACTCCCTGAGTAAAGAAGTTCCCCCTCATGATCAACCTTTCTCCATTCTGCCTTTCAAGCCTGCACCGCCATTCAATATGATCATGGCTGATCATCCAACTCAGTATCCTGTACCTGCCTTCTCTCCATACCCCTGATTCCTTTAGCCACAAGGGCCACATCTAACTCCCTCTTAAATATAGCCAATGAAAGTAGAGTAAAGAAGTTCCCCCTCATGTTACCCCATAAACTTCTGTCCTTTAATTCTCAAATCATGTCCTCTTGTTTGAATCTTCCCTACACTCAATGGAAAAAGCTTATCCACGTCATATTCGATTCCTCTTGTTATAAAGGCCAACATGCCATTCGCTTTCTTCACTGCCTGCTTAACCTGCATGCTTACTTTCATATACTGATGTACAAGGATCCCGTTGTACTTCGCCTTTACCCCCTTAACGCCATTTAGATAGAAATCTGCCTTCCTGTTTTTGCTACCAAAGTGGATAACCTCACATTTATCCACATTAAACTTCATATGCCATTCATCCGCCCACTCCCCCAACCTGCCCAAGTCACCCTGCAATCTCATAGCATCCTCCTCACAGTTCACACTGCCACCCAGTGTCAGCACTCTACCCACAATACCATGCGCCCTAATTTTGCCCACTAATCTCCTTTGTGGGACCTTATCAATTGCTTTCTGAAAGGTCAGGTACATCCACTATTCCTTCTTACCCACTGGCTCTCCCTTGTCCATTTTCCTAGTTACATCTTCAAACAATTCCAGAAGATTAGTCAATCATGAATTCCCCTTTGTAAATCCATGCTGACTCGGACCGATCCTGTTACTGCTATCCAAATGCGCGGCTATCTCATCTTTTATAATTGACTCCAGCATCTACCCCACCACCGATGTCAGGCTAACTAGTCTATAATTCGGCGTTTTCTCTCCCCCGCCTTACTTAAAAAGTGGGATAACATTAGCTACCCTCCAATCCACAGGAACTGATCCTGAGTCTATAGAACATTGGAAAATTATCACTAATGCATCCACGATTTCTAGAGCCACTTCCTTAAGTGCCTTGGGATGCAGACCATCAGGCCCTAGGGATTTATCAGCCTTCAGTCTCATCAGTCTATCCAACACCATTTCCTGTCATATAACCATATAACAATTACATCATGGAAGCAGGCCATCTTGGCCCCTCTAGTCCGTGCCGAACACTTATTCTCCCCTAGTCCCATCTACCTGCACTCAGACCATAACCCTCCATTCCTTTCTTGTCCATATACCTATCCAATTTATTTTTAAATGATAAAATCAAATCTGCCTCCACCACTTCCGTTGGAAGCTCATTCCACACAGCTACCACTCTCTGAGTATAGAGGTTCCCCCTCATGTTATCCCTAAACTTCTGTCCCTATTAATAGTAAGATTAAACGAGTACTTACCAGTATGAAGTTTGATCTGTATTTTATGAGGAGTTACGGTGAGGTATTAAGTGAAGATCCCAGCCCAGTGCGCAGGTGCGGCATACTTCGAAGCAGCGGTGTGAAACCACAGGATAGACACAATATTTGAAGTAAGATAGTAAAGATCATGAGACATCAGTTTATTAGTTTGATCTATATATTGAGGGTGGGAGCGGAGGGCACGTAATACCTCACCGTAACTCCTCATAAAATACAGATCAAACTTCATACTGGTAAGTACTCGTTTAATCTTACTATTTTACTTCGGAGTCACGTGAGTGATTCCGTGAAGACTTCAAAGGTCTGTGATTTCAAACCGTGTAACAGTTTTTATTTCACTCACTGCCGAAGTTTTTGAGGGAGGAAGTGTTATCGTAATCAACCAGTGGATCTGCTTTCACAAGAAACAGAAAGGTATTTGTTAACAATAACAACATAAAGAGCTCCCCTGAGCTTAAATTAATATTGCAGTTTGTAATATTCTTTCTGCAATTAAATCAGGTTTATCAACGGTTTATAATAAAAATGTTCTGAACGTCGTTCCCTTGACCATTCTGCCGTATTGAGAATGTGGTCAACCGGGATGTCCATTCGTTCAGCCGCTGATATCAATGCTGCCCTAGTGGAATGGGATTTAAATGTATTATTATCTATTCCGGCAGCTTTCATACCTGTTTGAGCCACCTGGGAGTGGTTTGGCTCGTACCCCGTCTTGGGGTTTCTGTGGTTGACCCATAGGCTTTCCTCTCCCTCTAAGATTGTGGGTTGTGTCTATATATTGTAGTATATTGGTCACCACACTCAACCTGGACTCTGGTGGGTAGGCCCGGAATACCACCAGTGAATTGGGCGTTCCTGGTCCATAACCATATAACGATTACAGCACGGAAAACACAGGCCATCTCGACCCTACTAGTCCGTGCCGAACTCATAACCTCGCCTAGTCCCATATACCTGCGAGTTAGGTTTTTACCAGACCTAGAATATGAACGTGATGCGTCTGTGGTAATCACCATGTTATCCAGTCTAGTTTTATGGAGTGACTGGACTCTGTGAGCGTATACGAGAGCCATAAGCATGAGCGTTAGCATGCTGAGGGATCTGGCTGGTGCCATTCTCTGAGATATGTCAATATCACACCGATATCCCATACATGGGTATGCCTGCATGCTCTGCTGTCCTGCTGTTTTGGATAAGCAAACAAGGTGCTCCATGCTGTATTTACGGCACTGTAACTCACTTTTTGTTCATGGTGTAGATGTTCCAGGAACTCCAATACGTCAGTGGTTGAATAGTTTGGTATGTTGTCCCTGCGTCGTGGCAGTATTTTACCCATGTTAGCTCTTGGTGACTGTTCGCAGGGATGCCGACATGGTGGTAATGGTTCATTTGGATAATCCCAGTCCCTGGTAAGGTCTATTCTAACCCTGCACCCAGGAGTTTGATGTTTTTCTGGCATGGGTGGCTTATGCCTGATACTGGGTTGAGTCAGCAACCATGGTCCACTAGGGAAATCCATAGGTGACTCGCCCACCATGTCGTGATGAACTGGGAACCATGGCTGTGTAGGCCGGTCGGGCACGTTCAATCTCTCGGAGACAGATCCCATCTGTATTGCGAAGTGCCCGATTGATGAGGCAGAAGGGAGGAAGGCAAAGCAGAAATTCCCCCTTCCAGCGTGTAGGCATCTATCGCTGCTGCCTCTGATCTGGTTCCTAAGTCACATACATAGGTTACTGGTGATTCCGTCTTGTGCAACCAAATTGATATCTGGCTTTCAAACTGCTTAATACCTTTAGCAGATATCTTGGGTTTGACATCTATTCAATGTTATCATAAATTTTTACCCGTGACATGGTGTCTCCCACTGTGTTCTAGCTTCCTAGGACATAGGCAGCTGATAGTTAAAATGTCTTTTGACACACCATTGCCAGATTTGTTTGACCAATTTGTTGCACAATAATGATTTTTTATGCTCCCCATATGGTTGATATAAGCCACCACCATAGTATTATCAATCCGTAACCACATATGTACGTGCTGCATTTGAAATGCATATGCTTTTTAGCCCAATAGGCGATCACCAATCCCAAGTAGTTGATGCCCGGTGTGTGTAGTAACGATGTTTGTGAATTGGTCCATCTGTTACCTGTGCTGGATATGGAGTTTAGTTGCTCCCCAGCCTAAAGTACTGGCATCGGTTTTTAATAACCAAGTTGGGATTGGTGATGATAATAGGGCTGAAAACTATGCCAAATATATGTCTGCCCACCACCGTAATTGTGATATAGCTTCAGTGGGTACATTCATGATTTGATTATAGTGACCCAAGTACCTTGGCAAAGTAACAGTCATATGGACGGAATTGTTATTGAAGCCCAGATAATCCATGGTAGTTAATGCTTCAATTCTGGTTTATCTGGGCGTGGGATGAACCTCAGAGCTTTAGGGAGCTGTTTCGTAGCTAGAACTACTGCCACAGCTAATTCCTTTGTTTCCCCTAATATGAGGATATCATCCAATATATGCCATGATTATGCTTGTTTTCTTAATATTTTCATGGCCATTTTTTAATATTTATAATAGTTTAGGGCTGAGGTTAGACCATAGGGAATGCTCTATGCTCCCATAGTTGCCCTAACCGGGATATCCATTATCCAGGTAAAAATTTTTTAGGTATCTATA
This sequence comes from Leucoraja erinaceus, assembly GCF_028641065.1. Lineage (NCBI taxonomy): Eukaryota > Metazoa > Chordata > Chondrichthyes > Rajiformes > Rajidae > Leucoraja > Leucoraja erinaceus. Next base: position 294,205 of record NC_073411.1, on the reverse strand, counting down.
ATGATCCTAGTGTATGGGTATAAGATAGTTAGCATCTTCCATATCAATGCTCCCCATAGGTATCCTTTGGAGATCAGATGTCTGGCGGTGACAAAAACCCGTCTCCATCTTAAAGTGTATATACTCAACAGATTTATTTAGTGATATTAGATCAATGATGATGCTACATTCACCATCTTTTGTAGTTTTGGTGAATATATTAGATACAAATTCCAATGGTTCATGTTTACTCCCATGATCCGTTTAGTAATGAGCCTTTCTAGTTCAGCTTGACCTTCTCACTTCTCTTTTTTAGAGGGAGAAAATGCCCTTTGGGCGCATTGCTGAACTGGCGGTAATATGCCCAATTTGAATTCGTTTTTATCCACTAATACTGTTGAGTATATTTTAGTTATTTGTGACAGCATCCCCAACCCCCCCCCCCCCCCCCCCCCCCCCCCCCGTAGTTAGTAGAACACCCTTATTTGGTGTAAACTGGGAGGAACCAGACTACCTACAATGTTTATTGTTTTTTCATGAAGGCCTAGTTTGCTGGTATGCTGGTGCTGTCGGTAGGGCGGCGCATTTTCCCACGGCTCCGCTCTGGGCCCCTGTCTAAAAAGAACTTTGGAGGTAATGTGAAGCGGTTGCCAGGCTTTCACCAGTCCTTGTTCGATATTGATGGTGGATGCCGAGGGGTGCTGCCAGCTGGGTGTTGGATGCGATGTCCTACTCGTTCTATGGCCTGCCCTCATGAGGCGCACAGGTTTAGCTGCCTCTCTTCCCGCAGCAGCGGTTTGCATAGCCCCGTATATTTGGGGTTGCGGGCAGGTCTTATATGCACCAATGTCAGTCGAGTATCCCAAATTTGGGAACATCTTAGGCGTCAGCACCCTCGTAGTGCAACGGGATAGTCTCATCCTGGGAGAACCACCTTGGTGATCATGGCGTCTCGCCTGCCAGGTGAGTATGATCCGTGGAAAACGAGCAAAGGCGGTGACATCTTGACCCTTCTGTTAGGAGCTTCAGAATTCGCGGCTTTTAGCTCTTGTCTGCGAGTCTGCTGACCCAGCTGCCTGCGGATTTGCCTCTAGAAAGGCCTGCTCCTGCAGGGCTTTGTTGGGAAGATGGTCGCGTGGAGGAGCCATGTAGTGGCCCACGACACCCAGTAGCTCTTCCTGATCCTGCTCCCCTGGCATACTGCTGTTCTCGTCCGCCTGCCCAGCGTTTAAGCCAGCCCAGCCCTGGCCTCCTTAGCTAGCCTCAAAAGAGGGAGCAAAAGGGTGTGCTATAAATTGGAGGAGGCATAGCTCAAACTCCGCTGTTGCATCAATCCCTCGACAAGGGAGATGGCTAGTGCAATAGCACTGGGGTAGGAGTGTCAGCTCCCTTGGCATTCAGCCAGTGCCCCTTTTTTCCTGGAGGTTTTGAACTCCATGACCTCCTCTGGCTTGGGGAGACAGACATACTTATTTTTGCTGTCTCCAACCTGTTCCAGTGTTGGAGGAAGTTGATTCCTATAGAACCTGTAATTTTGGTAAGATTTTTGTCTTACCTGTATGTAGAGGCTGCCTGCCGTTTTTCAGGCGGCATTCTAGCGGTTCCCGGGCGGCGATTCTCCTTGTCAGGAGTCTGCAGGGCTGCCGGTCGGGTTTTTAAATTTCCCGCCGGTCCGCTGCTGTTAACCAAACAGCTGTTCAGCGGACCGGCATAGCGCAGCTCCCTGCAGCGGTCCGCAGCGTGTGCGGTCCCGTTAGCGCCTTTCCCCCTCCACTGTCGGCTCCTTCGCTGGAGTCGAACGGGGGCCGCTTCCTCTGCTGCTTTGCTCCCCCTGGAGCAAAAAACCACAAGGCCCGATTAAGGTAAGTACTTACCTCACGTCCTTGGATGCGGGAGCGCCCGACTCCCGCTGGCCGCGTTGCACAGCTGTGCGATAATGCCGCACCTGCGCACTGGACTGGGATACTCACGTGACTCCGAAGTAAAATTCTCAACTCATGTCCTCTAGTTTGAATCTTCCCTACTCTCAATGGAAAAAGCTTATCCACGTCAACTCGGTCTATCCCTCTCATCATTTTAACGACCCGTCAAGTCCCCCTTTAACCTTCTGCGCCCCAAAGAATAAAGACCTAACATGTTCAACCTTTCTCAGTAACGTAGTTGCTGAAACCCAGGCAACATACTAGTAAATCTCCTCTGTACTCTCTCTATTTTGTTGACATGTATATTACTAAATGTCTGATCTTGACGGCTTTTGGCCCACTTTGCTGCGACTTCCGAGAGAACGCTACCACCTACGGCCGTCATTTTTGGCCACCTTGCCCAGAGCCCCCCTGGTCATGGAAGGAGTGGCGGTGGGGGGGGGGGCACCGCCACTCCTTCCATGACCAGAGGATTTTTCCAATTGATGAAAAATCAGAGAGATATTAATGTTTTCAAAACATTTGCCATTCTCTCTGCTGCCCCCGTTGGCAGCAGGGGGGAGGGACTATAAAACCCGGAAGTGCAGTCCCGCATTCACTCGCTGCCAGACCCAGGATGTGAGAGGGTCACGGCTCTCTGAGCTGCAAATAACACTGAACACATGTCGACTCCTGTGTGAGTCCCCTCGATGCGGCTGTAAAGTGGCTGCTGCCCAATTGTTTGCCTCGCCTTTTTTTTTTTAAGTTTGTGTTCACAAAATGTATTTTGGTTGTCATATGGCTGCTGCCCAATTGTTTGCCTTGGCTCGGCCTTTGAAATCGTTGCAACAGTTGGCTGCCAGCCCAATAATCCATTCGGCCCACAATGTTTATACTAGCCCTCTGGAAACCACTACTTTCGGCCCGCAATACCCATACTAGCGCAACAGAAAGACCCCCCCCCCCCCCCCCAACCGCCCACTGGCGAACAATATTGGAATTGGTGGAGAGGTGGAATATTGCGTTGGTGACCAGCCCTCTCGTGTGATGCAGGGACCCAATGGGTCCCACTTAGTCTAGTCTTCCTCTAATTTGGCAACCAAAATTGTACATCATACTCCAGAATTGGCCTCACCAATGCCTTGTACAATTTTAACATTACATCCCAACTTCTATACTCAATGCTCTGATTTATAAAGGCCGCACACCAAAAGCTTTCTTTACCGCCTTATGTACATGAGATTCCACCATCAGAGAACTATGCACAGTTATTCCTCGATCCCTCTGTTCAACTGCATTCCTCAATTCACTTCCAATTACCATGTACGTCCTATCTTGATTTGTCCTGCCAAGATGTAGCACCTCATGTGCCTAATGTGGATTTGCTTTAGTTCCTCTGTCACCCCATATCCTCTGGCCACTACTATATCAGGAAGATTGTTTGTGTTGTGGCGGTCCCTGGGGGGTAGGCCACTCCTTGGATCATCCCCCTCGACGATTGAGGGACAGGGGCGTAGGTCTGCCACGGGGTTGACCGGTCGACTCCCCAGGGGTAGATATAAGAGTGTCGGTGTGTGTTCGTGAACTGTGGTAATAAAAAAGCTTCTTTTGAATCCGCCTGGCGTCCGGTCTTTTCCTGACCTTGACCAGGCCACTACACTGGTGACCCCGACGTCGGCGGCCATTACGCATTCAGCAGCAGGCACGTCCTTCCAGCACGGCCAACCTGCAGTTCAAACCAATGCCAGCAGAGGTCGCTGGCGTTCAAACCAGCCAAATCGGCTTGCAGTTTCACCAGACGCCAGCGGAGGTCGCTGGCGCTCAAACCAGCCTGCAGTTCAACCAGACGCCAGCAAAGCTGGTTGGTGTTATTATCATCGCCGCTGGGGAGCTGCAGCCAGGCTTTGTCGCCCACCCTGTTCGTTCTCGGGAAACTAAAGGGCCGGTCGTCAGCGATTCCTTCGGCGGCCGGCACGATTCATCGCGTTTTCGCATGGGATCGCCGCAGTGGGGGACGTTTCCTCGTCGACACGGGTGCGGAAGTGAGTGTTCTGCCTCCCTCCATCACTGACATCCGGGCGGGCAAACAAGGCCCCCTCCTCACCGCGGCAAACGGGAGTGCTATTCGCACCTACGGGTTTCGCACCATTCCCCTCAACTTTGGCCGCAACTCGTTTTCGTGGAGGTTCGTCATTGCAGACGTTTCCCAGCCGCTGCTGGGCGCCGACTTCCTTAGAGCCCATTCACTGCTCGTGGATGTCAAGCGGCGGCGCCTGATGCACTCAGCCACGCTGGAGCCAATCTTCCTCCGTACTGGTGATCCTGTAGTACGCCCTGATGGCCCCCTGTCATCAGTGGATGCGACTTTCGCGCGTATCCTGGCAGATTTTCCTGGCATTCTCGAACCTCACTTCCACTCCTCCACCCCGAAGCACGGGGTGGAGCACCATATCCCGACTACTGGCCCACCTGTGCACGCCCGGGCACGTCGTCTCGCCCCAGACAAGCTCCGTCTAGCTCGGGAGGAGTTCCGCCAGATGGAGGCGTTGGGCATCGTGCGTCCCTCCGATAGCCCATGGGCCTCACCGCTCCACATGGTCCCTAAGAAGGACGGGGGCTGGCGCCCGTGTGGCGATTACCGGCGCCTGAATGATGCGACCGTCGCCGACAGGTATCCGGTCCCGCACATTCAGGACTTCAATGCCCATCTGGCTGGGGCATCCATATTTTCCAAGGTGGACCTCGTGCGAGGGTACAATCAAATCCCAGTCCGCCCCGACGATATCCCGAAGACGGCCATTATCACACCATTTGGTCTTTTCGAATTTGTGCGGATGCCGTTTGGGTTGAAGAACGCCGCGCAGGCCTTTCAGCGGCTTATGGACTGCGTGTGCCGCGGATTGGACTTTGTTTTTGTGTACCTGGACGACATACTCGTGGCCAGTCGCTCGCGGCAGGAGCACTGCACCCACCTCCGTCAACTGTGTCAGCGCCTCAGCGATTTCGGTTTAACTATAAACGCGTCCAAGTGCTGTTTCGGGGTGACGGCTATCAACTTCCTCGGCCACCGCGTGACCGAACAAGGGGTGGTGCCTCTGCCGACCAGGGTAGACGCTATTCGCAGGTTCCCCCGTCCGACCACCGTTAGGGGCCTGCAGGAATTCGTGGGAATTGTTACTTTCTATCACCGCTTCCTGCCCTTAGCGGCTGCGATCATGCGTCCGCTTTTCAACCTGATTGCTGGTCATCGCAGGGAGATTGATTGGTCCATGGAAGCAACAGCGGCATTTGAGACGGCTAAGCAGGCACTGGCTGAGGCCACAATGCTCGTCCACCCACGAGAGGATGCCACGACCGCCTTGACGGTGGATGCTTCGGAGATTGCGGTTGGGGCAGTGTTAGAGCAGCTCATTGAGGGTTGCTGGCGGCCCCTTGCCTTCTTCAGCAGGCATCTCAGTGGACCACAGCGTCGTTACAGCGCCTTCGACCGTGAGCTCCTTGCCCTATATCTCGCCGTACGCCATTTCCGCTATTTTCTGGAGGGGAGACCATTTACTGCATTCACGGACCACAAGCCGCTAACCTTCGCGTTCGCCAAGGTATCAGACCCGTGGTCTGCCCGGCAGCAGAGGCAGTTGGCGTATGTGTCCGAGTACACCACCTCCATCCGGTTCGTTGAGGGCAAATTTAACAGGGTGGCCGATGCGTTATCAAGACCTGCAGTCCACGCGGTTCTCCAAGTCGGTGAGGGGATCAACTATTCCGACCTGGCAACTGCTCAGCTGGTCGACGAGGAGATGGCTGCCTATCGTACAGCAGTTTCGGGCCTGCAGTTGGAGGACGTTGTCTGTGGTCCTGGGGGTACCACGCTGTTGTGCGATGTCTCCTCTGGAGTTCCGCGACCCATTGTCCCGATCGCCTGGCGGCGCAGGGTGTTTGAGGTGCTCCATGGCCTTGCGCATCCCTCCATCAGGGCAACAACGGCCCTGGTAGCCTCCCGCTTTATGTGGCACGGGCTGCGGAAGGAGGTTGGACATTGGGCGCGCACATGCATCCCATGCCAGACCGCCAAGGTGCAACGACACATGCACGCGCCATTGCAGGAGTTCCCCATTCCTCCCGTTTCGACAACATTCACGTGGACATCGTGGGGCCGCTGCCGTCGTCCCAGGGCATGACGTATATATTTACCGTTGTGGACCGCTTCACGCGGTGGCCTGAAGCCATTCCGCTACAGAATTCCACCACAGCTACCTGGGCTCGAGCATTGTTGGCGCACTGGATCGCCCGGTTCGGGGTTCCACTGGACATAACATCTGACCGGGGGCCTCAGTTCACGTCAGAGCTGTGGTCGGCCATGGCATGCCTCCTGGGTGTTCGTCTGCACCACACGACAGCGTACCACCCACAGTCGAACGGCCTAGTGGAACGGTTTCACCGACAGCTTAAGGGTGCCCTAAGGGCGCGGCTCACTGACCCAGATTGGGTAGACGCTCTACCGTGGGTTTTGCTGGGGATACGCACCGCACCCAAGGAGGACTTGGCCTCCTCCTCCGCTGAGTTGGTGTATGGGTCTCCGTTAACGGTGCCTGGGGAGTTCATCCCGCCGGCACGTGGCCAGGTGGAGCAGCCTTCAGAAGCTCTGCAACGTCTTCGGCAGACGGTGGGCAAGCTGGCGCCGGTGCCCACTTCTCGTCATGGGTCCTTCCGTCCGCACATTCCCTCTGCTCTGGAGGACTGCCAGTTTGTTTTTCTGCGCAGGGATGCACATCGGACACCTCTACAGCGGCCGTACGAAGGCCCCTTCCGGGTCTTGGAACAGGGCTCGTCGACGTTCGTCCTGGACATGGGGGGTCGGCGGGAGACTGTTTCAGTTGCGCGGTTGAAGCCAGCACATATCGATATCGATCGGCCGGCGCTGGTAGCGAGGGCGACCTCTGTCTAGGGTACCTCCTCCTTTGGTTACTTCGTACCCCGCACTTGTTAATCAGGCGCCTGTTCCGGGTCCGAGCGTAGTGTGCACCCGGTCTGGCCGTCGTGTACGCCGTCCTGTCCGTTTCGTACCTCGGGTACTTGGGGGGGGTCCTGTGGCGGTCCCTGGGGGGTAGGCCACTCCTTGGATCATCCCCCTCGACGATTGAGGGTCAGGGGCGTAGGTCTGCCACGGGATTGACCGGTCGACTCCCCAGGGGTAGATATAAGAGTGTCGGTGTGTGTTCGTGAACTGTGGTAATAAAAAAGCTTCTTTTGAATCCGCCTGGCGTCCGGTCTTTTCCTGACCTTGACCAGGCCACTACAGTGTCCTCCTTAGTGAAGACAAATCCAAAGTACCTGTTGAACTCATCTGCCATTTCCTTGTTATCCATAATAAATTCACCTTTTTTGGTCTTCAAGGGTCCAACTTTGGTCTTAACTTTAGGTGTCCTTGAGACTCTTGAAAGGCGCCCATAAATAAAATGTATTATTATTATTATTATTATTATTATTAAGTATTTTTTGTCCTCTTCACATACCTAAATAAGCTTTTACTATCCTGCTTTATATTCTTGGCTAGCTTACCTTCTTACCACATTTTTTCTCCCCGTATTGTCTTTTTGGTTATCTTCTGGTGTTATTTAAACATTACCCAATCCTCTTGCTTCCTGCTCATCTTTGCTACGTTGTACTCCTTCGCTTTAATTGTTATACTGTCCCTGACGTCCTTTGTCAGCCATGGTCGTCCCTTTTCTCCCCTTGGAATCTTTCTTCCTCCTGGGAATTAACTGATCCTGCACCTTCTGTATTATTCCAAGAAACACCTGCCATTTTTGTTCCATTGTCATCCCTGCTAGTGTATCTTTCCAGTCAACATTGGCCAGCGCATCCCGCATGCCCCCATAGTCCCCTTTATTCAACTGCAACATTGACAACTCCAATCTACTCTTCTCCGTCTCCAATTGTAGATTAAATCTGACCATGGTATAGTAACTGTCTCCCAATGGCTCATTAACCTCGAGGTCCTTTATCAAATCCGGGCATTACATAACACTAAATCCTGAATTGCCTTCTTCCTTGTAGGCTCCAATACAAGCTGTTCAAAGAATTCATCACAAAGGCATTCTACAAAGTCCCTTTCTTGGGGTCCAATACGAACCTGATTTTCCCAGTCTACCTGCATGTTGAAATCTCCCATAACAACCACAGCATTACTTTTACTACATGCCAATTTTAACTCCTGATTCAACTTGCGCCCTATGTCCAGGCTACTGTTTGGGGGCCTGTAGATTAGTCCCATTAGAGCCTTTACCCTTACAATTCCTTAGTTCTATCCATACTGACTCCACATCTCCTGTTTCAATGTTACCCCTTGCAAGAGACTGAATTTCATTTCTCACCAACAGGGCAACCCCACCCCCTCTGCCCACCTGTCTGTCTTTTCGATAGGAGGTATACCCTTGAATAATCAGTTCCCAGCCCTGGCCCTTGTGCAGCCATGTCTCAGTAATTCCCCACAACATCATACTTGCCAATTTCTAACTGAGCCTCAAGCTCGTCCACTTTATTCCTTATACTTCGCGCGTTCATATACAGCACTTTGACCTCCGTATTCACTCCCCCCCCCCTCGCGATTGGCCCTGACCTTACTCTGTTGTCCATTCTCAAGCTTTCCTTCCCATTAATTCGAGAATCTTTTGTAATTTTTCCTGTAGCCACTTCCCCTTCAACTCCACCTTTATACTCCCAAGTTGTCAAAACCTCCCCCCCCACAATTTAGTTTAAACTCACACGTGTAGCCCACGTAAACCTGCCTGCCAGAATGTCGGTCCCCCTCCAGTTAAGGTGTAACCCGTCCCTTTCGTACAGGTCACCCAGAGCCCAGAAGAAATTCCAGTGGTCTATAAATCTAAATTCTTGCTCCCTGCACCAGCCCCTCAGCCACACATTAAAATCCCCTATCTCCCTGCTCCACCCTCCCCCACTCCGGACTCCCCCTCCCCACTCCAGACCACCTCCCCCACTCCAGCACGCACCCCCCCCCCCCCCCCCACTCCAGACCCGCTTCCCCACTACAGTCCCCCACTACAGACCCCCTCTCCCCTCACTCCACGACCTAACCAACTCCAAAGCCCTGTCCACACCTCCTCTTAACCCCGTCCCTCAGCGCCCCCGACTCCAGACTACATGCTTTCTCACTGCAGTCAGTCCATTCACCCTCCCCTACACTTCCCCTACAAGGAGGGAAGACTGGCTCGTGGGAGATGGAGGGGAGGGTGGGAGAAGGCGAAGAGGAGATAGTTGAGGGAGGGAGGGGAGGGGATGGTTGGATGTGGGTAGGGGGCATGAGACTCGGTGTACGGGAGGGGGGAAGGAACATATGAGTCCTTGGGAGGGAGAAACTGCTAGGTTCTGGGATTGGGGGGAGTGTCCAATGGGGAAAGGGAGGCGAGGGGTAATGTGTGGGTCGGTGAGATGGGACACGGGACATCCTACAGGATGTGGGGTCAGTGTGAGGTTGGGGTCAGTGTGAGGTGGGGGTCAGTGTGAGGTGGGGGTCAGGGGGGGGTGGGGGCAGTGTGAGGTGGGGGTCAGTGTGAGGTGGGGTCAGTGTGAGGTGGGGGTCAGTGTGAGGTGGGGTCAGTGTGAGGTTGGGGTCAGTGTGAGGTGGGGGGTCAGTGTGAGGTGGGGGTCAGTGTGAGGTGGGGGTCAGTGTGAGGTGGGGTCAGTGTGAGGTGGGGTCAGGGACGGGGTGGGTGTAAGTGACAGGGTGGGGGTCAGGCGCCGGTGGTCTATCTCAGACAGTCGGTGTGGGACTGTGACCTGAGATGATCACACCCACAGACCGGGATTGGAAAATTGCTGTCTTGTCGCTCTCCAGATTTTCCCAACAACCTCCCAGATGAGTTGCTGTGAACAGCAACTTACCTGTACAATACAGCTGGTTACAGCAGCATGTGGGCTCCAGCCGATACACGAAGAAACCTCCGCAGTGTTTCACCTTGATATGATGTTGTCTGCCACAGTTGTTTCCGGTCCAGTTGAAACAGACTGGCCTGGTGACCTCCTCGTCTCCCACAATGGGATGAGGACCTGGAATGAGGTTTAAAATCACGTTGGTTCAGGACCCCAAGAAAGAGAGTTTGTAGAATGCCTCCGAGATGGATTCTTAGAGCAGCTTGTAATGGAGCCGACCAGAGAAAAGGCAATTCTGGATTTAGTGTTGGCCAATGAACCAGATATGATAAGAGAACTCGAGGTAAAGGAACCGCTTGGAGATAGTGATCATAATATGATTAGTTTTCCTCTGCAATTTGAGAAGGAGAACGTTAAATCGGAAGTGTCAGTGATGCAGTTGAACAAAGGGGACTATGAAGGCATGAGAGGGGAGCTGGCCAAGGTAGACTGGAAAGGGATCCTAGCGGGAATGACGGTGGAACAGCAACGGCAGGAATTTCTGGGCATAATCCGGAAGACGCAGGATCATTTCCCTCAAAAAAGGAAGACAGATTCCAAGGGGAGTAGGGGGCAACCGTGGCTGACAAGAGAAGTTAAGGATAGAATAAAACTAAATGAAAAGATGTATGACACAGCAAAGAGTAGCCGGAGGCCAGAGGATTCGGAAACTTTCATAGGTCAACAGAAGGAAACAAAACGGGCAATACGGGCTGAAAAGATGAAGTACGGAGGGAAGCTGGCCAGGAATATAAGGAAGGACAGTAAAAGCTTCTTTAGATATGTTAAGGGAAAAACAGTAGCAAAGTCAAATGTGGGTCCCCAGACACGGGTGAAATTATTATAAAGCAACAAGGAAATGGCAGAGGAGTTGAATGGGTACTTCGGATCTGTCTTCACAAAGGAAGACACAAACTATCTCCCAGATGTACTGGAGGACAGAGGATCCAAAGGGCCTGTCCCACCAGCATGCGACTGCATGCGGCGAGCGCGAACTAACGTGGTCACTTGAGCCGTACGCGCTCACGGGGCCGGTCTCACTTCGATCGCCAGAGCCGTATGGGGTTGTGCGGGGCTGGGCTCCGAAAAACTGACACTGTCCAAAAATTCCACGTGGCAATGGCCTGCCGGCCCGCAGCCGCATTGAGGCCGTTCACAGCTGCATTGAGCCGTACGCAGCGCCTCCACAGGCGTGAGCAGCATCTTGGCGGCGTACGCCTAGCGCGTGTCGTTGCACGATAACGTCACCGCCCGGCGTGCCGTTGCGTGATGACGTTACCGCCCGACACCGTGCGAAATACAAATTCAGTTGGCCCGCCACTTGCCCAGCTGACTGGTGAGTATGATGTTGGGACCAGCCCCGCACAACTCCAGACGGCTTCGCGGTTGGAAGTGGGACCGGCCCCGAAGGCCGTACGCCTCAAGCCACCAAGTTTGGTCGTGCTAGACGCATGCAATCGCATGTTGGTGGGACAGGCCCTTTAGAGGGTAGAGGAACTGAAATAAATTTTCATTAGGCGAGAAATAGTATTGGGTAGGCTAATGGGACTGAAGGATGACAAATCCCCTGGACCTGATGATAAATCCCCTGGATGAGGACCGCCTCCCTGGGTTGTCAGGGAAGTGCCTCTAGCAATAGTCGACGCATTGGTGATCATTTCCCAGTGTTCAATAGATTCAGGATCAGTTCCTGTGGATTGGAGGATAGCTAATGTTATCCCACTTTTCAAGAAAGGAGCGAGAGAGAAACAGGGAATTGCAGACCAGGTAGCCTGACTTCGGTGGTGGGAAAGATGCTGGAGTCAATTATTAAAGAGGTAATAATGGGGCATGTGGATAGCAGTAAAATGATTAGTCCAAGTCAACATGGGTTTATGAAAGGGAAATCATGTTCGACTAATCTTCTGGAATTTTTTAAGAATGTGACAAGTAAAATGGATGAAGGGGTGCCAGTAAATGTAGTGTATCTAGACTTTCAGAAAGCCTTTGATAAGGTCCCGCGTGGGAGACTGGTGACTAAAATTAGAGCACATGGTATTGGGGGTAGGGTGTTGACATGGTTAGAAAATTGGTTGGCAGACCTGAAGCAAAGAGTAGCAGTGAACGGGTTATTTTCAGAATGGCAGGCAGTGGCGAGTGGAGTGCCGCAAGGCTCGGTGTTGGGGCCGCAACTGTTTACCATATATATTAATGATTTGGAAGAGAGAATTAGGAGCAACACAAGCAAGTTTGTGGATTACACGAAGCTGGGCGGCAGTGTGAGATGTGAAGATGATGTTAGGAGGTTGCAGGGTAACCTGGACAGGTTGAGTGAGTGGGCATATGCATGGCAGATGCAGTATAATATAGATAACTGTGAGGTTATCCACTTTGGCGGCAAAAACAAGGGGGCAGATTATTATCTCAATGGGGTTCGGTTAGGTAAGGGGGAGTTACAGCGAGACCTGGGCGTCCTTGTTCACCGGTCACTGAAAGTTGGCGTGCAGGTACAGCAGGCAGTGAATAAAGCTAATGGAATGTTAACCTTCATAACAAGAGGATTTCAGTATAGGAGTGAAGAGGTTCTTCTGCAGTTGTATCGGGCTCTGGTGAGACCACATCTGGAGTATTGTGTACAGTTTTGGTCTCCTTATATGAGGAAGGACGTCCTTGTGATTGAAGCAGTGCAGCGTAGGTTCACGAGATTGATCCCTGGGATGGTGGGACTGTCATATGAGGAAATATTGAAAATACTAGGCTTGTATTCACTGGAGTTTAGAAGGATGAACAGGAATCTTATAGAAACACATAAAATTATAAAAGGACTGGACAAGCTAGATGCAGGAAAAGTGTTCCCAATGTTGGGCGAATCCAGAACCAGGGGCCACAGTCTTAGAATAAAGGGGAAATCATTTAAGACCGAGGTGAGAAAAAACCTTTTCACTCAGAGAGTTATGAATTTATGGAATTCCCTATCACAGAGGGCAGTAGAGGCCAAGTCACTGGATGGATTTAAGAGAGAGTTAGCTAGAGCTCTAGGGGCTAGTGGAGTCAAGGGATACGGTGAGAAGGCAGGCACGGGTTATTGATTGGGGACGATCAGCCATGATCACAATGAATGGCGGTGCTGGCTCGAAGGGCCGAATGGCCTCCTCCTGTTTCTATGTTAAATATTGTAAAATGTACCCGGTCCCACAGTGCGGTTGGGAATGTGAATCTAGAGCCAGTGATCACAACCCATACATTTGGCTAATCTGTATCAGTCAGTGGTGATCTGCTGCCCTCACCCTCCCCACCCACCACTCCCCACAGCAGCAGCTGCTTCCTGAGATCAGTTCCTGGTGCTGGCAACCTGGGGTGCTTGGTCTGGAGATACGAGGATAATGCAGGAGAATGGGGTTAGGAGGGAGAGATAGGTCAACCACGATTAAATGGCGGAGAGGATCTTATTGAAGCATATAAAATTATTAAGGGTTTGGACATGCTAAAGGCAGGAAATATGTTCCCGATGTTGGGGGAGTCCAGAACCAGGGGCCACAGTTTAAGAATAAGGGGTAAGCTATTTAAGACGCAGATGAGGAATCACTTTTTCACAGAGAGTTGTGAGTCTGTGGAATTATTTGCCTCCGAGGGCCTTGGAGGCCAGTTCTTTGGATGCTTTCAAGAGAGAGCTAGATATGGCTCTTAAAGATAGCGGAGTCAGGGGATATGGGGAAAAGGCTGGAACGCGGTACTGATTATGGATGATCAGCCATGATCACACTGAATGGTGGTGCTGGCTCGAAGGGTCGAATGGCTTACTCCTGCACCTATTCTCTATTGTCTATATCTCTCGTTCCCTTTTTCCCTATCCAGTTTGAAGAAGGGTCTTGACGCAAAACCTCACCGTTCCTTCTCTCCAGAGATGTTGCCCGTCCCGCTGAATTACTCCAGCATTTTGTGTCTATCTGCGGAGTAGACGTGATGGGCCTGATGGCCTGATTCTTCTCCTACACATGAACATGACTGGAAACACAAGCCTTGACCCTGATGGCGGCTGATTTGTTCGGGGCGGGGGTTCCCTGTCAGTGTACATCAGGGCGGGGCCTCACATATCAGTGTCAATCAGGGCGGGGCTTCACCTGTCAGCACCCATCAGGGGCGGGGCTTCTGACCTTCCCCGGCCATCCCCGAGCCCCAGAGTTGCAAACTCTGACCCTACCGTTTAACCAGTCTGGGCTCGCCCCGGAGCAGTGATAGGTGGGAACAACAGTCTCTGGAAACTTCCATCCACCAGAACTGAAACAACAATCAGAGAGTTAGCCCCTGAACTGAGGGAGTTTGTACATGCAGCTTGTACAGTGCAGTAATGGCCCTTCAGCCCACAATGTCCAGACTAACTCTTTTGTCAAATCTTGACGTGCATACGGACCAGAATTCTTCTGTGCTTGCCCTATTTGACAGAGAAATGGTCCTTACATATAATATTTGTGCTGATTGCCCCTCGTCCTTTGGTCGTGTGTTCTGGACAATCAACCACTCCCTGCCCCATTACTGTCACATGACCAGTCTCCTGTATCCACACTGTCCCATTACTGTCACATGACCACACTTGTCTCTGCATCTCCCCTCTCTGGCCTGTGTTTCTGATACATTTTCTGCATCATTGATTAATACAATTATCTCCTCGTTACCTATTCAACCTGTACCATCCCACTGTAAGCTTTTCGTCATTCATCAAGTTGTTGTTAGAGCAGGTTTGCTGCTCACAATCCGTGCTCCTCCAGGGCTGGTGCAGGACGACGTGGTTTGCACACGGATCACCGAGTGCAGAGTCTGCGGCTGGGGGGCATGATGATGGTCAGAGTTAATGCCCAGTTCAGACAAAGTCACCCAGCCTCTTGTACCCCCACTCACCTGCAACAACCTCCGCTGTACTCTCTGAAATCTAACATCACCTAAATAATGTTCCCCACCAAAAATATCACCTATCCATTCCTCCACAGATGCTGCCTGACCCCCTGAGTACCTGAAGCACTTTGCATTTTACTCAAGGCTTCAGCATCGGCAGTTTCTTATGTCACTATCTTTAAGCTTAGTTCATCGCTCTGCCTTTTTCACGCAATCGTGCATTATGGAAACAGTCCATTCGGCCCTACTTGCCCATGCTGACCAAGGGCACCCCTCCTCCATACGTCTCACCTCCCAGCATCTGGTCCGCCTCCTTTTATTCAGCGACGATTCAAGTGGTCATCTCAACATTTGGTGAACTTTGTCGACTTCAACCAATCGCTGAGGGAATGTATGGCAGGTGGCCACTACACTCTGGAGAAGGCGACCACTCATTTGCCTTCTATATCTCTTTCTCTTTACCATAATAATTCCTCCTTACCTATATCTCTCATTCACTTATAATATCTCATCTAATGTTCCTCAGCCACAGGGAAAATAGTCAGGCTCTCAGTGGAGGATTTGGAGCGAGTGCAGAAGGGTTTTACCAGAATGTTGCCTGAATTAGAGAGTATTGGCTGTAGGGGAGGTGGGTAAACTTGAATTATTTTTCTTTGAGCATCGGACCATGGCTGACAGGTGGCCTGATAGATGTATATTGTATTTGGGAGGCATAGACTGGGAAAGATGGAAACATCTAATACCAGAGGGCATAGCTTTAAGATAAGGGGAGAAAGTTTAAAGAAGATTTAACCATATAACCATATAACAATTACAGCACGGAAACAGGCCATCTCGGCCCTACAAGTCCATGCCGAACAAATTTTGTTCCCCTTAGTCCCACCTGCCTGCACTCGTACCATAACCCTCCATTCCCTTCTCATCCATATGCCTATCCAATTTATTTTTAAATGATACCAATGAACCTGCCTCCACCACTTCCACTGGGAGCTCATTCCACACCGCCACCACTCTCTGCGTAAAGAAGTTCCCCCTCATATGACCCCTAAACTTCTGTCCCTTAATTCTGAAGTCATGTCCTCTTGTTTGAATCTTCCCTATTCTCAAAGGGAAAAGCTTGTCCACATCAACTCTGTCTATCCCTCTCATCATTTTAAAGACCTCTATCAGGTCCCCCCTTAACCTTCTGCGCTCCAGAGCATAAAGACCTAACTTATTCAACCTATCTCTGTAACTTAGTTGTTGAAACCCAGGCAACATTCTAGTAAATCTCCTCTGTACTCTCTCTATTTTGTTGACATCCTTCCTATAATTTGGCGACCAAAATTGTACACCATACTCCAGATTTGGCCTCACCAATGCCTTGTACAATTTTAACATTACATCCCAGCTTCTATACTCAATGCTCTGATTTATAAAGGCTAGCATACCAAAAGCTTTCTTTACCACCCTATCTATATGAGATTCCACCTTCAAGGAACTATGCACGGTTATACCCAGATCCCTCTGTTCAACTGTATTCTTCAATTCCCTGCCATTTACCATGTACGTCCTCCTATTTTGATTTGTCCTGCCAAGGTGTAGCACCTCACATTTATCAGCATTAAACTCCATCTGCCATCTTTCAGCCCATTTTTCCAAATGGCCTAAATCACTCTGTAGACTTTGGAAATCCTCTTCATTATCCACAACACCCCCTATCTTGGTATCATCTGCATACTTACTAATCCAATTTACCACACCTTCATCCAGATCATTGATGTACATGACAAACAACAAAGGACCCAACACAGATCCCTGAGGCACCCCACTAGTCACCTGCCTCCAACCCGATAAACAGCCATCCACCATTACCCTCTGGCTTCTCCCATTCAGCCACTGTTGAATCCATCTTGCTATTCCTGCATTTATACCCAACAGTTGAACCTTCTTAACCAACCTTCCATGAGGAACCTTGTCAAAGGCCTTACTAAAGTCCATATAGACAACATCCACTGCTTTACCCTCGTCAATTTCCCTAGTAACCTCTTCAAAAAATTCAAGAAGATTAGTCAAACATGACCTTCCAGGCACAAATCCATGTTGACTGTTCCTAATCAGACCCTGTTTATCTAGATGCTTATATATATTGTCTCTAAGTATCTTTTCCATTAATTTGTCCACCACTGAAGTCAAACTAACAGGTCTATAATTGCTAGGTTTAGTCTTAGAACCCTTTTTAAACAATGGAACAACATGCGCAGTACGCCAATCCTCGAGGACTATTCCCGTTTTTACAAGGCAAAATCTGTTTTACACAGAGAGTGGGAGATGCCCAGACTACGCAGCTGAGATGGTGATTGAAGCCGTTATGGCAGCGAAGTTTAGTCGACATTAAGCCAAAAACATGGCGAGGTCGAGAATGGAAGGATATATTTCAAATGAGCATCATGGTCAATACAGGTGTGTGTTGAAGGGTCTGTACTTGTGTGGATAAAGAACAACCTCATTCAAGTTAAAGAGACCAAGCTTTGAGCATTTGCTCACCGTCACAAACAAAAAAGCCTACAACTAGGTACAGAGCCTTACATTGGACATCTTACTTCAGAATAGGGCGGGGGAACCGAGTAAAGTGACCACTGACTGGGGGTGGGATCTGGTGTATTAGTGACTCAGGACAGCCCAGAGTTTCCACACAACCCCCTCACATCTCTTGTCAATATGTAACAGCCACGTACCTGTACAATACACAGTCTGGTCACTGGGTGTAGGCTTCAACTGGTACACAAAGTAACTGTTGCAGTTTTTAACCTTGATATCCAGGTTGATGCTGCACTCGTCTCCAGATCCGGCATTTCCACTCCCGGTTTCTCCATTCCCAGTGTTTCCATTACCGGTGTTTCCATTCCCGGCGTTTGCAGCCTCTTTGAAACATACTGTCCTGGTCACCTTCCCCTCGCTTACACTTGGAAGGGAACCTGGAATGAGGTTTATAATCATTGTACCATGTACCCAGCCCATCAGTGGTGCAGCTGGTAGAGTCACTGCCTCACAGCACCAGACACCCGAGTTATGTCCTGACCTGGGGGTCTGTCTGAGTAGAGTTTGCAACTTCTTCCTGTGACCGTGTGGGTTTTCTCTGGGTGCTCCAGTTTCCTCCCACATCCAAACACAAGTGAATTAGTCAGTTAATTGGCCTTGTTAATTGGTTAACAAGACCTGCC
The DNA here is from genome assembly GCF_028641065.1 of Leucoraja erinaceus. Taxonomy (NCBI): domain Eukaryota; kingdom Metazoa; phylum Chordata; class Chondrichthyes; order Rajiformes; family Rajidae; genus Leucoraja; species Leucoraja erinaceus. Next base: position 276,324 of record NC_073411.1, on the reverse strand, counting down.
CCTGATTTAACCATATAACCATATAACAATTACAGTACTGAAACAGGCCATCTCGGCCCTACAAGTCCGTGCCGAACAACTTTTTTTCCCCTTAGTCCCACCTGCCTGCACTCATACCATAACCCTCAATTCCCTTCTCATCCATATGCCTATCCAATTTATTTGTTTTTGTTTAGGTTTATGTTTATTATTGGCATGTGTAGCGAGGCACAGTGAAAATATTTATTTTACACGCCATCCAATCAGATCCGATAAAACTATCAATAAATACATTCAACTCAATCTCATGCACAACAGGTTGACCAAAGGGGAAGATACGGTGAAGAGATTGTAACACATTAGTTCCAGAGACAAAGTTCAATGTACACAATGGGGTGGAGGTGCATCAAACAGTTCCCAAGATTATTGAAGGACTGTGCAGAATCCTGATCACAGACATAAAGAAGTCTGTTGATGGGCGTTTACAAGCGTCTGTGCCTTCTTCCCAATGGGAGCATGGAGGTGGAAGAATGACCAGGGTGGGATGTCTTTAATGGCGTTGGCTGCTTCAGCAGCGTGAAGTGTAGATAAAATCAAAAGTGGGATGTCGAGTTTGTGTCAGTGAAGCGACACCCCAGGCTGACCAGCTAATAAAAATATCAAAAGCCTTTATTTTTCAGTGAAATTCAGAGACATTTCACCGCCTTGCGTGAACATTTTGCGTGTACAGTGAACATTTTGTGCGGTGAAGGACTATGGGTAAGATTCTACAAGAACTTGATTCTGAGCGTCTGGGCCCAGTGCAACAAGCACTCGCATGTTTTACTGATGCAGTTTGCAAACATTAGTGGCATTGATATATCGTCTGGGAAGGCATTGAATTGCGCACAGCAATGTATGTAGGGAATAATAAGTCCCAATTAGAGTCGTACAGCACAAACGCAGGCCCTTCGACCCAATCATCCTCGATGATCACCATGCCTCATCTAAGCCTGTCCCATCGACCCACGTTTGGCCCATATTACTCTGAACCTTTCCTATCCAAATGTCTTTTAAATTCGGGAATTAAAGAAGAACTTTTAAAATTAATCAGTATAAATATGGTCAAACAAGTCAGAACTAAATTTGAAAATAAAGAAGTGAAAAACTTTATGTACATTTAAAAACAAATATTGTGTATGTGAATTCATTAATTTGAAGGTACAAGCCGAGTCTATCCAGTCTTTCTTCATATGAAAGTCCTGACATCCCAGGAATCAGTCCGGTGAACCTTCTCTGTACTCCCTCTATGGCAAGAATGTCCTTCGTCAGACCAAAGCTGTATGCAATACTCCAGTTGTGATCTCACCTGCTCCCTGCTCCTATACTCAAATCCTTTTGCTATGAATGCTAACATACCATTCGCTTTCTTCACTGCCTGCTGCACCTGCATGCCTACTTTCAAAGACTGGTGTACCATGACACCCAGGTCTCGTTGCAACTCCCCTTTTCCTAATCGGCCACCATTCAGGTAATAGTCTACTTTCCTGTTTTCGCCACCAAAGTGGATAACCTCACATTTATCCACATTATACTGCATCTGCCATGCATTTTCCCACTCATCCAACCTAACCAAGTCATCTTGCAGCCTCCTAGCATCCACCTCACTGCTAACACTGCCACACAGCTTTGTGTCATCCGCAAACTTGGAGATGTTGCATTCAATTCCCTCGTCCAAATCATTAATATATATTGTAAATAGCTGGGAACCCAGCACTGACCCTTGCGATACCCCACTAGTCACTCCCTGCCATTCTGAAAAGGACCCGTTAACTCCTACTCTTTGCTTCCTGTCTGCCAGCCAGTTCTCTGCCCACATCAATACTGAACCCCCAATACCGTGTGATATAGGTTTGTATACTAATCTCTTATGTGGGACCTTGTCGAAAGCCTTCTGAAAGTCCAGATGTAACACATCAACATGTTCTTCCTTATCAACTCTACTAGTTACATCCTCGAAAAATTCTATAAGGTTTGTCCGACATGATTATACTGCATTCACATTATAAATCCATCCATTCCATAAATCCATGCTAACTTTGTCCAATGATTTCACCACTTTCCAAATGTGCTGCTATCCCATCTTAAATAACTGACTCTAGCAGTTTCCCCTCTACCGATGTTAGACTGCCTGGTCGGTAATTCCCCATTTTCTCTCTCCCTCCCTTTTTAAAAAGTGGGGTTACATTAGCTACGCTCCAATCCTCAGGAACTACTCCAGAATCTAAAGAGTTTTGAAAAATTATCACTAATGCATCCACTATTTCTGGGACTACTTCCTTAAGTACTCTGGGATGCAGCCTATCTGGCCCTGGGGATTTATCGGCCTTTAATCCATTCAATTTACCTAACACCACCTCCCAGCTAACTTGGGTTTCACTCAGTTCCTCTATCTCATTTGAGTTCCTGCTATTTCCGGCAGATTAATTAAGTCGTCCTTAGTGAAGACCGAACCAAAGTAGTTATTCATTGGTCTGCCATGTCCTTGTTCCCCATGATCAATTCACCTGTTTCTGACTGCAAGGGACTTACGTTTATTTTAACTGATCTTTTTCCCTTCACATATCTATAAAAACTTTTACAGTCAGTTTTTATGTTCCCTGCCAGTCTTCTTTCATAATCTATTTTCCCTTTCCTAATTAAGCCCGTTGTCCTCCTCTGCTGGACTGAATTTCTTCCAGTCCTCTGGTAGACTGCTTTTTCTGGCTAATTTGTATGCCTCATCTTTTGTTTTGATACTATCCCTGATTGTCCTTGTTATGCACGGATGCACTCCCTTCCCTGATTTATTCTTTTGTCAAACTGGGATGCACAATTGTTGTAGTTCATCCATGCAGTCTTTAAATGCCTTCCATTGCATATCCTCCGTCAACCCTTTAAGAATCAATTGCCAGTCTATCTTGGCCAATTCACGTCTCATACCCTCAAAGTTACCTTTCTTTAAGTTCAGAACTTTTGTTTCTGAATTATTTATGCAACTCTCCATCCTAATGAAGAACTCAAACATATTGTTGTCACTCTTGCCCAAGGGGCCACGCACAACAAGACTGCTAACTAACCCTTCCTCATTACTCAATACCCAATCTGGCCGCATCCCGTCCTATTTCAGTATCACCCACTGCCAGATAATCTCCCGGTGAATCCCGGCCCCTATCCTCCCCGTCTCTCACGGTACAGAATTTGAGATCTCCACATCCCGGGTTTTACTCACTGCCCCTCTGTGATAACTGATGACCTGATCTTCCATCATGTTCTCACCCCTCCTCCTCCCTCACTGACTGAGTTTGATGGAATTATTTCCTCACATTACCTGTTGAACCTGTACCATCCTTCAGTAAGGTTTTCATCTGACTTCCATAGGCCATTTGTGCACTGAGTATTGGAACAATCCGTGCTCCTCCAGGGCTGATCCAGGACGGTGTGGTTTACACATAGGTCATTGTATACACGGAGTCTGTGGGTGGGACACAAGATGATGGTCAGTGTTCGTGTCATGTCCACTTGCCATCACACAGCCTCTGATACACACAGCAACACGTCCACCATTCTTGGAGCAGACAAACCTTAGTTTTATTATCCAAGCGCAGATAGACTACCCCATATAAAAGCCTCGCACACGCTCCATTTCAAACCGTTGCCCCATTGCTGTCCCCCATCTGCTAACCTGCTGTGCCAGATATATTGGTGTGATACAGTAAATCTTGCATTTATGTATCACCAGTGAAACTCACTGGCTGCACTGGAGTGTGTTAGTGAACTGCACGAGGAGTTTGGCTACTGTTGTAATGGGGGAAGTCCAGCAACCTGAAGAACTACGTTTACAACGGACACTTGATGTGTTGTCCGAGATACAAGGAACTGCAGATGTTGGTTCACAAACAAAGCACAAAGTGCTGGAGTAACTCAGCGGGTCAGGGAGCATCCCTGGTGAACATGGATGGATGGCACATCATCCTTTTGAACAAAGGTCCTGACCTGAAACGTCACAATTCATGTTCCCCAGAAACGCTGCTTGACCTGCTGAGTTACTCCAGCACATTGTGTCTAACATTTTTTTTAAGAGTACAGAATCTTTATGTTCCTGTTCGGTTGAAAGTAAAAATTGGAAAGAGCCCTGGTTTTCAAAGGGAAGTTGGACATTTTGTTCGGAAAAAGAGGGAGATGTACAATAATTATAGGCAGCATGAAGTAATTGGGGTGCTTGATGAGTATAAGGAATGTAAAAAGAATCTTAAGAAAGAAATTAGAAAAGCTAAAAGAAGACATGAGGTTGCTTTGGCAGGTAAGGTGAAAGTAAATCCAAAGGGTTTCTACAGCTATATTAATAGCAAAAGGATAACGAGGGATACAATTGGTCCATTGGAGAGACAGAGTGGACAGTTATCTGCAGAGCCAAAAGAGATTGGAGAGATATAGAACAATTTATTTTCTTCGGTTTTCACCAAGGAAAAGGATATTGAATTATGTGAGGTAAGGGGAACTAGTAGAGTAGTTATGGATACTATAAGTTTCAAAGTAAAAGAAGTACTGACACTTTTGCAAAATATAAAGTGGATAAGTCTCCAGGTCCTGACAGGATATTCCCTAGGACATTGAGGGAAGTTAGTGTAGAAATAGCCGGGGCTATGACAGAAACATTTCAAATGTCATTAGAAACGGGAATAGTCCGCGAGGATTGGCGTACTGCGCAAGTTGTTCCATTGTTTAAAAATGGTTCTAAGAGTAAACCTAACAATTATAGGCCTGTTAGTTTGACCTCAGTGGTGGGCAAATTAATGGAAAAGATACTTAGAAATAATATATATAAGCATCTGGATAAACAGGGTCTGATTAGGAACAGTCAGCATGGATTTGTGCCTGGAAGGTCATGTTTGACTAATCTTCTTGAATTTTTTGAAGAGGTTACTAGGGAAATTTTACGAGGGTAAAGCAGTGGATTTTGTCTATGTGGACTTTAGTAAGGCCTTTGACAAGGTTCCTCATGGAAGGTTGGTTAAGAAGGTTCAACTGTTGGGTATAAATGTAGGAATAGCAAGATGGATTCAACATTGGCTGAATGGGAGAAGCCAGAGGGTAATGGTGGATGGTTATTTGTCGGGTTGGAGGCAGGTGACTAGTGGGGTGCCTCAGGGATCACTGTTGGGTCCTTTGTTGTTTGTCATGTACATCAATGATCTGGATGAAGGTGTGGTAAATTGGATTAGTAAGTATGCAGATGATACCAAGATAGAGGATTGTGGATGATGAAGAGGATTTCCAAAGTCTACAGAGTGATTTAGGCCATTTGGAAGAATGGGCTGAAAGATGGCAGATGGAGTTTAATGCTGATAAATGTGAGGTGCTACACCTTGGCAGGACAAATCAAAATAGGACGTACATGGTAAATGGTAGGGAATTGAAGAATACAGTTGAACAGAGGGATCTGGGAATAACCGTGCATAGTTCCTTGAAGGTGGAATCTCATATAGATAGGTGGTAAAGAAAGCTTTTAGTGACTTCCGGTGGCTGCTATGAAGCAGTGAAGGCAGCTGCACTGAGCTCTCCTCCAGACAAATCGTGTTTAAAGTCGACTCCCATGCCAGGATCGAGTTAAAAATTCTTATCAGGTTTGCGGAACGTCAAGGGTACTGACTCCATCAAACGGTACTGGTGGATTTGGGATTTAAAACGATCTTATCGTAAAAACTGGATGAGAAAGAGAAGAGGTGAGACAGGACCCAAGAAGACTACAATCAGTTTCCAGCTGAAACCACCCCTGAACCCACTTCTGAAAGTTTGGAAGAGGAGCTGGAACCTCAACAACCTACAAGCGATATGGCTGCGAGAAGTGATACAAAGGAGAAATAAATGAAAAGCTGGGAAGAAACAGTAAGAGCTAATATTCTTAAAGACATTACTAAAGATCTTCAGAAGCAATCTACAATTCAGAACAACTTCTCCACTATGGAGGGCAATCTTTCTAAGAAAATTGATAATAGCTGCCGCGAAGTAAAAGAGCTTTATGTAGCCCTGAACCAGCAGTTTAAAGATTTGGAGTCCAGGACAGCGAAGGAATTGGAATGTATGCGGAGAGATTATAACAACAAACATGACACCCTGCTGAAGCAATTAACAGACACGGAAAAATTGATGGAAGAGATGGAGGGTGAAATGGAACAGATGAGCCAAGAAATAACAGGTCTGAAAAAACAACACGATACGAATTGGGAGTTAACGAATAAACTGAATGAGAAATGTCAAGATTTAGAGGCCAGGTCAAGGAGGCAAAATCTGAGAATAGTAGGAGTTAAAGAGGGTGCTGAACACGGCCTTCAAATGCGTGATTTTATTACTAATCTACTTAAAGATGTTTTCAAACGTCCTGAAAAACCAAAGATAGATCTGGCTCATCGAGTGGGTCGCTTCCAAAAACACGATAATGCTACACCAAGGCAAATTATTGTAAAGTTCCTAGATATTTCATCTGTGGAAACTCTATTAAAGAAGATAACCTATGGAGAAAATCTTACATTCGCTGATAATATCGCAAGATTCTACAGGGATTATCCTCGGGAAATTCTGGCAAAAAGACGCGAGTTTAAAAGGGCAAGCAGTATTTTATATGGACATTCTGAAGTTCGTTATGGCGTGATCTATCCAGCAAAAATGCTAATTACGTTTAAGGGCAAGCAACGTTCATTCACGGACCCGGACTCTGCTTGCAAATACGCCCAGGAGGTTTTAAACAAAATTCAAGGAGGAACAGATTAATAACCATTTTATCTGTGGAACTTTGTTTTTTCTGTTTCAATTAAGACACTAGAACGCTTCAGACGGTTTAAACTCCCGATCTGAAAGCACATATGAAAGCTGAAGGTCGCAAGCTCGTCACCAAACCCTTCAGCACGGAGAACTATGAGACCGTCTCCTTTTGAAATGGCCATGATATGAGGCTTCTGTTCCACACTATATGACCTATTATTTACACATATAACTAACTAACCAATTACGCGCAATAAACTCAACCAACGTTAAAGGCGTAATGTCCTATACTAACACGATTAACTATATAGCAGGAAGGGTGGGGGGGGGTTAGACATATATTTTAAATACTAAATACTAATAATGAATTAACTAACATACAGGTAAATGGAAAGTGTAATTATTGACGAGGTACTTTAACCCATAATTACTTTTATTTTAATCCAAATCTTCTACATTCCCTTTTATTTTATTCTATTTTAAACTGTTCAGCGATGACCTGATATGATAATTTTGGTAACAATTAGAGAGAACCGACTAACGTTGGGTCAAATTCTAATAGGGGGATAAGGCCCAGTGCATAATCTCATCGACGGAGGTCAATTTAAAAACAAATCTAGCTATTGGCTTTTTTGTAATTTATCGCTTTTTTGATAAATTACATTCACTTTTTTTTGTTTATTCACAATTATGTGTTGTATGACAATAATTTTTATGTACACTCTATTTTATGTTTTTCTCTTTCCCTTAATTATGTTTAATAGTGTCAGGAGATGTAAAACTACTGTAGAAATTATGAAGGACAACTCCGGATTCGGGATTCCGAGGTACTTGGCTGCATCACATGAATCATACAGTCTGGTAATAATAGCCAATGCAAGATAATAGTCGAATAAATATCGGAGGTCTCACCTTCTGTAGTTGGAACATCAGAGGTGCGAATGAGCCAATTAAGAGGGGTAAAACTCTGGCACAATTAAAATCATTAAATATGGATATTGCTTTCCTACAAGAGACACATTTGAAACAACAAACTCAGATCAGATTAAGGGCAAATTGGATAGGTCAAACCTATTACTACTCCTCATTCACCTCTAAAGCAAGAGGCACGGCCATTATAATTCGGAAGGGTATACCTTTTAAATTAAAGAAATCCATATCTGATAAAGAGGGAAGATATGTTATAGTCACGGGAGAAATTTACAATACACCATTAACTATGATAAATATTTACGCGCCTAATTTTGATAACCCACAATTTTGTAGGAAAATAATAGATTTAATCCCAGAGCATAATTTTCAAAATATAATAATGGGGGGAGATTTCAACTGTGTTATAGACCCATACTTAGATAAATCAATAAAGCTAGGGAAGCGTCTTGTTAAAACTAAAACCTGTGAATTTTTAAATACTTATATAAAAAATAATAACATAGCTGATGTTTGGAGAATAGCAAATCCAAGTGGTAGGGAATACTCATTTTATTCATCAGTTCACAAAACTTATTCGCGAATTGACTATTTCTTATTGGACACAAAATTGATCCCGTATACGAATAAACCATCATATCATAATAGTATTATTTCTGATCACTCACCATTGACTTTTATACTTAAAATTGAGGGGATGCCGAGTATAAAAACTTTTTGGAGATTCAATGAACACATATTAAATAACCCGCAGGGTTATGAGTATATAAAAGAACAAACAAAACTTTTTTTCGAAATAAATGACACGCCGGGTATTTCTGCACCGCTATTATGGGAAACCTTCAAGGCATATATTCGCGGTGTCATAATCTCTTACCAAAGTTTTCAAAATAAGGAAAATAAAAGAGAACTTCAACGGATAGAACAGAAAATAAAATTACTAGAACTGGACAATGCAACTGACCCAACCATAAATAAACATAATATTGAAATATAAAGTCAATAGAATACTATCGGCTAGAGTAATAAGATTATTCCAAATTACAAAACAAGCACACTTCGAATTTGGGGATAAGCCACATAAACTACTTGCGAGGCAACTGAAGCAACGAGAAAAGGAGAAAACTATTACTAAAATAAATCGCATACGGGTGAGTTTCTAACATTGCCTAAGGATATTAATAAGAGGTTTGCCCAATTTTATCATAATTTATATACATCTAAAATAAATACAGATGTAAGTAAAATTACAATGATTTTAGATAATTGCAAGCTCCCAAAATTGGATAGTTTAGAACAATTAGGAGCACGTATTACTAGTGAAGAAATAAAACAAATAATAAACTCACTGAAAAATGGGAAGACCCCAGGACCAGACGGTTTAGTAATGAATTTTATAAAAGATTTCAGGAGTCAATTGTACCAAGATTATTCAATTTATACATGCAGGCTTATACTGAAAATAAACTACCAGAAACCCTAGCAGAAGCAACAATAACGCTTATACCAAAAAAAGATAAAGATTTAGATGAACCGGGTTCTTATAGAGCTATTTCACTTCTAAATACGGATCAGAAAATTTTAGCAAAGATTCTAGCTAGAAGGCTAAATAATTATATTAACAATTTAATAAATACGGATCAAACGGGATTTATACCCAAAAGACAATCATTTAATAATTTGAGAAGGCTTTTCAATATAATGTACTCTCATAATGAGGACAATGAAGATATTTCAGTTGTCACGCTGGATGCAGAGAAGGCATTTGATCAAGTAGAATGGCAGTATTTATACAAGGTACTCCAAAAATTTAATACGGGAGAGAATTTTATTAGATGGGTTAAACTACTTTACGATAGACCTACGGCAAGAATATTAACTAACAATACGCTATCTCCAAAATTTTACTTATCAAGGGGTAATAGGCAAGGGTGTGCCTTATCACCATTGCTATTTGCCCTTATGATAGAACCGCTGGCCGAAAGGATTAGAAATCACCCGAATATTCACGGATATAACACCAAGGACTCAAAGAATAACATTTCATTATATGCTGATGATATCCTTTTATATATTACTAATACACAAACGAGTATACCCACCTTATTAACACTAATTTAGGAATTCGGTTCTTTTTCAGGATATAGAATAAATTGGAATAAAAGCGAAATTATGTCTTTAAATCCACAGGATTCGAGACACTTACTAAAATTCCCCTTCAAAATTGCAACAGAAAATTCAAGTATCTGGGTATTCAAATTACGAGAAGACACAAATCATTATTTAGTGCCAATTTTATACCACTATTAAATAAACTGAATGATACGATTAAATTTTGGAAAACGCTTCCGCTCTCATTGATAGGTAGAATTAACGCTATAAAAATGACTTTCTTACCACAATTAATATATTTGTTTCAAGCGATCCCAATATATATTCCAAAATATTTTTTCAAAAAACTAGATTCCACTATCACTAATTTTATATGGGACTACAGAACACATAGAATTCAACGAAAGCATTTGTGCAAATCTAAAGAAGTGGGGGGTTTATCATTACCTAACTTTATGTATTACTACCGGGCAGTGCATATTAAGAACATAATGTACTGGCTGGATAGTTCCACTCAGCAGTTGGAGTGGATAAGAATGGAGAAAGAGTAGTGCTATCCGCACGATATAGGAACGATCCTGCTCTCACCGATAAAATTGAATAGTATAATATATAAGAAGAACCCAATTATTCACAATATATTAAGAATTTGGAAACAAATAAAAGTATCCTTGAAATTAAATAATTTATCAGTACTAACCCCACTATTGAACAACCCCGCATTCAAACCTTCTCTCATCGACAACACATATCAACAATGGGATAGACTGGGGGATTAGGAAAGTAGGGGATATGTATGAAGTGGGCAAACTGTTATCATTTCAACAATTAAAATTTAAATTTAAATTGAAGGATAATCAATATTTTAAATATATACAGGTATGTGACTTTATGAAGAAATATACACGTAGATTTCAAACTATATTTTTAGACCCTTTAGAAGATGCAATGAATATTAAGGCTGATTCACAAAAATTAATATCATACTTTTATAATAATATATTAAATAGAGAATCACCCTCAACAGAAGCACTAAGGGAAGATTGGGAACATGAGCTAATGATAAAGATATCGAAGGATATATGGGGAAAGTATTTGATGACGCTCCCAGATGCGATAAATGTTTGTTTCAAAACGTTAATATAACACATTCATTTGTAGGATGTACAAAGTTGAATACATTTTGGAGTGATATATTTGATATATTTACAAAGCTTTTCAAATCAAGAATAGAACCCAAAACGGAATGGATTATATTTGGAATAATAGAAGATAACAATTTAAATAAAGACCAAAATGTTTTTTTTTTAAATTATGGTTTAATAATTTGAAAGAAAGTCATACTTAAATTTTGGAAAAATACAACCATACCAACTGTTAAAATGTGGATTAGGAATATGATGGACATAGCACGCCTTGAAGAAATGAGACTCCGACTAATAGATAAATATGACCAATTCTTAAGGAGTTGGTCTCCTTTCATCGACTTTTTGGAATCATGTGATGCAGCGGTACCGGAAAGATAGCTGATTTCAGTTCATGACGCAGATAGATCTACATCTCCGAATACAGATTTGAACAATTTTCTTTTAAAGGGCCTTCTCTTCTATTTCTACTTTCCACTTTTTCTTTTTCTTTTTTTCTTTTTTATATACACACTTCACGTTTTTCTACTCCCTACCATCTATTTTTCCACTTTTTCCTCTTTCTATTGTTTTCTTTTTCTTGTCTTGCTTACTTAGTTCTCATAACATAAAACTAGAGGTTGTACATAGAATGGATTACGGTATTACATAGTTGGCACCTAAAATTAGGTTCCACTGTACTGTTTTGTACTGTATTAACTTCTAATAAAATAAACAGAACAAAAAAATAAATAAAAAAAATAAAAACTTTTGGTATGCTAGCCTTTATAAATCAGAGCATTGAGTATAGAAGCTGGGATGTAATGTTTAAACAAGGCGTTGGTGAGACCAAATCTGGAGTATGGTGTACAATTTTGGTCGCCCAATTATAGGAAGGATGTCAACAAAATAGAGAGAGTACAGAGGAGATTTACTAGAATGTTGCCTGGGTTTAAACAACTAAGTTACAGAGAAAGGTTGAATAAGTTAGGTCTTTATTCTCTGGAGCGCAGAAGGTTAAGGGGGGACTTGATAGAGGTCTTTAAAAATGATGAGAGGGATAGACATAGTTGATGTGGATCAGCTTTTCCCTTTGAGAATAGGGAAGATTCCAACAAGAGGACATGACTTCAGAATTAAAGGACAGAAGTTTAGGGGTAACATGAGGAGGAACTTCTTTACTCAGAGAGTGGTAGCGGTGTGGAATGAGCTTCCAGTGGAAGTGGTGGAGGCAGGTTCGTTGGTATTATTTAAAAATAAATTGGATAGGCATATGGATGAGAAGGGAATGGAGGGTTATGGTATGAGTGCAGGCAGGTGGGACTAAGGGAAAAAGTTGTTCCGCACGGACTTGTAGGGCCGAGATGGCCCGTTTCCGTGCTGTAATTGTTATATGGTTATATGGTTAATATCATACTTGTATAACATTATTTTTTTAATATTTTTAATATGTGCTGTCAACATATTCTGGCCTGAATATTGCCACCCATTTCTCCACTGAACCCCTCTGTCACCTCTACTCTCACCTTTTACTAACACTCCTCCCTTTCACTCTTCTTTTAACCCCTTCCTTTTCTCCCTCTTCCCTCAGGGGAATGAATTAACCACTTTTGGAGCCTGAGGTCTTTCAATGAAGGCCTGACAGTCAGGTCTGTGCCTCCTCCCAGTTGCAGTGACCCAGACAGTGAGACCGCTGTCACACAGTGACCCAGCTGGTGAGACTGCTGTCACACAGTGACCGAGCCGATGAGGGCTGTCACATCGTGACCAAGCCGATGAGACTGCTGTCAGACAGTGACCCAGACTGTGAGACTGTTGTCACACAGTGACCCAGCCGGTGAGACAGCTGTCACACAGTAACCCAGCCGGTGAGACAGCTGTCACACAGTGACCCAGCCGGTGAGACTGTTGTCACACAGTGACCCAGCTGGTGAGACTGCTGTCACACAGTGACCCAGCAGGTGAGACTGCTGTCACACAGTGACCCAGACAGTAAGACTGCTGTCACACAGTGAACCAGACAGTGAGATTGCTGTCACACAGTGACCCAGCCGGTAAGACGGCTGTCACACAGTGACGCAGCTGGTGAGACAGCTGTCACACAGTGACCCAGCCGGTGAGACTGCGGTCAAACAGTGACCTCAGTTCCAGATCTCCGATCTTATAACAGCTTCTGGTGCTGTCTATGTGGAGGCTGCACGTTCTGGTGACCACTTGCTTCCTCCAACTGTTTGGTTTGCCTCTCAAGTACCAAACACCAGCATGTTGTGTGGCCACTGTGCATTGCCCCAAGTGTCTAGATTAGTGCTGGAGTTGGGGGCAGTTGACGGGAATGTGCGGAGAATGGGATCAGTGTAGGAATGATGTAAACAGGTTGTCTCATTCTGTGAGCCAATGTTACAGGCTCTGTAACCCATCAATGTGCTCCATGTTCTAGTCTCCCACCCCAGTCATTCCTGCTTCTCCCCGCTACGTGGTGGTGGTTGTGAGAGGGTGGGGATGGGAGAGTGGGGGGTGGGGTGGGAGTGTAGTGTGTGTGATTGTGGGAGGGGAAGTGGGGAGCAGTGGGTCGGCTGGGAGTGGGGGTAGTGAGGGGGGCGGGTAAGAAATGGTCAGGTGGGGGGGCTGGTTTGCGGCGTGCAGTGCAGGCGGGGATGTTGGGGGGCTAGTGCGACAGAATACAGGAGTGGGAAGGACAGGGGAACGGAGGGGGTGTGGGATGGCCGGGATGGGGGTGCGGGGCTGCTCTATCCTGGGGGAAATTTTACTCACAATGGAACAATGAAAGGAGCCGTCAGCCCAAGAGGCTGTGACAAATCAGGACGCAGGGGTAGGGGGCTCAGATTGGGGCTCCGTGGTCATGCAGTGGGGGCAGGTTTGCACGAGCCAGGTTCTCTGTCTGGGACATCCTGCCCAGCTTCAGTGGTCACCCTCAGCCACAATGTGTGTGTGGGCTGTGCTGTTCAATGTCGGGCCAGGGGAGGGGGGTCCATGGCAGACAAGGGCCAGTTCACCAGCGGGGGGGGGGGGGGGGGGGGGGGGGGGCAGCATTACTGGGAGTGGGAGTGGACAGGTTATTGGTCCAGGTATTGTAGTTGGAGTATGTGACCCCGGCTGTAGACGGGTAACACATCAGTCATAGGGAAGGACACAGGGAGTGAGGGTGGAGGTCACAGGTCACAGTTCACTCCAGGAAGGCGAGGTCCAGATACAACAGCTTGATCAGACGGTGGGAGAGGGAGATCTGAGTGAGGGGATCACTGACCACAACTGCAACATTCAGCCGTGAGTGTGGGTGATGACTCGGGACGTCCCAGAATTCACCCCTTCCCCTTCCCCCCACACACCCTCACACCCCACAAGCCCCACCCACACCCACACTGTATCAACATGGAGAGCAACATACCTGTAGAATACACATTGTAATGTCCGGGTGTTGGCTTCAGAAGATACAAACATTAACCACCACAGTTTTTGATTGTGATCTCCTGATGCTTGAGGCAGCTGTTTGTAACCTAGTTGAAACAGACTGTCCTGGTCACCTCCCCGTCTCCCACACTGGGATGGGGACCTGCAATGATATTTATAAACATTATAAAATGTACCCGGTCCCTCAGTGCAGCAGGGAATGTGAACCTGGCGCCAGTAACACAGTGATCACGACCCAGTCAGTCTCAGTCTCATTCAGCGGTGAGCTGCTGCCCTCACCCTCCCCACCCACACTCCCCACAGCAGCAGCTGCTGCCCTCACCCTCCCCATGCACACTCCCCACAACAGCAGCTGCTCCCTGATGCCTTGTGGGTCACTGGGCTCTTGAATGGGTACACATTGCCCACCCCTGACCTGCCTCAGCTTCAGGCTGACTGACCATTATGCATCACAATGTCTTCAACTTTCACACATATTTAGAGACACAAACATTGAAAATATACTAAACTATTAAAGTAGAATCAGAACATTAAAACAAACAAAGTCACGTTTTGCAAAAAGATAATTTGATGAATTTAAAGCAGAGGAGTCTTGTTCTAACTATGAAGTATCTTGATGAGGCCACACCCTGGCCACGCTCTCATCTTGCTGCATTCCATCTGGAAGAAGGTGCAGGAGCCTGAAAACTGCGACCTCAAGGTTCAAGAACAGCTTCTTCCCAGCAACTATCAGGCTCTTGAACACTGCACAACACTAACTTCAGCAACCATGATCTTCCATCCGTTGTCTGTGGTTGCACTACAGACTTTGGTGTTTGCCCTATTACAGTTACCTCGTGTTATGGTTATTGATTCATTATATTTTTTATTGTTCTATTTTATCTGTAGTGCTGTAGAGATCTGGATCATCACTCTGACCTTTGCTAAAGTAACACAGTGCATCAGTTATACATACTTGTACACCTACCATTTAACCAGCCGGGACTCCACCCAGAGCAGCGATAGAATGGAAATACATGCTCAGGAATCTTCACATTGCCGTAACTGAAACAACAAGCAGAGAGTCAGCCCCCGACTGAAGGAAACATTAGTGACTGGGGTCTATACCCTCGCACTGCTACATTGGCCCAGTCCCAGGAAACCCTTTCTTGCCCTTTCCAAAGTCGCTTTTCCCTTTCTGCAGAATGTGAGTTTCCTTTCTCTGTATTCCACTTCCTGTTCCACAATGAGGGCTGATACTATCAATCTAACATAGAAACATAGAAACATAGAAAATAGGTGCAGGAGTAGGCCATTCGGCCCTTCGAGCCTGCACCACCATTCAATATGATCATGGCTGATCATCCAACTCGGTATCCTGTACCTGCTTTCTCTCCATACCCCCTGATCCCTTTAGCCACAAGGGCCACATCTAACTCCCTCTTAAATATAGCCAATGAACTGGCCTCAACTACCTTCTGTGGCAGAGAGTTCCAGACATTTACCACTCTCTGTGTGAAAAATGTTTCTCGCCTCGGTCCTAAAGGATTTCCCCTTTATCCTTAAACTGTGATCCCTTGTCTTGGACTTCCCCAACATCGGGAACAATCTTCCTGTATCTAGCCTGTCCAACCCCTTAAGAATAACATGCCTTATTATCTTTCAGTTACTTAATATAACAGTAGGTTGCCATTCTGCCCATATTTTATCTGTAATGCTGTAGAGATCTGGTTCATCACTCTCACCTTTGCTAAAGTAACACAGAGTAACACGGTCCATTGGAGAGACAGTGTGGACAGCTATCTGCAGAACCAAAAGAGATGGGGGAGATATTGAACAATTTATTTTCTTCGGTATTCACCAAGGAGAAGGTTATTGAATTATGTGAGGTAAGGGAAACTAGTAGAGTAGCTATGGGTACTATGTGTTTCAAAGTAAAAGAAGTACTGACACTTTTGAAAAATATAAAGTGGATAAGTCTCCAGGTCCTGACAGGATATTCCCTAGGACATTGAGGGAAGTTAGTGTAGAAATAGCCGGGGCTATGACAGAAATATTTCAAATGTCATTAGAAACGGAATAGTCCCCGAGGATTGGCGAACTGAGTATTTTGTTACATTGTTTAAAAAGGGTTCTAAGAGTAAACCCAGCAATTATAGGCCTGTTAGTTTGACTTCAGTGGTGGGCAAATTAATGGAAAAGATACCTAGAGATAATATATATAAGCATCTGGATAAACAGGGTATGATTAGGAACAGTCAACATGGATTTGTGCCTGGAAGGTCATGTTTGACTAACCTTCTTGAATTATTTGAAGAGGTTACTAGGGGAATTGACGAGGGTAAAGCAGTGGATGTTGTCTATATGGACTTTAGTAAGGCCTTTGACAAGGTTCCTCATGGAAGGTTGGTTAAGAAGGTTCAACTGTTGGGTATAAATGCAGGAGTAGCAAGATGGATTCAACAGTGGCTGAATGGGAGAAGCCAGAGGGTAATGGTGGATGGTTGTTTGTCGGGTTGAAGGCAGGTGACTAGTGGGGTGCCTCAGGTATCTGTGGTGGGTCCTTTGTTGTTGTTTAATGTACATCAATGATCTGGATGTACATGTGGGTGTGTGGTAAATTGGATTAGTAAGTATGCAGATGATACCAAGGTAGGGAGTGTTGTGGATAATGAAGAGGATTTCCAAAGTCTACAGAGTGATTTGTGCCATTTGGAAGAATGTGCTGAGAGATGGCAGATGGAGTTTAATGCTGATAAATGTGAGGTGTTACACCTTGGCAGGACAAATCAAAATAGGACGTACATGGTAAATGGTAGGGAATTCAAGAATGCAGTTGAACAGAGGGATCTGGGAATAACCGTGCATAGTTCCTTGAAGGTGGAATCTCATATAGATAGGGTGGTATAGAAAGCTTTATAAATCAGAGCATTGAGTATAGAAGCTGGGATGTAATGTTAAAATTGTACAAGGCATTGGTGAGACCAAATCTGGAGAATGGTGTACAATTTTGGTCGCCCAATTATAGGAAGGATGTCTACAAAATAGAGAGAGTACAGAGGAGATTTACTAGAATGTTGCCTGGGTTTCAACAACTAAGTTACAGAGAAAGGTTGAATAAGTTAGGTCTTTATTCTCTGGAGCGCAGAAGGTTAAAGGGGAACTAGATAGTGGTCTTTAAAATGGTGACAGGGATAGACAGAGTTGATTTTGGACAAGCTTTTCCCTTTGAGACTAGGGAAGATTCAAACAAGAGGACATGACTTCAGATTTAAGGGACAGAAGTTTAGGGGTAACATGAGGGGGAACTTCTTCACTCAGAGAGTGGTAGCGGTGTGGAATGAGCTTCCAGTGGAAGTGGTGGAGGCAGGTTCGTTGGTATCATTTAAAAATAAATTGGATAGGCATATGGATGAGAAGGGAATGGAAGGTTATGGTATGAGTGCAGGCAGGTGGGACTAAGGGATAAAAGTTTGTTCGGCACAGACTTGTAGGGCCGAGATGGCCTGTTTCCGTGCTGCAATTGTTATATGGTTATATGGTTATATGGTTATATGATCATAGTGCCCTTCAGGAAAGTGATCCCTTTAGCTCGTTGCCCCTTCTCCTATTTTCCCTGTAGCACTGCAACGCATTTCCTCACATGACCGCGAACCGTGCTTTGAATCTTTTGCCAGCTACCAGCACATATTTTGGATGCTGGAGCACCAGGGCAACCCCACCCAGGACTGACCGTACAAATTCCACACAGACATCACCCGATGTCAGGATCGAATTGGGCTCCTCGGAGAAGCAAGCATCAGCACTAACTGCGTCACATTCACCCTCACTTACTAGAGTGCGATCAGTTTACCTGCTAAATCTGTACCACCCTTCCTCCAGATTTCCATCATCCATCCATCGGCTGCTGCACCGAGTTCCATGACAACCCGAGTTCCTCCAGGGCTGATCCAGGACAGTGTGGGTTACACACGGATCACTGGCTGTGGAGTCTGTGACTGAGGGACAGGATGATGATCAGTGTTAAAGTCAAACTGAGCAAAGTTCACTCAGACTGGTTCCCCCAACCACATCCAACACCCCAGGACCACCAGCAACCTCCGAGTTAGATTCAGTGACAGAGGGAACAGAAACAAATCCTACAACTGTCATATCCAGGTTTAGGTTTATGTTTGGTATTGTCACGTAAAATTTCATTCCAGTCTTTTGAGCATGTGGACTAATAACAAATGACTACTATAGGTCCATATCCTCCTGTGCCTCACCTATTCACATAGCTGTGTAAATGCATCTTAATTACTGTGATTGGGTCTGATTCTACCACCCTCTCTGGCTGCACATTCATCATTCTCTGTGTGGAAGAACTTTCTCCTTGGATCACCAACATTACAAGTTATACCCTCTAACCAGTAGAGAGGTCACCCAAATGAACACACAAATGATTCCTCCATCTTTCACTGCCCTTCCACATTATATTGAAAAGGGAACAGGGGGGGAGACCAATGGGCCCATCTTGATCATGCTATCTCCTGGTGCAGGAACCCCATCATTTCCATTC
Source organism: Leucoraja erinaceus (assembly GCF_028641065.1). NCBI lineage: Eukaryota > Metazoa > Chordata > Chondrichthyes > Rajiformes > Rajidae > Leucoraja > Leucoraja erinaceus. The sequence continues at coordinate 257,433 of NC_073411.1, read as the reverse complement.
CTCCCTCATTAGTTCCCTTCAGCCCTCCAACTCTGTCACACAAGCTGTTCAATTCTCTTTACAGAGCCCTAGAGTCATACAGTGTAGAAACAGGCTCTTCAGCCCAAACTGCCCACATCGGCCAACATGTCCCAGATACACTAGTCCCACCTGCCTGCGTTTGGCCCATATCAATGTCCTTTTATTATAAATTACTTAATATCAATCTTTTCAGCGTGCAAGCTAATGAAGGGGGGTGATTGGGCAAAGAGAAGCTGGCCATGCTGATTGAGGAATCTAGACCGAGTCAATCCATTCAGGGGTGGGTAGGAAAGAGGTCTAAATGGAGATGGAGGTTTAATATTGGAACTTCTGCAAATCAAATTAAAATTGGTGGATTAGTGGAAGAGAAGGTGGTAATCTAACAACAAGATCATTATCAATTGGGCCAATGAGCCAATGAAATCAGCTTGAATGATGGATCTCGATTGTGTGAAGCATCAACCAGACAGGGAGATGGGAATACTGAGGATGCTGATGGCAGTTTCAGAAGGGACAGGGGCAACAATGGATCGGTGAGCCACAGGTTGTGTGAACAAACTGAAGGCAGAGATATGGCTCTGCTGAGTGGATGAAACAGGGACTGGGGGCAGAAACTAAATGTTCCTTTGGCAAGTATTGATTGCTGTAGATTCACCAGAATGTTACCTGGACTTGAGGACTGAGTTATAGGGAAAGGATGGATAGTCTAGGACTCTTTGTTTTGAAGGAGGAGTGACCTCATTGAGGTGTACAAGAGCATGAGGGGCATGGACAACGCTCACAGTCTTTTACCCAGGTAGATAATTCTAAACCGAGGGGCCTTAACATGAGTTAAATTCCCAACTTGGAGTAAGGCCAAACATTGAGGGTGTGAGAGAGAGATTTGCACGTTGATTGGAGTAGGTTGTTTGAAGGAAAAGGAACATGGGGAAAGTGGGATGTTTTTAAAGTGAGCTGACAAGAGATCAGACATGCACAACCCTCTTAGATTGAAGGGCAAGGCAGACAAATGAAAAGAAGCCTGGGTTATGAGGAAAATTTGGATACTGTTGAGGGAGATGGCTCATCAGGGCAATGCAGCAGCAGCCAAGTTCATGGCACCATGGGTGGCTCTGCGGCACATGAGGGGGCGGGGGGGGGGGGGGGGGGAGAGAGTGGAAGGGCAATAGTAATAGGGGATTCAATTGTCAGGGGAATAGATGGGCGTTTCTGCGGCCGCAAACGAGACTCCAGGATGGTATGTTGCCTCCCTGGTGCAAGGGTCAGGGATGTCACTGAACGGCTGCAGACCATTCTGGAGGGGGAGGGTGAACAGCCAGTTGTCGTGGTGCATATTGGCACCAACGATATAGGTAAAAAAAGGGATGAGATCCTACAAGATGAATTTCTTGTAGGACCTCAAAGGTAATAATCTCTGGATTACTACCAGTACCACGGGCCAGTCAGAGTAGAAATAGGAGGCTATTGCAGATGAATACGTGGCTTGAAAAATGGTGCAAGGGTGAGGGGTTGAAATTTTTAGGGCATTGGAACCAGTTCTGGGGAAGGCGGGACCAGTACAAACAGGACGGTCAGCACTGGGCTGGAATGGAACCAATGTCCTTGGGGGAGTGTTTGCTAGTGCTGTCGGGGAGGATTTAAATTAATGTGGCAGGGGGAAGGGTACAAGAGCAGAGAGGCAGGGGAGGGTGTAAAATGAGGGTAGAAGCAATAGGTAGCAAGGTGAAAAGTAAAAGTGGCAGGCAGACAAAACCATGGCAAAAATCAAAAAGGGACACTTTTCAACATAATTGTATAAGGGGTAAAAGCGTTGTAAAAACAAGCCTGAAGGCTTGGTGTCTCAATGCAAGGAGTATTCGTAATAAGGTGGATGAGTTGAACGTGCAGATAGCCATTAATGATTATGATATAGTTGGGATCACGGAGACATGGCTCCAGGGTGACCAAGGCTGGGAGCTGAACATCCAGGGATATTCAATATTCAGGATGGATAGAGAGAAAGGAAAAGGAGGTGGGGTAGCGTTGCTGGTTGGAGAGGAGATTAACGCAATGGAAAGGAAGGACATTAGTTTGTAGGATGTGGAATCGGTATGGGTAGAGCTGCGAAACACTAAGGGGCAGACAACGCTAGTGGGTGTTGTGTACAGGCCAGCTAACATTAGTAGTGAAGTTGAAGATGGTATCAAACAGGAAATTAGAAATGCGTGCGACAAAGGCAAAACAGTTATAATGGGTGACTTCAATCTACATATAGATTGGGTGAATCAAATTGGCAGGGGTGCTGAGGAAGAGGATTTCTTGGAATGTATGCGGGATAGTTATCTAAATCAACATGCACAGGAACCAACGAGAGAGCAGGCTATTTTAGACTGGGTATTGAGTAATGAGGAAGGGTTAGTTAGCAGTCTTGTTGTGCCTGCCCCCTTAGGCAAGAGTGACCATAATATGGTTGAGTTCTTCATTAGGATGGAGAGTGACATTGTTAATTCAGAAACAATGGTTCTGAACTTAAATAGAGTCAACAAAATAGAGAGAGTACAGAGGAGATTTACTAGAATGTTGCCTGGGTTTCAGCAACTAAGTTACAGAGAAAGGTTGAACAAGTTAGGGCTTTATTCTTTGGAGCGCAGAAGGTTAAGGGGGGACTTGATAGAGGTTTTTTAAAATGATGAGAGGGATAGACAGAGATGACTTGGAAAAGCTTTTCCCACTGAGAGTAGGGAAGATTCAAACAAGGGGGCATGACATGAGAATTAAGGGACTGAAGTTTAGGGGTAACATGAGGGGGAACTTCTTTACTCAGAGAGTGGTAGCTGTGTGGAATGAGCTTCCAGTGAAGGTGGTGGAGGCAGATTCGTTTTTATCATTTAAAAATAAATTGGATAGTTATATGGATGGGAAGGGAATGGAGGGTTATGGTCTGAGCGCAGGTATATGGGACTAGGGGAGATTATGTGTTCGGCACGGACTAGAAGGGTCGAGATGGCCTGTTTCCGTGCTGTAATTGTTATATGGTTATTATATGGTTAAAGAAAGGTAACTTTGAGGGTATGAGACGTGAATTGGCCAAGATTGACTGGCAATTAATTCTAAAAGGGTTGACGGTGGATATGCAATGGAAGACATTTAAAGACTGCATGGATGAACTACAAGAATTGTTCATCCCTGTTTGGCAAAAGAATAAATCAGGGAAGGTAGTGCATCCGTGGATAACAAGGGAAATCAGGGATAGTATCAAAGCGAAGGATGATGCGTAAAAATTAGCCAGAAAAAGCAGCATAACAGAGGACTGGGAGAAATTCAGAGACCAGCAGAGGAGGACAAAGGGCTTAATTAGGAAATTAGGAAATTAGGAAATTAGAATTGAAAGAAAACTGGCAGGGTACATAAAAACTGACTGCAACAGTTTTTATAGATATGTGAAAAGAAAGAGATTAGTTAAAACAAATGTAGGTCCCTTGCAGTCAGAAACAGGTGAGTTGATCATGGGGAACAAGGATATGGCGGACCAATTGAATAACTACTTTGGTTCCGTCTTCACTAAGGAAGACATAAATAATCTGCCGGAAATAGTAGGGGACCGCGGGTCAAAGGAGTTGGAGGAATTGAGTGAAATCCAGGTTAGTTGGGAAGTGGTGTTGGGTAAATTGAATGGATTAAAGGCCGATAAATCCCCAGGGCCAGATAGGCTGCATCCCAGACTACTGAGTATAGAAGTTGGGATGTAATGTTAAAATTGTACAAGGCCAATTTTGGAGTATGGTGTACAATTTTGGTCGCCTAATTATAGGAAGGATGTCAACAAAATAGAGATAGTACGGAGGAGATTTACTAGAATGTTGCCTGGGTTTCAGCAACTAAGTTACAGAGAAAGGTTGAACAAGTTAGGGCTGTATTCTTTGGAGCACAGAAGGTTAAGGGGGGACTTGATAGAGGTCTTTAAAATGATGAGGTGGATAGACAGAGTTGACGTGAATAAGCTTTTCCCAATGAGAGTAGGGAAGATTCAAACAAGGGGACATGACTTGAGAATTAAGGGACAGAAGTTTAGGGGTAACATGGGGGGGGGGGACCTCTTTATTCAGCTGTGTGGAATGAGCTTCCAGTGAAGGTGGTGGAGGCAGGTTCGTTTTTATCATTTAAAAATAAATTGGATAGTTATATGGACGGGAAAGGTATGGAGGGTTATGGTCTGAACGCAGGTTATGGGACTAGGGAAGACTACGTGTTCGGCACGGACTAGAAGGGTTGAGATGGCCTGTTTCCGTGCTGTAATTGTTATATGGTTATATGGTTATATGGTTAAGGAAGTAGCTCCAGAAATAGTAGATGCATTAGTAATAATCTTTCAAAACTCTTTAGATTCTGGAGTCGTTCCTGAGGATTGGCGGGTAGCAAACGTAACCCAACTTTTTAAGAAGGGAGGGAGAGAGAAAACGGGGAATTGCAGACCAGTTAGTCTAACATCGGTAGTGGGGAAACTGCTAGAGTCAGTTATTAAAGATGGGATAGCAGCACATTTGGAAAGTGGTGAAATCATTGGACAAAGTTAGCATGGATTTACGAAAGGTAAATCATGTCTGACGAATCTTATAGAATTTTTCGAGAACCAGTGGATGTGGTGTATCTAGACTTCCAGAAGGCTTTCGACAAGGTCCCACATACGAGATTAGTACACAAACTTAAATCACATGGCATTGGGGGTGCAGTATTGATGTGGATAGAGAACTGGCTGGCAAACAGGAAGCAAAGAGTAGGAGTAAACGGGTCCTTTTCACAATGGCGGGCAGTGACTAGTGGGGTACCGCAAGGCTCAGTGCTGGGACCCCAGCTATCTACCGTCGTGTATCTCCCTGTTCCTGCTCTCGCCAGCACGAGGAACTGGAAGCAAACCGGAGATAACAATCCTGGAGGTCCTGCTTTTCAGCATTTTTCCGAGCTCTCTAAAGAATATAAAGAATATAAAGAATATGCAGAATATTCATCCCCTTCTTTCTGACTTCGATTGTTCCGACATGTACTACAACTTCCAGCTGTTCATCTTCGCCCTTGATGATTTTCTGCACTCTGTCCGTGACATCCTGGATCCTGGCACCAGGTAGGCAGCACACCATCCTCGAATCCCATCTGTCGCCGCAGAAACCCCTGTCCGTACCTCTCACAATGTAGTCTCCAACTACAATGGCGTTGCCTGACGTTGACCTCTTTGGTTTTCGCTCAACAGCCCTTTTTGCTTCGCAAGCCAGTCCGCCGCTCAGTGTGATGATGTATTCTGTCCCGACAGCTTCGAAGTGGGTGAGCATGTATACAAGAGGTACAACACCACAAGACGTATCAAAGATACTTTCCCTTAACTTGATACAGGTAATATAACTATTGCAGGAAAAGACCAAGCTGAACATGATAAAAATGTACAACGGTTTTTAGATGTTGTACATTCTAAAAATCTAACATTAAATGAAGCTGTCAACAACATCAGCAGTGTCATCAACTAATATTCTTGGTTATTGGGTTGCTGACTGGTTACATCGTGGCTTCGTTCAGAACCTTGAGCGCCCTGGAGCGGAAAAGATGACAAAAAGTAGAAAACGCTGCCCAGTCCATCATTGGCTCTGACCTCCCTTCCATCGAGGGGATCTATCACAGTCGCTGCCTCAAAAAGGCTGGCAGTATCATCAAGGACCCACACTATCCTGGTCACACACTCATCTCTCCGCTACCTTCAGGTAGTATGTACAGGAGCCTGAAGACTGCAAAATCCAGGTTCAGGAATAGCTACTTCCCCACAGCCATCAGGCTATTGAACTCGGCTCGGACAAAACTCTGAACATTAATATCCCATATTCTGTTTATTTGCACTTTTTCAGTTTGTTTATTCATGTGTGTATATATTTATACAATGGTATATGGACACACTGATCTGTTCTGTATTCGTGCCTACTATGTTCTGGTGGGTCAAGTCAAGCCACTTTTATTTCTATAGCACATTTAAATAACAGGCAGGTGTGCAGAGCGGGTGCGGTAGCTCTGTTGGTGAGGAATGACATTTAGTTCCTTGAGAGGGGGACATAGAATCAGATAGAGCTAAGGAATCGTAAGGGTAAAAATACCCTAATGGGACTTATCTACAGGCCCCCAAACAGTAGCCTGGATAGAGAGTGCAAGTTGAATCATGAGTTAAAAGTGGCATGTCATAAAGGTAATAAAATGGTTGTTATGGGGGAATTTATATCGAAGCCACGTGAGGGAATACGTGAAGAGCCCGCCAGCCCGCATGCGCATCAATACGTCCACGCATGGCGCAAGGTTTGCTTGAGGATGAACGTCGGTCTCCCCAGTGGTAAGGTTTAAAAACCAAATAGGTGAGTACAAATGTTGAACTAAATCCAACGTTTGCCTAGGATTGTCGCGATGGAAAAACCTAGAGTGAAAGGGAAACGGGCTGCTGAGAAAGCTGCGGCAGAGGACCACGGCACTGGAAAAAGCCGACGGCCATCCGTTTCTACTTAGGAGATGCTGCCAGCCGTAAACTGCACAGCAAGCTCTGATTCAGCTCCAAGAGGGAGCAGATTGGCAACCCCAAGTCGGGGCAAAGCCAAAGCTAAGTCAATAAGAAATGTCGAATCAGACAATTCTGGACAGGAAGACACTGTCCCTACATTTATGGAAGATGTTGTTTGCCGGCTATCTAAACTAGGGCGGCTAATTGAAAAAAATGGTGGAACAAAATATGCCCCATGCTCAGGAGGCACTAACAGGCGGCTCCATGCCTGTAGCAACACCTGGCTCAGAGTTGCAGTATACCTCCCACTCAGATGAGGGGAGTATCAGAGTGTATTACAGAGGTGACTCCTATTATGGGGATATCAACAAGATATGTGGATCCCATGCTCTAATCGATGATATGCGGCAGGCGCATCGTTAGGAAGAGCTACATGCTCTTGCCTCAAAATTTGCCATCCCCTCGGGGACAAGTGAACCACTACAGGAAGAACTGGCCAGCAGCATCAGCTATTCAACGTCTCGTCACGTCTCAAGGAGGAGGTTATGCTGGAATCGACTGGAAAATATCCCAGCCCAGAAAACTGCAAGACTTTGGATGTCCCGAAAGTCAATGTTAGCATTTGGGAAAATCTCAGGGGCAGTACATGGCAAGGCAAGGCAAGGCAAGGCAAGTTTATTTGTATAGCACCTTTCAACAACAAGGTAATTCAAAGTGCTTTACATAAAACATTTAAAGCATTTGAAAGGAACACATATAAAATTACATTTATTACATTATTCAGATAAAATAATTACAAAATTAAAAGCAATCAAATAAAATATTTAAAACAGAATAAAACCAGGAATAAAAGTTACAGTGCAGTATAGGTAATTAATAAATTGTATTGTTTACTGAAAGGCAGCAGCAAACAGAAAAGTCTTCCGTCTAGATTTAAAAGAGCTGAGAGTTGCAGCAGATCTGCAGTTTTCTGGGAGTTTATTCCAGATATGTGGTGCATAAAAACTAAATGCTGCATCTCCATGTTTAGTTCTGACTCTGGGGACACAGAGCAGACCTGTCCCAGACGATCTGAGAGGTCTGGGTGGTTCGTAGCTAAGCAGAAGATCAGAAATGTATTTTGGCCCTAAACCATTCAGTGCTTTGTAAACCAACAGTAGTATTTTGAAATCAATTCTTTGACAAACAGGAAGCCAGTGTAAAGATCTCAGAACTGGAGTAATGTGATCTACTGTTTTGGTCTTAGTGAGGACTTGAGCAGCAGTGTTCTGAATTAAATGCAGCTGGCTGATCGAATTTTTAGGGAGACCTGTAAAGACAGTGTTACAGCAGTCGAGCCTGCTGAAGATAAATGCATGGACAAGTTTTTCCAAATCCTGCTGAGACATAAGTCCTTTAATCCTTGATATATTCTTTAGGTGATAGTAGGCTGACTTTGTGACTGTTTTTATGTGGCTGTTGAAGTTCAGGTCTGAGCCCATGACTACTCCTAAGTTTCTGGCTTGGTTTGTTGTTTTTAGCATTACCATTAGCTGGGTGCTAACTTTTAATCGTTCTTCCTTGGCTCCAAAAACAATTATTTCCGTTTTTTCTTTGTTTAATTGGAGAAAATTCTGGTTCATCCAATCGTTGATTTGCTCAATGCATCTACTCAGTGCTTGTATTGGACTATAGTCTCCTGGTGATATTGTTATGTAGATTTGTGTGTCGTCTGCGTAACTATGGTAACATATTTTGATGTTTTTCATGATCTGAGCCAGTGGAAGCATGTAGATGTTAAACAGAAGAGGCCCCAGAATGGAGCCATGGGGAACTCCACACCTAATTTTTGCACGCTCAGATGTGTAATTACCTATAGACACAAAGTAGTCCCTGTCCTTCAAGTAGGATTCAAACCATTTTAATGCTGTGCCCGAAAGTCCCACCGAGTTTTCCAAACGGTCTAGTAATATGTTGTGATCGACTGTGTCGAATGCAGCACTGAGATTAATTCTGATGTCATGTCCTCTTGTTTGAATCTTCCCTATTCTCAAAGGGAAAAGCTTGTCCACATCAACTCTGTCTATCCCTCTCATCATTTTAAAGACCTCTATCAAGTCCCCCCTTAACATCGTCTGATATCAGCCATCAAAGCAATTGGTTCTTACCTGAATTTAATGAGAACTCCAATGAGTGAGTTTGTAAGGTCTGGACCTTGCAGTAGTTGACAGTTAAGTAATGTTCCTTTGAAGACTGCAGCCCAGTCAAATACCATCCTCAAAGTCCCTTTCTTCGAGTGATACACCCCATGGTGCGGAATATATCATAGTTCTCCATCACTTCGATTCAGTTGGTTTGTTGGTACCAGTTCGGCATAATCTTTGTTAATCATGTCCTTTAGGAAAGACATATATTCCTCATGAAATTTCATATTCTTGCCAAACTTGCGTTTCAAATTTTGGATGCGTTGCTCCTCCATGTGACGATTATTCGCAGTCTAACACTTTCGTGTTTGAAAGGAAAGTCCAAACAATAGTGTCCGTCTATCATCTTTACTGAGTAGTTCATAATATCCAAGAACTTTAATTCTTCCCTGGACATTTCTTCAGATTCCTTACTAGTTCTTTCATTGAAGTCATGATTGTATTGCTTGACCAATAGCTTTTCTAATTTACCAGTAGATATTTGATTAACAGCAGCGGCAGGGTAGTTCTTCTGGTTCCCGCTTTCGTTGTTCCTTCTCAAGGAGCGATAGATAACCCATCCAAGTAGGGTCTTCACAGCAAACGGTCCTTGGCTCCTCACAATCTGTATCGGTTCCAATGCCTTCAATGCATTCGTTCCGATAAGTAGGTCAATAACAGAATCTATTTTAGATATTTTTACATCCTTCAAGTAAGGCCATTGTCTCAAGTCCTCATGACTGGGTATATTTTGATGACCAATAGGCATGGTTTCATGTGTAAACACTTCAGATATTGGTATAAAATTATCTTCATCCAGACTAGATATTTCCATACTTGTAATGTAATGATTAACGGACTCCTCTTTATTCATGGTATGCAACCGAATCTTAATCTCCTCTCCTGTGATGTCCAGCCTTCTCATCAAGCCTTCTATGCAGAAGGTAGCCAAACTTCCGTGATCTAAAAATGCATATGTTTGCAACACTGTATTCGTCTTGCTATTCCTTACCTGAACTGGTAAGATAGAGAAGATACAGGCTTCTACCCCGGCCCCAATTTGAGCAGTTACTTGAGGTGAGGTGACAGCATCACTGGCTTCTCCTTGCTCCGGTTTCCATTATTCGGCCTGCTTTATCTCACCACTTTTCTCTTAGTCGTCTGGGCAGTTTTGGAATGATGGCTCTAGTATTACTAACAAAATTCATCTCCCCCATGCACTTGAGATTTTTCAACGAGCTATACTCACCTCTAAATTTTGCAAAATCAATGCCTTCACATCTTCTGGCTTGGTATCTTTCCAAGCGTATGTCTTCTCCATATATACGTTAGGAATCCTCTGTTCAAAGTAACATTAGCAAATTTGCAGATGACACAAAGCTGGGTGGCAGTGTGAACTGCGAAGAGGATGCTATGGGAATGCAGGGTGATTTGGACAGGTTGGGGGAGTGGGCAAATGTGACCCATCCCCTGACCGGGACTCCCCCACCCCGACTCTTCCCACTCACTCCTTTCTCGCCAAACACCCTATGTCCTTGCATTCCCCAATCTCTACCCACAACCCTCGTCATACGTGTCCTCCATATATGCCATCACCATCCCTTCCAACTCCACTATCTCACCCATTCACCTCGCCAACCCTTCACACCCCCCATGTCTTCCCACATCCCTCTCTCCCCCACCTCCCCATCTTTCCTCATTCCACCTTCTCTCTCTCCTTGGGAGATTAAACCTGGAATAGTGGGGATGAAAGAAGGTAGTGTAGGGAATCTGGAAGAGTGTGGGCGATACGAGGAGAGTGGGGACACAGCGGAGTGGGGGTAGATGGGGGAAGTTGAAGACACTACGTGCACTAAACTGTATTCCCTTCATCTTGTATATGTACACTGTGGATGGCTCGATTGTAATCATGTATTCCCGTTCCGCTGCATGATCAGCACGCAACAAAAGTTTTTCACTGTATCTCGGTTCTCGTGACAATTACTTAAACGGAAAATAAAGATCTCATGTCCATAAGTTGTTCGTGCAGAATTAGACCATTCGGCCCGCCAAGTCTCGTCCGCCATTCAATCATGGCTGACCTTTCGCTCTCAACCCCATTCTCCTGCATTCTCCCCACAACCCCTAACACCCTTACTAATCAATAATCTATCAATCTCGGTAGCAAATTCGTGGCCCTGCCTGACATTATGGACGCAGCTCTTTCGAGAGCCCATGACCTCACACTGAATGGGTCCCTGCACCCAGGAAGGCTAGAACCACCCCCTCCCCCTCCCTCACCCACTCCCTCTCAAGAAATTTGGGTCAGGGATCCATCCCAGCCTCTGTTGCGGAATGGCACATTTGCCAGCGATCTGCCTGCGCAGTCTGTCCACTATTGGGCACCAATAACAAATAAGTTGTGTGGGAAGGAACTGCGGATTCTGGTTTAAAACCGAACATAGACACAAAGAGCTGGAGTAGCAGCGGGTCAGACAGCATCTCTGGAGGGGTGAAATGGGTGACGTTTCTTGCCGAGATGGGTCTTGACTCGATGCATCACCTGTTCCTTTTCACCGGAGATGCTGCTTGAGCCGCTGAGTTGGTCCAGCTTTTACTGTGTCAATCTTCGGCTAAAGAAGCTGCCGCGTAGCTATTGAATAGGAGACCATTGAGCAATCAGAGTTCAAAGTCATGACCCACGGACGGAGCTCATTCTTGAAACACCCTCATAATGATCACACAATCGGGACTCTCACGGTGTTGGTGGCCACGCCCGCAGTAGGTGCCAGCAATTTCACTCCACAGGGGCTCTGGCCGTCACCCTTCCATGTAAACTTCCCTTTCAGGGCAGCGAGAATCATTGGACGAGTAGGGTTAAGTAACTCAGTGGACTTAACTCCCCATCCGATAAAACAGCATACTATAGCATGAGTCTTTGACGGTACTGGGCCTGCACTCGCAAGAGTTAAAAAGAATGAGGGGGGGGGGGGGGGGGGGGGGGGGGGGCTGATTGAAACCTACAGAAGAGTGAAAGGCTTGCATAGAGCGGATGTGAAGACGGTGTTTCCACAAGTGAGAGAGTTTTGGACTAGAGGCCATGGCCTCAGAAATGAAGGACATTATTTTAGGGGGGATATGAGGAGGAATTTATTTAGTCAGAGTGGTGAATTTGTGGAATTCTTTGCCACAGAAGGTTGTGGAGGCCAAGCAAATGGATATATTTAAGGCCAAGATAGATAGATTCTTCATTAGTATAGGTGTCAGAGGTAACAGCGAGAAGGCAGAAGAATTCGGCTAGGAGGGAGGGAGGGACCAGCCATGATTGAATGGCGGAATAGACTTGATGTGTTGTAAAAGAGAGGGGAGACGGGGAATTGTGCGGGGAGGAGATTGTACGGCGAGGGGACGTGGGAGAAGGCGAGTGGGGGCGACGGGAGGAGCGGGGCATTTTCAGCACTTCCTACGACCACACTGCCCCCTCCCCTACTTCATGCCTCCCCTCAATTCCCCTCTCCCAGCCGCACGCCTCTTTCCCACCAGCACCCCCATCTCTTCGCAACACTTTACTCCCTCCGAAAATTCCGTTCCCCCGTCTCTTCCACACTCGTCCCGCTTCTGCTCGCCACTCTCCACGTGTCTTCTCACTTCCCCATCCCTTCACCACTCCTCTGTATATTCCACACTCTCACAGACTCTTCACTCCCCGGTACCCGAGTGGGTACAATTTCGGTCCCGTTTGTCCCCATTCCCCGTTCTGTCCCTATTCACCCCGTCTCTGTGCCACTCCCTGTCTCTCCGTCACCTCCTCCCCATAAGTACCCGACTATCCCTCCCTCCCCACCTCTTAACCCACAATTCCCCGTCTCATCCCCACTCAGTCTCCCACCCATTCCTACCCGAACAGTCTTATCCGAGTCTTCCCCGCACTACCCCCGTCTGTCACCAATCTGTTACTCTCCTCCTACACCCGCCTTTCCCTCCGTCAGCTGTCACTAGCCACCTCCCACGTCCTCCGCTGCCCCACCTCCAACCCACTCCGCCCGTCTCTCACCCCGGCCCTCATGCTCGCTTCTCCCCAGTCCCGTTTTCATCCCGCTTTACTTGTGCCCCCAACTGGATCCGGAACAAATGCGGGCGCGGTCTGAAGATCAGCTTCAAAACAAAACCTGCGCTGTACACACGGGGAGAGTCAGCTGTGTTCACGGGGCTGTGGCCCTGCGTGTGTGTCCTGTCCACACGCAGTCGCCGGTTGTGCTTCCTTATACCTGACACTGAGAGTTTAATTGAACACACTGTCCCCAACACTACGCCTTCACCCAGTTTGATCGCACACTCGGGAGGGAGGGAGGGTGCAGTGCGGTGGGAGGAGAGAGGGGGAGTGTGGCGAGGGATAGGGGCAGCGAGTGAAGACATGGAGAGAAGATGAAATGAGGGACAAACGAGGGAGTGAGAGGGTGTGGAGAAGGCAGTGGGCAGATCGGGGGATATGGGAGAGACAGTGGAGTGCTTGGGGACGAGGAGGTAATGAGGGGTGTGGAGGAGGTGGAGAAAGGCAGTGGGAGGTGGGGACGAGGAGGTAAGGACGGGTGTGGAGGAGATGGGGAAAGGGAGTGGGAGGTAGGGAGAATGATGATGTTGGGACCAGACGTAGGAGTGAAATTTGCGGATGTGGACGGGATGAGACGGGGAAGGGGACACGCGGGGAGACACAACTGGATGGTAGACGATGAGGGTGGGGAGACAGATGCAGGGGTTGTGGGAGAGGTGGAGGGAGACAGACGAGGGAAATGCGGAGGCACGTGGGTGGGGACTGTGGAGACGGGGAACATGGGGAGAAACGCAGGCGGTAGTGGGTGACCGGAGGAATCTGGGGAGTGGGGAGAAGTGGGCGGAGTGCGGAGAGCGGGAGGGGTAATTACAGAGAGAGATGGGGAGCTGGAGGGTAGTCGCAAATGCGGAGTGGGGGCAGACGTGCGAGTGGGGAGTGGTTTGGGGAATTGGAAGAGACTGAGGAGTGCGAGTGACGGCGGCAGGCGGGGTGGGGCTGCGAGAGACGTGGGTAATGGGGAGACACAGTGAGCGGGGTAATGAGTGAATAGGGGATACGGGGGAGTGGGGCTAAATGTGGGAGAGACGGACGAATGGGGAGAGACTGGGGAGTGGGCATGGACGGATTGGAGGGAGGCGGGTGGGGGGGGGAGCAATGTGGAGTTGTGGAGTTAAGGGTATTGGGAGAAGAAGGCAAAGTGGGGAGAGAATGGTAGTGGGGAGAGGCTGGATGGGGGGGGGGATGCAGAGAGACAGGGGAGAGTGGGAGACACTGGGGAGTGGGGATAGCCCGGGAAATGTTGGAAGGACGAGGGAGAGTGCGAGGAGAGTGGAAGTCGAAAGCGATGGCAGGACTGGCGGGGGCGGGGGGTGGAGTGGTGGGCTGCGGATAAATAAACAGTTTTGGGAGGGAATCATTCGAGCCAGAGGCAGGGGGGTGGAGGGAAAGGGGTAGCGGGGTGAGACTGGGGGACGGGGACAGACGAGGCGGAGCTCGGGGGGGGGGGGGGGGGGGGGGGGGGGGGGGGGAGAGCCGCCCCGTCCCTCCACACACCCCCGTCTCTCCCTCGCCCTTCCATCTCTCCATATTCCCCGTTCGTTCACGCTTCCCCTTCTTACCGCTCCACGCTGCCCCCCAGCCCCTCGTCCTCTCCCTACTGCCCGTGGGAAGGGAACCACCATCCTCGAGCGGGAACAATTGCAGGCGGGGTCCGGAGATCAGCTTCAAAATAACCTCTTGCAATCTCCTCCCGGGCGACACCGGGTTGACAGAAATAATTCCCAGATCATGTGAAACTGGTGTCGCCTGGGGCAATGATTGCAAAGAGTTTGTTTTGAAGCTGATCTCCGTATCCGCCTGCAATTGTGTCCCCCCCTCCCCCGGTCCCCCCCCCCCCCCCCCCCCCCCCCCCCCCCCCCCCCCCCCCCCCCCCCCCCCCCCCCCCCCCCCCCCCCCGGGAGTTGAAGGGGAGGGAGGGTGGGCGATCCTGTGGATAAATCAGTTCACCGATCTCTCCACACTTGTATCCCCCTACTCTCTACCTGCCTCTCCCCGCACCCCGCCATTGTCGCCCATGCACCCCGCGTCTCTCGCCAACTCTCCTCGTCTCTTCCCGTCCCCACGTCCCTCCCCATTACCCCTATTTTCCCAGATTCCCTCCATCCATCCCCGCCCCACTCCCCCGTCTCCATCGCGTCCCCATCTCTCTCCAGTCCCCTCTTCTCCCTCCCTCCCTCGCCCTCTCCCTCCATTACCCTGTCCGGTATATGCTACTGTTCCCCTACCTTGCGCAATCACCCCGATCCTCCCATGCTCAACGTATCCCCCGCTCCCCCGACTGGCCACATTCCAGGTCGCTCCAACACTTCTCTCGCCCCTGTCTTACCCCCACCCCCCCCCCCCCCCCCCCCCCCCCCCCCCCCCCCCCCCTGATGCCCCGCCCGTGTGCGCTAAAAACTGGGTGCGAGCGTGGTGTGTTCAATGAGGCTCTCAGTGTCAGGGAGAAGGAAACACATTTGGCGAAAGTGTGTGAACAGAACTCACCGGGTCACAGTTCATGTTACAGCGCCGGGGGGGGGGGATGGGGGAGGGGACTCACCCCGTGTATCAGCGCCGGGGGGGGGGGGGGAGGGGGGGACTCTTCCCGTGTTACAACGCCGGGGGGTTGGAGGGGGGGAGGGGAACCGGGGGAATGAACTGATCTTCGGACCCCGCCGTATTTTCTCCATCTCTCTCCACGTCTTTTCCGATCCCCTCACTCCCCACTGTCACCTTCTCACCCTACTCCCTTCGCCATCCAGTCCCACGCTTGCCCGCCGACCCCTCGTCTCTCCGCGCTCAGCTCGTCACTCCACATTGCTCATCCCATTCCCACATCTCCGACTCTACCGCACGCCCCATGTCGGTCTCCCCTTTCTCCACGATTTTCCCAGAGTCACCTTGTGTTACCCCCAAATCCCGGTATCATATAACCATATAACAATTACAGCACGGAAACAGGCCATCTCGGCCCTCCAAGTCCGTGCCGAACATGTTTTTCCCCTTAGTCCCACCTGCCTGCACTCATACCATAACCCTCCATTCCCTTCTCATCCATATGCCTATCCAGTTTATTTTTAAATGATACCAATGAACCTGCCTCCACCACTTCCACTGGAAGCTCATTCCACACCGCTACCCCTCTCTGAGTAAAGAAGTTCCCCCTCATATTACCCCTAAACTTCTGTCCCTTAAACAGGTATCCTCCCCCCTCTCTCTTTGTATCTTCCACTCCAGCCCCCTCCCCCACACAGCTCAGAGCAGAGAGAACTATAAGTTACAGGTTGTGTAAACCTGCCATCTCATGGACCCCGCCCACATTTGTTCCGTCCCTCCGCACCCCCACCATCCCGCAATCTTCCACTCGCTCCCTGCCCGTCTCTCCCTCGAAGTTGCGGCTCTCCCTCTTGGTGCAGCCACTCCCCTTGTCTCCCCCCAACTAACCGCCTCTTCACCACTGCCCCGGCCTCCATTTGTCCCCAATTCCTCCTCTTCCCCTCCACGTCGATACCGGTCTCCCCGCCCGCGTCTCCCCTGCCGTCGCCGTCGCCGCCGCCTGTTCACTCTCACGAAGGAAACCGACGGGCATCGTGAACCAGTACACCGATTCACATCAACAATTTACCACGCAAGCGGCAGTACTTTTAAAATATACTCCATTCCTCTCCCGGTTGCCTGGTCGCACGGATAGATCGCTCGCAGTCTTTTCTTTTTAAAGAGATACAGCACGAAAACATGCCCTTCGGCCCACGAGGTCCGCACCGAGCAGCTACACCCACGAGGGACATTTTTTTTTTACATTTACAAGCCAATTAAGCTACAAACCTATGCCAGTATGAGAATAGGTTGAAGGTACACAAAAAAGCTGGAGAAACTCAGCGGGTGCAGCAACATCTATGGAGCGAAGGAAATAGGCAACGTTTCTGGCCGAAACCCTTCTTCAGAGAATAGGTTGAGATCGTTTTGGCCCCAAGAACCAGCTACCGTCCCATATTAGCAATTTCCCCCGCTAATTGTGCACCTCAAACGGCAGTGCTATTAAATATGCTCGCTTACGAGTGTAGAATCACGAAGCAACTCGACAAGCATCATGAACCAGCAGACCGACGCACTTTAACAATTTCCCACGCAACACCGATGACATTAACAATTTACCCCGCAAACTGAACCAGTACACCGACCCTCAAACGGCAATACTTTAAAATATGCTCCCTCGCCCGTGTATAGGGTGATTTCACGAAAGGTCACTGGGTCATAGGTCTTGATGCACGGAGCCGCGAAATCCAACTGGGGTACAAACGTCACTTCCAGTACATGTTATTAATGCTAGAAACGCGTACTTTCAAACCTATTAAAACCGCGAAAAATGTGCAAGTCGGGGTGACCTGGAGGCACAGTTATCCTGCTTTAGAGTTCGAAAGATTAAGGAAAATTAAGGGTAAAGAGAAGAGAGAGCTGAAAGGCAAATGACAGCGGAAGTTGTTGGCCGTGCAGATATAAAGATAGAAAATTTCGGGAATTATCGCGTTTGCTCACTGCATTTCATCAAAACTAAGGGATTATTGATGTTTTGATGAAATGCGGTGAGCAAACGCGAAAATTCCCGATATTTTCTATCTTTATATCTGCACGGCCAACAGCTTCCGCTGTTATATTCCCTTCAGCTCTCTCTTCACTTTACCTTAATTTTCCTTAATCTTTAGAACTCTAAAGCAAGATAACTGTGTCTCACGGTCACCCCGTCTTGCACAGTTATTTATAGCGCAAAAACTAACCGTTTTCGCGGTTTTTAGCAGGTTTGAAAGTACGCGTTTCTAGCATTAACAACATGTACTGGAAGTGACGTTTTTACCCCAGTTGGATTTTGCGGCTCCGTGCGTGAAGACCTATGACCCAGTGACCTTTCGTGAAATTACCCTATACCATGAACCAAATGGATAGGACGTCAACTAAAATTCACCAAGTCCATCCGTCCGGGAAAATTCGTTGAGCGACGAGGCCCTGGCCGGGTGAATGGTGAGGTGGGCCCGGGTGCGGGCGGAACTGACTGCACACAAAGGGCAGCCGGAGGGAGGAAGGGGCAGCTGAGGAGTTTTGACCCAGGCGCGGGACTCCTCAGCTGGGCCCATCCCTCCATCCTTCCGGTTGCCCTTTGTGTTCTGCTACACGGAAAGTCAGCAGCCCACCCCCCCCCCCCCCCCCCCCCCCCCCCCCCAATCCAACTCATGAACCGCGATCGGCCATGAGAAGGAAGGAGGAGGGTCGGCGGAGGCAAGCGAAGGTCCAGTGAGAGCTGCTGTAGATTGGGAAGCAACAACAGGAGAAGATTAGCAAGAGATGAGACTGATTGGCTCTAGCCCAGTTGGGAGGAGAGAAGTGAGCCAGTGCAGGAAAAACACTTGAAAACTGAGGAATTTGGTTTGTAAATTGGTAAACTAGGCAATATATCAGTCAATATAAGCAATACTGCTCTTGGGGAGCGGCAGTGAGGAGTGGCCTTGTGAGGGAAGTGTGAGTCTTTGGCGAGGAAGCTGAGGGGAAGAGACTATGCAACAGCTTGAGAGGGAGAGAAGAAAGAAGGAGATGCTTACAGTATGTGGGAGGTCAAGGACACCGCTGGTGCCTCTAGCTGCTACAAATGCGAGAAGTGCATCCAGGTAGAGCTCCTGAAGGACCGTGTTGGGGAACTGGAGAAGCAAGTGGATGACATCAGGTTCGTCCGAGAAACTGAGTCGTTCCTCGACAAGTCCTACAGTAAGATTGTTACACCTAAGGTACTGGAAGAGAGAAGGTGGGAGGGAAGCATGGAATGCCAACGTCCCTGGGTGCTGTACCTCTTGTGAACAGTTTCACCCACTTAGAAGCTGTTGAAGACGTTTTTACACTGAGCGGTGGACTGGCTTGCGATGCGAATAGGGCTGTTAAGCCAAAACCAAAAAGGCCTAAGTCAGGCAATGCCATTGTAGTGGGAGACTCCATTGTGAGAGGTACGGACAGGGGTTTCTGCGGCAACAGACGGCAATCGCGGTAGGTGTGTTGCCTTCCTGGTGCCAGGATCCAGGATGTCACGGACTGAGTGCAGAAAATCCTCAAGGTGAAGGTGAACAGCGGTAATGCATGTCGGCACAAACGATGCCGGAAAGAAAGGGATGAATATTCTGCAGCATGACTTTAGAGAGCTCGGAGAAATGCTGAAAAGCAGGACTCCCAGGGTTGTTATCTCCGGTTTGCTTCAAGTTCCTCGTGCTGGCGGGAGCAGGAACAGGGAGATACCGGACCTGAACGTGTGCCCGAGGAACTGGTGCAGAGGGCAGGGATTTAGATTCTTAGATCACTGGGATCTGTTTTGGGGTAACGGGGAACTGTACAAAAGGGACGGATTGCATCTTAACAGGTGGGGGACCAGCATCCTGGCAGGCAGGTTTGCCACTGCTACACGGGTGGTTTTAAACTGCATGAGGGGGGTGGGGTGTCGAATGGGATAGTTGAGGATGGAGTTAAAGGGAAAGGGTTTCTTAAATGTGTGAGCGTAGAGACAGAGGGGTGAAAAATTAGGGTAGAAGCAATAGGTAGCAAGGTGAAATGTGGCAGGCAGACAAATCCAGGGCAAAAATCAAAAAGGGCCACTTTTCAAAATAATAGTAAGAGTGTTGTAAAAGCAAGCCTGAAGATTTTGTGTCTCAATGCAACGAGCATTCGTAAGAATGTGGGTAAGTTGAATGTGCAGATAGCTATTAATCACTATGATATAGTTGGGATCACGGAGACATGGCTCCAGGGTGACCAAGGTAGGAGCTGAACATCCAGGGATATTCAATATTCAGGAGGGATAGAGGGAAAGGAGGTGGGGTAGCGTTGCTGGTTAGAGAGCAGATTAACGCAATAGAAAGGAAGGACATTAGCTTGCAGGATGTGGAATCGATATGGGTAGAGCTGCGAAACACTAAGGGGCAGAAAACGCTAGTGCGAGTTGTGTACAGGCCACCTAACAGTAGTAGTGGAGTTGGGGATGGCATCAAACACGAAATTAGAAATGCGTGCAACAAAGGTAAAACAGTCATAATGGGTGACTTCAATCTACATATAGATTGGGTGAATCAAATTGGCAAGGGTGCTGAATAAGGGGATTTATTGTAATGTATGCGGGATAGTTTTCTAAACCAACATGTAGAGGAACCAACGAGAGAGCAAGCTATTCTAGATTGGGTATTGAGTAATGAGGAAGGGTTAGTTAGCAGTCTTGGTGTGCGTGGCCATAATATGGTTGAGTTCTTCATTAGGATGGAGAGTGACATTGTTAAGTCAGAAACAAGGGTCCTGAACTTAAAGAAAGGTAACTTTGAGGGTATGAGACGTGAATTGGCCAAGATAGACTGGCAATTGATTCTTAATGGGTTGACGGTGGATATGCAATGGAAGGCATTTAAAGACTGCATGGATGAACTACAACAATTGTTCATCCCAGTTTGGCAAACAAATAAATCGGGGAAGGTAGTTCATCTGTGGATAACAAGGGAAATCAGGGATAGTATCAAAACAAAAGATGAAGCGTACAAATTAGCCAGAAAAAGCAGCCTACAAGAGGACTGGGAGAAACTCAGAGACCAGCAGAGGAGGACAAAGGGCTTAATAAGGAAAGGGAAAATAGATTATGAAATAAAACTGGCAGGGAACATAAAAACTGACTGCAAAATCTTTTATAGATATGTGAAGAGGAAAAGGTTAGTTAAAACAAATGTAGGTCCCTTGCAGTCAGAAACAGGTGAATTGATCATGGGGAACAAGGACATGGCTGATCAATTGAATAGCTACTTTGTTTCTGTCTTCACTAAGAAAGACATAAATAATCTGCCGGAAATAGCAGGGGACCGGGGGTCAAATGAGTGAAATCCAGGTTAGCCGGGAAGTGGTGTTAGGTAAACTGAATGGATTAAAGGCCGATAAATCCCCAGGGCCAGATAGGCTGCATCCCAGAGTACTTAAAGAAGTAGCTCCGGAAATAGTGGATTGGCGAGTAGCTAACGTAACCCCACTTTTTAAAAAGGGAGGGAGAGAGAAAACGGGGAATTACAGACCAGTTAGTCCAACGTCGGTAGCGGGGAAACTGCTAGAACCATTTATTAAAGATGGGATAGCAGCACATTTGGAATGTGGTGAAATCATTGGACAATGTCAGCATGGATTTAGGAAAGGTAAATCATGTCTGACGAATCTTATAGAATTTGTTGAGGATGTAACTAGTAGAGTGGATAAGGGAGAACCATTGGATGTGTTATATTTGGACTTTCAGAAAGCTTTCGACAAGGTCCCACATAAGCGATTGGGAGGGTTCAGTATTGATGTGGATAGAGAACTGGCTGGCAAACAGGAAGCAAAGAGTAGGAGTAAACGGGTCATTTTCACAACGGTAGGCAGTGACTAGTGGGGTACCACAAGGATCAGTGCTTGGACCCCAGCTATTTATGATATATATTAATGATTTGGACGAGGGAATTGAAAGCAACATCTCCAAGTTTGCGGATGACATGAAGCTGGGGTCAGTGTTAGCTGTGAGGAGGATGCTAGAAGGCTGCAAGATGACTTGAATAGGCTGGGTGAGTGGGCAAATGCATGGCAGATGCAGTATAATGTGGATAAATGTGAGGTTATCCATTTTGGTGGCAAAAACAGGAATGTAGACTGTTATCTGAATGGTGGCCGATTAAGAAAGGGGGAGATGCAACGAGACCTGGATGTCATGGTACACCAGTCATTACAAGTAGGCATGCAGGTGCAGCAGGCAGTGAAGAAGGCAATGGGATGATAGCATTTATAGCAATAGGACTTGAGTATAGGAGCAGGGAGGTTGTACTGCAGTTATACAGGGTCTTGGTGAGCCCACACCTGGAGTATTGTGTACAGTTTTGGTCTCCTAATCTGAGGAAATACATTCTTGCCATAGAGGGAGTACAGAGAAGGTTCACCAGACTGATTCCTGGGATGTCAGGACTTTCATATGAAGATAGACTGGATAGAGTCGGTTTCTACTCGCTATAATTGAGAAGATCTTATAGAAACTTACAAAATTCTTAAGGGGTTGGACAGGCTAGATGCAGGAAGATTGTTCCCGATGTTGGGGAAGTCCAAAACAAGGGGTCACAGTTTAAAGATAAGGGGGAAATCTTTTAGTACCGAGATGAGGAAAACATCTTTTACACGGAGAGTGGCGAGTCTATGGAATTCTCTGCCATAGAAGGTAGTTGAGGCCAGTTCATTGGCTATATTTAAGAGGGAGTTGGATGTGGCCCTTGTGGCTAAAGGGATCAGGGGATATGGAGAGAAGTACGGGATGCTGAGTTGGATGATCAGCCATGATCATATCGAATGGCGGTGCAGAATCGAAGGGCAGAATGGCCTACTCCTGCACCTATTTTCTATATTTCTATGTCCCGAAGGTTGAACAGCTGGCCGGGCTGCCGACTGACTTGGGCCACGGGCGAGGCGCTCCTGGGCTGCACTACGCCTGTCCGCCGACAAAGGTTTGGCTCGATGGATGATTTTCAATAGATCGCAGGGAGGTAGCTGCTCTGCTACTTACGAAACCCTGAGCCAGAATCAGGTCGTCTATGAATATTTTAGCACCAGGTTCCCCACGAAAATACGGTGTGCTCAACGTGTGAGAGGTGGCGCACATCTGTCTGCACTCCAGGCCAGTAGCAATCGGCACTTCACGCTGACCGCCCCGCGTGGATGGCAGCGGTTATCCCAGGCCAACCAGCGAGCCACGATGCTAGGGTTTAGGCGGGATTCTGACGTCGTTCAGTCATAATCCCGCAGCCATGAGTAACTGCAATGCCAGCCCACCAGCCGTGAGTAAATGAACTGCCAGCCATCCAGCCATGACTTACTGAACAGCCAGTCCAATAATCTATTCAGTACACCGTCTCCGCCTTCTCTCTCACAGAGTCTGACACCTGTTTTGGGCACAATTTCTGTCAGTTTCTAGGCTGCCAGCCTGCCAGGTCTGAGTGAAGAAATATTATATAAATAGAACCGCTTGGATAGTGAATTTTATATAAGCTAGGTAAATCGCAAAATAAAAGCTTAAAGTTTCCCTGAACCGAAATAAAGTGCAAACATACAGATACACACAGGCAAAGATGAATCAAAACATGGAGGCCTGAACCTGCTTAGCTTAGGTTATTGCTTAAGGCAATTATAGCACTGGAGGAAATTGTATTTGATATGACTTTGTGTTGAAGAATGGAAAGCTGAATAAGGGGCCTCTTCTTAGGCCATCTGCTCTGTCTCTATGGCACATTTATGAGCTCTGAATGTGACATAAAGGTGAAGAGTTATGGCTGGTTAAGAGACAGAATTCAAGACTGAGAGATAATAGTCTTGTTAGCCTTAGCTATGTAAAATTATAATGAGTGTGATAAGGAATAGGATGTAAGTGAAGGGGAGTAGTTGCTTTGAGAAATAATTAGATTGAGGAAGTTATTTATAGAACGTCAAAGCAGGTGGAATTCTGACGTAATGGTCTGAGTTGTACCTTGTACATTGTGTTCTGCCTGGTATATGAGATTGGAAATCCTGCTGCCCAATAACAGCAAAGACACCAAACTCTTATTAACTAAATTGACAGATTTACGACCCATGTATCCTTGGATGGAAGACGGAAATGTGTCTTTTGAACTTAGAAACTGTAATTCAGCCAACTTATATAATTAATGTTTTAAAGACATAGGTAATGGTATTTCAAAATGTGTAAAATTATAGCAAAACAAATTATGAAATGTATTGTCTTAGTAGAAAGGTACACTTTAGACATAGAAATTGTTTAGATTTATAGAAATATATTTTCTCTTGGTATAGAAAGTGTGTATGTGTGATCATTGTATGTATCTTATATTTTGAGGAGTAGTCTTTGATAAGAACCTACTGGGGTTTTGCTGTGTTGAAATAAAATAATTCTAAAACAAAGTTATAGAGCTATACCACAGACAAACGAAGATTGTAAAAAGAGGCCAGGAAAGGGGAGATCATGTGACTGATGTTGTAAATCACCAAAAGGACTCAGATGATTGGTTACCAGTTGTCATACCATCTGTATTTGAAATGTCAGGGACTTTGAATAAGAAATTAGGAAGTGAGCAATGGCCCTTGGGTGGTCCGAGAAATCTGGACCTGGTAAAAAAAAACACAGGAGTTGATTTAGAAAACAAATGCTGACAAGAAAAGCAAAACCTTAATCAGGCTGTGGAGAAATTGGTGCGAAGAAGAACATGGCAAAACTATTCTGGCCAGTTGGCAAGATAATGCGGTTAAATTGGATATCAGACTAACCGACGGAGGGATCCCAAAGCCTATTGAGGTACTAAAACGGGAAGGTGCACATGAAAAAAATAAACAAGAGAGAGAGACGAAGGTAAAAGATAAAATTAGAAACAAAGAGGAAGGAGAACCTGAGAAAGGTAAAAAAGGACTGTGCAGTTCAATGGTTGGCTTTCAGTTGGCAGGGGGAGACTAAGAGGAATGGGAAAATGATTGGAATATGGTCCCTAGTGCACATGAGCGACTGTACTGCCAGGTCTCAGTGAGTGAACTGCCAGCACACGAATCCATTCGGCCCACAATGTGCATATTAGCCCTCTGGAAACCAGATACTTTGGCCCACAACACCCATACTAGCGCAACTGCCCCCCCCCCCCCCCCCCCCCCCCCCCCCCCCCCCTTCCCCACCCCACTGGCCAGCAATATTGGAATTGGTGGAGAGGTGGAATATTGCGTTGGGTGACCCGCCCTCCCGTGTGATGCTGGGTCCCACTTAGTCTAGTTGTATTATAATTTTGCTGCATATCATGGTGGTATATAATCATGTTTTGATTGGTGAATATGTTTAGTTTGTGAGTTATTTGAAGCAGAAATAATGTGAATGTAGACAAAAGTGCTGGAGAAACTCAGCAGTTGCAGCAGCATCTATGGAACGAAGGAAATGGGCAGACTGATGGGTTTCGGCCTGAAACTTTGCCTATTTCCTTCGATACATTGATGCTGCTGCACCCGCTGAGTTTCTCCAGCACTTTTGTCTACCTTCGATTTTCCAGCATCTGCAGTTCCTTCTTGAACATAATATGTGAATGCTTCTGACTGGTAACTACTGGTAAACAGGGTCCGATTAGGAACAGTCAACGTGGATTTGTATCTGGAAGGTCATGTTTGACTAATCCTCTTGAATGTTTTGAAGAGGTTACTCGGGAAATTGATGAGGGTAAAGCTGTGGATGTTGTATATATGGACTTCAGTAAGGCCTTTGCAAGGTTCCTCATGGAAGGTTGGTTAAGAAGGTTCAATTGTTGGGTATTAATGGTGGAGTAGCAAGATGGATTCAACAGTGGCTGAATGGGAGATGCCATAGAGTAATGGTGGGTGGCTGTTTGTCAGGTTGGAGGCCAATGCCTAGTGGGGTGCCATAGGGATCTGTGTTGGGTCCACTGTTGTTTGTCATGTACATCAATTATCTGGATGATGGTGTGGTAAATTGGATTAGTAAGTATGCAGATGATACTAAGATAGGTGGTGTTGTGGATAATGAAGTAGATTTTCAAAGTCTACAGAGAGATTTATGCCAGTTGGAAGAGTGGCAGATGGAGTTCTGATAAGTGTGAGGTGCTACATCTTGGCAGGACAAATCAAAATAGGATGTACATGGTAAATGGTAGGGAATTGAAGAATGCAGTTGAACAGAGGGATCTGGGAATAACTGTGCACAGTTCCCTGAAGGTGGAATCTACTGAGAGGCCAGCCTCTTGCTGAAGGCTCGTGATGTCGCTTTTAGATCTGACAACGCTGAGGGCTACAGCTCATCCAGGGTCAACCTGACAAAGGGAATCGGGAGCGCTAAACTCAAACACAAACAGCAGATCAAGGATCAAAACAACTCCGACCCCAGACGCATGCGACAAGGCATCAAGTCCATTGCCGACTACCATAAAGTTAACACCCCCTCCCCAGACATCGCCTCCCTTCCTGACGAGCTAAGCTACTTCTATGCTCGTTTTGACCGGGACAACAAAACACCAGCCATCAAATCTGCCCCACCCCCAAACGAACAACCCCTCAGTCTCTCCACCTCTGCTGTACAAGGCGCACCGAGCAAGGTGAATGAACACAAAGCCGCCGGCCCCGATGCCATCCCCGGGCGTGTGCTCGGGGCATGTGCTGGACAACTATCCCTGGTCTTCACTGACATTTTCAATCTGTCACTGGCCTAGGGTGTCATCCCTACTTGCCTCAAGACCTCAACCATTGTGCCAGTGCCCAAACAGTCAGCTTCAGGGAGTCACAACGACTTCCGCCCAGTGGCACTCACCCCTGTCATCGCAAAGTGCTTTGAGCGGCTAATCTTGGCTCGCCTCCCCCCCACACTGGACCCCCATCAGTTTGCCTACCGGACCAACAGGTCTACAGAGGACGCCATATCGGCAGCCCTACACTCTGCCCTGACCCACCTGGACAACAACAACTCCTACATCAGGTTGTTGTTCATTGACTTCAGCTCCGCCTTTAACACTGTCATCCCCGCCAGCTTGATCACCAAACTCAGCGGACTTGGCATCACCACCTCCCTCTGCAATTGGACACTGGATTTCCTCACCAACAGACCCCTACTGTTGGGGTCCTCACCAACAGACCCCTACTGTTGGGATCTGTTGGTGAGGAAATCCAGTGTCCAATTGCAGTCCCTAAGTATGGCTCCAACGCCACCATAAAATTTGCTAATGACACCACGGTGGTAGGACTGATCAGCGACAACAACGAATCAGCCTATAGGGAGGAGGTCCAGAACCTGGCAGCCTGGTATGCCAATAATAACCTCGTCCTCAACTCCAAGAAGGCGAAGGAAATCATTGTTGACTTCAGGAAGACCAGAGGTGGCAGACACACCCCCATCCACATAAACGGAACTGAGGTGGAGCGCATCACCAACTACAAATTCCTCGGGGTACATCCTCTGTCCTGGTCCCTCGATACCACCAAATTGATCAAAAAGGCGCAGTAGCGCCTTTACTTTCTGCGGAGGCTCAAGAAAGCTCACCTGTCCCCCCAGATCATATAACCATATAAACCATATAACAATTACAGCACGGAAACAGGCCCTCTCGGCCCTACAAGTCCGTGCCCAACAACTTTTTTTCCCTTAGTCCCACTTGCCTGCACTCATACCATAACCCTCTATTCCCTTCTCATCCATATGCTTATCCAATTTATTTGTAATTGATACCAATGAACCTGTCTCCACCACTTCCACCGGAAGCTCATTCCACACAGCCACCACTCTCTGAGTAAAGAAGTTCCCCCTCATATTACCCCTAAACCTCTGTCCCTTAATTCTGAAGTCATGTCCTCTTGTTTGAATCTTCCCTATTCTCAAAGGGAAAAGCTTGTCCACATCAACTCTGTCTATCCCTCTCATCATTTTAAAGACCTCTATCAAGTCCCCCCTTAACCTTCTGCGCTCCAGAGAATAAAGACCTAACTTATTCAACCTATCTCTGTAACTTAGTTGTTGAAACCCAGGCAACATTCTAGTAAATCTCCTCGGTACTCTCTCTATTTTGTTGACATCCTTCCTATAATTGGGCGACCAAAATTGTACACCATACTCCAGATTTGGTCTCGCCAATGCCTTGTACAATTTTAACATTACATCCCAGCTCCTATACTCAATGCTCTGATTTATAAAGGCTAGCATACCAAAAGCTTTCTTTACCACCCTATCTATATGAGATTCCACCTTCAAGGAACTATGCACGGTTATATCCAGATCCCTCTGTTCAACTGTATTCTTCAATTCCCTACCATTTACCATGTACGTACTATTTTGATTTGTCCTGCCAAGGTGTAGCACCTCACATTTATCAGCATTAAACTCCATCTGCCATCTTTCAGCCCATTTTTCCAAATGGCCTAAATCACTCTGTAGACTTTGGAAATCCTCTTCATTATCCACAACACTTGGTATCATCTGCATACTTATTAATCCAATTTACCACACCTTCATCCAGATCATTGATGAACATGACAAACAATAAAGGACCCAACACAGATCCCTGAGGCACCCCACTAGTCACCTGCCTCCAACCCGATAAACAGCCATCCACCATTACCCTCTGGCTTCTCCCTTTCTGCCACTGTTGAATCCATCTTTCTATTCCTGCATTTATACCCAACAGTTGAACCTTCTTAACCAACCTTCCATGAGGAACCTTGTCAAAGGCCTTACTAAAGTCCATATAGACAACATCCACCGCTTTACCCTCGTCAATTTCCCTAGTAACCTCTTCAAAAGATTCAAGAAGATTAGTCAAACATGACCTTCCAGGCACAAATCCATGTTGACTGTTCCTAATCAGATCCTGTTTATCCACATGCGTATATATATTATCTCTAAGTATCTTTTCCATTAATTTGCCCACCACTGAAGTCAAACTAACAGGTCTATAATTGCTAGGTTTACTCTTAGAACCCTTTTTAAACAATGGAACAACATGCGCAGTACGGCAATCCTCGGGGACTATTCCCGTTTCTAATGACATTTGAAATATTTCTGTCATAGCCCCGGTTATTTCTACACTAACTTCCCTAAATGTCCTAGGGAATATCCTGTCAGGACCTGCAGACTTATCCACTTTTATATTTTTCAAAAGTGTCAGATCCTGTCCAAATTCTACCGCTGCACCATCGAAAGCATCCTGACCACCTGCATCACGGTATGGTACAGCAGCTGCACTGCAGCTGACAGGAAGGCACTGCAACGGGTGGGGAAAACTGCTCAGCAAATCATCGGTGCCCCGCTCCATGCCATGGATGCCCTCCAGAGAAAACGGTGTCTGAGACGGGCCGGGAAAATCATCAAGGACCCCTCTCATCCTAACCATGAACTGTTTGCCCTACTCCCATCAGGGATGCGGTAAAGGAACCTCAGGTCTCGCACAAGCAGGCTGAGGAACAGCTTTTTCAACAACACCATTACACTGCTGAACTCAGAGTCCAGTCGCTGGCTATCTTTAGACTCTCCCATTTGTATATAGTTATTTTCCTATGTACCAGTTTTAATTCACCCACAATCCACACATTGTTAACCAGTATTTTCTTGTTTTTATTGTATGCTTATTTTGTATTTTTATTCTTACTTCTAATATTTTGCACTATGACTATGACCAGATGCTAAACTGCATTTTGTTGTACCTATACTCGTATTTGTGCAATGACAATAAAGTTTAATTGAATTGAATGTAGATAGGGTGGTAAAGAAAGCTTTTGGTGTGCTGGTAAATCAGAGCATTGTGTATAGAAGTTGAGATGTAATGTTAAAATTGTACAAGGCATTGGTGAGGCCAATTCTGTAGTATGGTGTACATTTTAACATTACATCCCAGCTTCAAAATTGTACCCCATACTCCAGAATTGGCCTCACCAATGCCTTGTACAATTGTACAATTTTGGTCGCCTAATTATAGGAAGGATGTCAACAAAATAGAGAGAGTACAGAGGAGATTTACTAGAATGTTGCCTGGGTTTCAGCAAAGGGTTGAACAAGTTGGGTCTTTATTCTTTGGAGCGCAGAAGGTTAAGGGTGGACTTGATCGAGGTCTTTAAAATGATGAGAGGGATAGAGAGAGCTGGATAAGCTTTTCTCACTGAGTGTAGGGAAGATTCAAACAAGAGGACATGACTTGAGAATTAAGGGACAGAAGTTTAGGGGTAACATGAGGGGGGACCTCTTTACTCAGAGAGTGGTAGCCGTGTGGAATGAGTTTCCAGTGAAGGTGGTGGAGGCAGGTTCGATTTTATCATTTAAAAATAAATTGGATAGTTATATGGACGGGAAAGGAATGGAGGGATATCGTCTGAGTGCAGGTAGATGGCACTAGGGGATAGGACGTGTTCGGCACGGATTAGAAGGGCCGAGATGGCCTGTTTCCGTGCTGTAATTGTTATATGGTTATATACTCGCTTCGTCCGAGCACATTATCGCACGCGGCATGCAAGCCGTTTTAAATCACCACTTAAACTGTCATTTGGCAACCTAAAAAGCTGTCAAGGTTGCCCTGCTGGCAACAGGGGGAAAAATTAAGCGAGAGCCCTGCTATCCCAACATTTAAGAAATAGTTAGACAGTTACGTCCATGGATAGGACAAGTTTGGAGTGCTATGGACCAATAGCAGGGACTACTGTAGCTGAGACATGCTGGTCGGTGTGGGAAGTTTGTCCGAAGGGCCTGCTTCCATACTGTATCACTCTATAACTCTCACACAAAATGGTGCAGTAACTCGGCGGGTCAGGCAGCATAGAAACATAGAAAATAGGTGCAGGAGTAGGCCATTCGGCCCTTCGAGCCCGCACCGCCATTCAATATGATTATGGCTGATCATCCAACTCACTATCCTGTACCTGCCTTCATTCCATACCCCCTGATCCCTTGGGCCACATCTAATTCCCTCTTAAATATAGTCAATGAACTGACCTTCTGTGGCAGAAAATTCCACAGATTCACCACTCTCCGTGTGAAAAATGTTTTTCTCATCTTGGTCCTAAAATATTTCCCCTGTATCCTTAAACTGTGACCCCTAGTTCTGGAGGTCCCCATCATCGGGAACAATCTTCCTGCATCCAGCCTGTCCAACCCCTTAAGAATTTCGTAAGTTTCTATATGATTTCCCCCCTCGATCTTCTAAATTCTAGCGAGTACAAGCCAAGTATATGGAAGGTCATGTTTGACTAATCTTCTTGAATTTTTTGAAGAGGTTACTAGGGAAAGTGACGAGGGTAAAGCAGTGGATGTTGTCTATATGGACTTTAGTAAGGCCTTTGACAAGGTTCCTCATGGAAGGTTGGTTAAGAAGGTTCAACTGTTGGGTATAAATGCAGGAATAGCAAGATGGATTCAATAGTGGCTGAATGGGAGAAGCCAGAGGGTAATGGTGGATGGCTGTTTATCGGGTTGGAGGCAGGTGACTAGTGGGGTGCCTCAGGGATCTGTGTTGGGTCCTTTGTTGTTTGTCATGTACATCAATGATCTGGATGAAGGTGTGGTAAATTGGGATTAGTAAGTATGCAGATGATACCAAGATAGGGGGTGTGGTGGATAATGAAGAGGATTTCCAAAGTCTACAGAGTGATTTAGGCCATTTGGAAAAATGGGCTGAAAGATGGCAGATGGAGTTTAATGCTGATAAATGTGAGGTGCTACACCTTGGCAGGACAAATCAAAATAGGACGTACATGGTAAATGGTAGGGAATTGAAGAATACAGTTGAACAGAGGGATCTGGGTATAACCGTGCATAGTTCCTTGAAGGTGGAATCTCATATAGATAGGGTGGTAAAGAAAGCTTTTGGTATGCTAGCCTTTATAAATCAGAGCATTGAGTATGGAAGCTGGGATGTAATGTTAAAATTGTACAAGGCATTGGTGAGGCCAATTCTGGAGTATGGGGTACAATTTTGGTCGCCAAATTATAGGAAGGATGTCAACAAAATAGAGAGAGTACAGAGGAGATTTACTAGAATGTTGCCTGGGTTTCAGCAACTAAGTTACAGAGAAAGGTTGAACGTTAGGGCTTTATTCTTTGGAGCGCAGAAGGTTAAGGGGGGACCGAATAGAGGTCTTTAAAATGATGAGAGGGATAGACAGAGTTGATGTGGACAAGCTTTTCCCTTTGAGAATAGGGAAGATTCAAACAAGAGGACATGACTTCAGAATTAAGGGACAGAAGTTTAGGGGTAATATGAGGGGGAACTTCTTTACGCAGAGAGTGGTGGCGGTGTGGAATGAGCTCCCAGTGGAAGTGGTGGAGGCAGGTTCATTGGTATCATTTAAAAATAAATTGGATAGGCATATGGATGAGAAGGGAATGGAGGGTTATGGTACGAGTGCAGGCAGGTGGGACTAAGGGGAAAAACATTTGTTCGGCATGGACTTGTAGGGCCGAGATGGCCTGTTTCCGTGCTGTAATTGTTATATGGTTATATGGTTATAAGTCTGTCCAGTCTTTCTTCATATGAAAGTCCTGCCATCCCAGGAATCGGTTTGGTGAACCTTCTCTGTACTCTCTATATGCCAAGAATGTTTTTCCTCAGATTTGGAGACCAAAACTGTACACAAAACTCCAGGTGCGGTCTCACCAAGGCCCTGTACAACTGCAGTAGAACCTCCCTGCTCCTATACTTCGAATCCAAGATAGATGACGTTTCACAGTGTGCTGGAGTAACTCATCAGGACAGGAATGGGTGATGTTCCGAGTGGAGACTCATGAAGCATCTAGACACGAAATGTTACCCATTTGTTCCAGCATTTTGTGTCTAATTAAACCGCACCTATCCACGTGGCGATGTTCCAGCAGGCTGGAGGAGCGGACAAAGTCCTTGCCACAGAGTGGACATGTGAAGGGGCGCATGCTGGTGTGGACTCGCCAGTGCTCCAGCAGATGGTCAAGGCGGGTGAAGCCCTTACCACAGGATGGGCAGGAGAAGGGATGCTCACCGCTGTGAGTAGGCTGGTGCTGCCACAGGCTGGACATGCGGGCGAAACCCTTACCACACTCAGCGCACACAACGATTCTCTCTCAGGTGTGTATACTCTCTTGAAACTCTCTTGAACACAAAGGCCAAAAAGGCCTCTTGAAGCTCCCTTGAAACGCTTGCCACAGTAGGAGCAGCCGCTCGCCGGCGTGGGTCCGCTAGTGCTGCCTCACTGCAGAACGGGCAGGTGTAGGGCTGGCCACTGGTGTGCTCGCGCTGGTGAGACAGGGCGTGGGAGCCATGGCAAAGCGTTCTCCATACATCGGGCTGGGGAAGGGGTGGTCGCCGGTGTGGATGCGCTGGTTGGACTGCAGGTTGCTTGATTGGATGAAGCCCCTGCCGCACTGGGCGTAGGTGTAGGGTCACTCGCTGTTGTGGGTGCGCTGGTGCACCAGCAGGTGGTTGGATGATTTGAAGCCTTTGCCACAATCAGAGGAGGTAAAGGGCTGCCCGCCAGTGGTGCCGTAGCCCCGATGCGGCAAAGCTCTTGCCGCAGATGGAGCTGCCATAGGGCTTCTCGCCCGTGTGCACCCACCAGTGGACCTTCAGCGCACATGCCATCATTAAGTTCCTGCCCTAGTACAGTGGACCTTCAGCTCGCATGCCATCATTAAGTTCCTGCCCTAGTACAAGCAGTCGAAGGGGCGTTCGCCCGTGTGCACCCAGGCCTTGCCACACATGTCGCACTCATAACGATTCTCCTTGTTGTGCCCCGTCATGTGGTCCTCCATCGAAGCTCAAACCGCACACCGAGCAGATGGGGGGGGGGGAGGTCTCATCGGCATCCTGGCCGCCCACAATGGCCGCTCATGTTCCCGGGTGAGGGGGGAGGTAGTAGAGTGAGGGGGTGCCGCACCGACCTGGTCCACCATGTGCCGTGACGTAGCCGCGCCCCACACGCACGACCAGCGCCCTGATGTCACCCAAATCCTGCTGCCAGGTTGGCACAAAGGTTGGAGGACCAGAGACGCTGCACTGTGGCCTCTCGCAATCAGCTGCGAGCTACAGTCGGAGGACCAGAGGCCACCAGACCTGACTCACTCACATCCTCCTCGCCTGCACGCCTTTGGTCGCCGGCCACATGATCGCTCTTGGGAAGGGAGGAGGGGGTGGGGAAAGGACACGGGTGGAACGCGTACAGTTTTGGTCTCCATTGCGTACAGTTTTGGTCTCCTAATCTGAGGAAAGACATTCTTGCCATAGAGGGAGTACAGAGAAGGTACTGATTCCTGGGATGGCAGGACTTTCATATGAAGAAAGACTGGATAGACTTGGCTATAGACACGCTAGAATTCAGAAGATTGAGGGGGGATCTTATAGAAACGTACAAAATTCTTAAGAGGTTGGACAGGCTAGATGCAGGAAGATTATTCCCGATGTTGGGGAAGTCCAGAACTAGTGGTCACAGTTTAAGGATAAGAGGGAAGTCTTTTAGGACCGAGATGAGAAAATCATTTTTTACACATAGTGGTGAATCTGTGGAATTCTCTTTAGAGAATTCATTGGCTATATTTAAGAGGGAGTTAGATGTGGCCCTTATGGAGAGAAGGCAGGGATGGGATACTGAGTTGGATGATCGGCCATGATCAAATCGAATAGCGGTACAGGCTGGAAGGGCCGAATGGCCTACTCCTGCACCTATTTTCTATGTTTCTATGAATATTGGAATTGGTGGAGAGGTGGAATATTGTGTTGGAGGACCTGTGAGAATTATATAACACACACACATATATATATATATTTCTCTAGTTTCTTATTATAAACACATATATATTGATTATAAATCATATATCACACACACATATACATTGATTATGAATCATATATCACACACACATAATATTTCCTGTGATCTCGAATTACTTGTTTTTAATTATTTGTATTTACAATAAAAAATATTAATTTCTTTTTTCATTCATTGATTTATTCAACCTTTGTCCCTGTATCAAATGGTAATATTGTGGATATGGATGTAGTGGCGGGCCTGAAAGTGACGGGTAGAAGAGACAAGACATGACAAGGTGGGTGGATCCATCATTGTAGCTGAGAGCAACAACTCCACCGCTGCGCATGCGCCACCCTCACCGCCCCGCCCCCACACCCCCGTCACTCACCGCTGGTGACGTAATTTCCGTGCTGAGGCATTGCGCGCTCACTTCCGCCTCGGCTTCCCTCGGGAACAAAGATCTTATAGGGTCCGTGTTCCCCCAGCGCTCTGTCTCCAGGTGGGTCGGTCCCGGAGCGCCCGTGGTCCTCCAGGCCGGTCCTCCAGGCGGGGTAAGCGCGGGGGGTCGGGGTGACATCACGGGGGCGGCTCCAATCTCCGGCCTCGCACCGGGAGACAAACAGCGGGTGGAGCGGAGTCAGTGTCGGGATGTTGAGGACCGGGCCGGGGCTGATGGTGGCGCAGCGGCCGGCCTGGTGGAGGGGGAGTAATGTCGGCGGTTCGTTTCGCCCTCAACCCCGCACTGACACCTCACCCACTCACCCCGTCCCCCACTCACCCCCTACACCCACACCCCTTCACCCACTCACCCCCCCCATTCACCCCCTCCCCCCACTCCACCCCTACACCCACACCACCCCTTCACCCACTCACCCCCCCCATTCACCCCCTCCCCCACTCACCCCCTCCCCCACTCACCCCCTACACCCACACCCCTTCACCCACTCACCCCCACACCCACACACACCCCTTCACCCACTCACCCCCTACACACCCACACCCCTTCACCCACTCACCCCCCCCCCCACCCCCTCCCCACCCCCCCCCCACTCACCCCCTACACCCACACCCCTTCACCCACTCACCCCCCCCATTCACCCCCCCCCACTCACCCCCTCCCCCACTCACCCCCCTACACCCACACCCCTTCACCCACTCACCCCCCCCATTCACCCCCCCCCCCCCACTCACCCCCTCCCCCACTCACCCCCTACACACCCACACCCCTTCACCCACTCACCCCCCCCATCACACCCCTCCCCCCCACTCACCCCCCCACCACACACCCTACACCCACACACCCACCCATTCACCCCTCCCCCCCCACCCATTCACCCTTCACCCACTCACCCCCCACCCACACCCCCTTCACCCACTCCCCCCCCCCATTCACCCACTCACCCCTCACCCCCCCACTCACCCCCCTCCCCCACTCACCCCCCCCCACACCCCCACACCCCTTCACCCCCACCACACCCCACCCCTCACCCACTCCCCCCATCCCGCAAACCCCTTGCCCCTCAGTCTTCCCCTCCCCCCCCCTTTTAAGCGCCAGCAATGTTGCCGCGTTAGTGATGTCCTGTTTGCCAGCTTGTTGACCCTCTGTGTTCCCCTCCTGCAGGGTTTAGGAGCCGTTGCTGTCGACGGAGTGACGGGGACGTGAGCGGCCATTGAGGGCAGCCAAGGTGCCGGTGAGTTGTCCTCCCCCCCCCTCCATCTGGTGGGGGAGTAGTGTCTGGGATGAGGAGAGCGGGAACGGTCCAGAGAGAGAGGCACGGGAGAGAGACACACAGAGAGGGACACACAGAGAGGGAGAGAGAGAAAGACACAGAGGGAGAGAGAGAGCTAGAGAGATACAGATACAGAGAGAGAGAGATAGAGAGTGGGAGAAACAGAGAGAGGCAGCAAGAGGGAGAGAGAAAGAGAGAGGCAGTGAGAGAGAGAGGGAGAGACAGACAGGCAGAGAGAGTGAGAGACATGGAGACAGAGAGACAGACAGACAGAGGCAGCGCGAGAGAGAAAGAGACGGACTCGGAGAGTGAGAGAGAGGCAAAGTGGGAGAGAAATAAAGAGTCAGAGGGAGAGAGGACAGAGACATAGAAAGAGAGTGACAGAGAGAAAGGCCGAGAGAGAGAGAGACGCACACAGAGTGAGGGAGAGAGACAAAGGGTCGGAGAAAGGGAGCGAGAGAGTGAGAGAGGGAGAGAAAGATGGAGGGTGAGACAGTGGGGCAGAGAGGGAGAGAGAGGGAGATATAGAAAGAGAGAGAGAGAGAGACCAGAGACAGAGAGAGGAAGTGAGAGGGTGAGAGAAAGAGAGAGAGAGACGGAGAGTGGGGCAGTGAGAGGGAAAGAGAGAGAGAAAGACGGAGAGAAGCAGTGGGAGAGGGAGAGAGAATGAGAGAGACAGGGAGAGAGAATGAGAGAGACAGGGAGAGAGACTGACAGAGACCAGAGGCAGCGAGAGGGGGAGAGAAAGAGAGAGACTCGGGGAGAGAGAGACACACACACACACAGACAGAGAGAGAGAGAGAGATGCAGACAGTGAGAGACAGAGAGAGACAAACATGCACATATGCACTAATTTACATTAACTGACCCTAAGAAATTAATATTGAATTGCTAAACTTGCTACTCTGTTGTACTGCTTACAGCTGCAAGAACGTGTAGCAATCAATAAAGGGCTATAGGTCTATTGCGAGTTTATGTACAGGGACATATCTATCCATGCACTGGATACTTGTATTTATGCATTTTAAATATGTACTAGACCAAGTGCAGACCCGTTGGGTCTGTTTCCCCAATGCGCGTTTGCGGGGGGGGTGCGGCATCACACTCACACTAACCACCCCCCAAACACACTGGCGGGGGAGGGGGTAGAGGGAGACGGGGTGGGAGAGAGGAGGGTGAGAAGATGGGAGGGGGAAACGGGAGAGATTGGGGAGAGAAGAGCGGGGTGGGCAGGGGGGGGGAGAGGTGTGGGAGGGGGGGTAGTGGGGGGAGTGGTGCATGAGAGAGGGGAAAGGGGTGGTGGGAGATGGGGGTGAAGAGGGGGGGGAGAAGGGTGAGGAGAGAGAGGTGATAGGGGGAGGGGGGAGAGGGGGGTGGGTGAAGAGGGGGAGGAGGAGGGAGAGGGGGAAGAGTGGAGGGAGGGGGATAGTGGTAGGGGGAAGGGGAGTGGGGAGAGGGGGGGTAAGAGTGGGGAGAGGGGTAGGAGGAGTGGTGGTAGAGGCAGAGATGGGAAGGGGGAGAGGGGGGGGAGGGGGGGAGGGAGGCTGAGATGGGTGGGGAGGGGGGAAGAGGGGGTGGTGGGGGAGGGGAGAGAGGGAGGGGAAGGAGGCGGGAGGGAGAGGGGAACAGAGGGTGCAGAGGGGGGGTGGGTGGAGAGAGAGAGGGGGGAAGGGTGGGAGGAATGGGAAGAATGGAGAGGGCGTAGGGAGGGAGGGGTTAGGGAAAGAGTGGAGAAAGCGGGGAAGTATGAGGAGGGAGGTGGAGAGTGGTAGGGGAAAGAGTGGGGAGGGAGAGCGATGGGGAGGTGGGAGAGCTGCAGAGGAGGAGGAGTGGGTGGAGAGAGAGGGGAAGAGGTGGAAGAGGGAGCGGGGGTGGGGAGAATTTGAGGGGGGGTGTGCGCGTCGTCAGAGGTGAGGGCTGGCTATTGAACGCAATAATGTGGTCACTGTGCCGGGGAGAGAGAGAGAGAGCGAGAAAACAGGGCCGGCCAATGGAGAGAAGAGGGGGGGAAGGGAGGGAGGAGAACTCTGCGCTTCAGGCACAGAGTAGGGGGGGAGGGTTGGAGAGGGGGGGGGAGGGAGGGCGGAGAGTGGGGGGAGAGGTGATTGGGGGGGGGGGGTTGGAGCGGTCATGCATGTCGAGCCGCGGGCTGTGAAGGGAGAGGGGAGAGACAGAGAGATTGCTGGCGGGCGTGGGGCGGCTACTTTTTGGCCCCGGGCACGGCCCCATCCCAAACCCCAGGTTTGGTCCCCACTCCAGCTGGTTAGAGAGTGTGAGGCCTCAAAAATGGTGGCGTCTTTGAGACAGAGGCGGGTGTCAGTAGTCATTATGGTCGCTGGCCAGCAGGAGGCGACAAAATGAGTGAGTGGGGGGGTGGGGTGTGTGATTTTATTTTTTTAAAGTGTACATAAAAAAGCACATTTTTTTTGAGGAGTGCAAAATTGGATGTAAAAGTGAATGAGGTAGCGACATGGAAAAAATTACGGAGTTTAATGATGGAGTACTGGTGTAGCATGGAATCAAAGGCCGAATCTGGCACCCACAAACACACCCAGGCAGAAACAAACACACCCTGGCAGAAACACACACACACACATACACACACACACACACACACACAGTTTTAATATATAGATAGATGACATGTTTTCTACTTTGGCAATATAACAATGTTTTTTATCATGTCAATAAAGTTTTTTTTAATTCACAGAGACAGAATCAGAGAGAGGCAGCAAGAGAGAGACAGAGAGAGGCAGCAAGAGAGAGAGACAGATAAAGTGAAGGAGACAGGGAGAGGGAGAGGCAGACAGAAAGAGAGGGTCAGAAAGAGAGAGAGAGACAGTGGGACAGGGAGAGAGACAGACAGAGGGGAAGAGACAGACAGACAGACTGAGAGACAGAGAAAGGGAGACAGAGGGAGAGAGAGACAGAGGGAGAAAGATAGATGGCAAGAGAGAGAGAGAGATTATTATTAACATTATTTACCTCGGTTTCCCCCCCAGACTGGGTTTATTCCGCTCCCCTGTGGATTAATAACATTTACCTCAGGTGAGAGAATGATAGACAGAGAGTGAGAGAGACAGATAGGGAGAGAGACAGACAGAGGACAGAGAAGGAGAGTGAGTGAGTGAGAAAGAGGGCGAGAGAGAGAGAGACAGAGGGAGAGATACAAAAGAGAGAAACAGACAGTGTGACAGAGAGAATCAGAGAGAGAGAGAGGGAGGGAGGGAGGGGGAGAGAAAGAGAGGGACACAGACTAAGAGAGAGACACACACCGATAGAGGGAGAGAGAGAGAGAGAGATAGACAGTGAAAGAGAGGGAGAGAGAAACAGAGAGAGACAGCGAGATACAGAGAGGTACAGACAGAGAGAGAGAGCACAGAGAGAGGGGAGAGAGACAGACACAGGGGGAGAGAAACAGACACAGAGGGAGAGAGACAGACAGACAGAGGGAGAGTGAGGCAAAGACAGTGAGACAGAAAGACAGTGAGAGAAAGAGAGAGAGAGAGAGAGAGAGAGAGAGTGAGGGGGAGACAGAGAGAGAGAGGACAGCGAGAAAGGGAAACAGAGACAGAGAGAGAGGCAGAGAGAGGAGTCAGAGAAGAGAGAGAGAGGGTCAGAGAGAGAGAGAAAGGGAGAGTGAGAGACAGAGGGAGAGAAACAGGGAGAGACAGTGAGGGAGAGGGAGAGAGAGACAGAGAGAGGGAAGAGACAGTCAGAGGAGAGATACAGAGACAGACAGAGAGAGAGTGAGACAGTGATACAGGCAGAGAGAGTGAGAGAGACACAGTTAGAGATCAGATTGAAATGAACACAGAGGGAAAAAGAGAATGCCAGAGAGAGATGGAGAGAGAGACCAGAGACAGAGAGTGGGAGAGACAGAGAGAGGGAGGGGGGGGGGGGGAGAAAGAGGGAGACACAGACTCAGAGAGAGAGGGAGAGGGTCAGAGAGAGAGAGAGAGAGAGAGAGAGAGAGAGACGGAGTGAGAGATAGAGGGGTGAGAGAGAAAGAGGGAGAGAGAGAGTGGGACAGAGAAACAGACAGACCGTCAGAGAGACAGATAGAGAGAGAGAAATGCTGTTGAAACTCAGCGAATGCGGCAGCATCTATGGAGCGAAGGAAATAGGCAAAGTTTCGGGCCGAAGCCCTTGTTCAGACTGATGGGGTGAGGGGAGGAGTCATTAAGGGCGACCTGAAATTGGAGGTCAATGTT
This sequence comes from Leucoraja erinaceus, assembly GCF_028641065.1. Taxonomy (NCBI): domain Eukaryota; kingdom Metazoa; phylum Chordata; class Chondrichthyes; order Rajiformes; family Rajidae; genus Leucoraja; species Leucoraja erinaceus. The sequence continues at coordinate 217,441 of NC_073411.1, read as the reverse complement.
CATGCCACTGGGGTACAAACTGCCAATGAGGTGCTGCTCCTCCAATTTCCGGTGGTCTTCACTCTGGTCATGGAGGAGGCCCAGAACAGAAAGGTCGGATACGGAATCGGGGGGGGAGTTCAAGTGCTGATCAGGTAGGTTAATGCGGACCGTGCGGAGGTATTCGGCGAAGCGATCGCCAAGCCTACGCTTGGTCTCACTGATGTAGATCAGCTGACATCTAGAGCAGCGGATGCAATAGATGAGGTTGGAGGAGGTGCAGGTGAACCTCTGTCACACCTGGAATTGCTGCTTGGGTCCTTGAATGGAGTCAAGGGGGAGGTAAACCGACAAGTGTAGCATTTCCTGCGGTTGCAATGGAAAGTGCCCGAGGAGAGGGTGGTACGGGGGAAAGGGACGAATTGACCAGGGAGTTACAGAGGGAGCAGTCTCTGCGGAAAGCAGACGGCAGGAGATGGGAAGATGTGGCGAGTGGTGGGGTCCCGATGGAACTGGAGGCATAGAGGGAGAGATAGAGAGGCAGAGAGATGCCAGCGACAGTGAGAGGGAGAGACAGAAAGAGAAACGGTGCGAGGCAGGGAGACAGAGGGGGAGAGAGAGAGAGAGGACAGAGGGGGAGAGACAGAGAGAAAAAAGACAAACAGACAGACAGCGAGTGAATAAAGATATAAAGATAAAAGATATGCCATTTATTGTCACTATACATGTACAATGAGATTAAAAGCAGCTCGTACTCAGTGCATACATATAATTTAGTACAAAAAACAAGAAACAGAAAACAAAACAAAAGGGGAGGAGGGGGGGGATAGGTGCACAATTCTGCGGTGCTATATACATATCTATAAAGGCAAAATTGTGAAGGATGAATAGGTAGTATTCTTAGGCAGATGTTTAAAGATTATATTAAATATTAAAACATTTTTTTAAAAATATTAAAAATTACAGTTACAATACACATTACAGTTCCAAATTTCAGTACGTGGATAGAATAGATGGAAGTCCGGGTGTTGGGCTGTGAAGTCAGTGCATGTGTGAATTAAGAGTAGTTATGACTTTCGGAAAACAACTATTCCTGAGTCTATTTGTCCTAGTTTTGATGCACCTATAGCGCCTTCCAGAGGGCAGCAGGTCGAACAGTCCAAACGCAGGATGGGAGCTGTCCCTGATGATATTCTTTGCCCTGCTAAGGCAGCGGGAGGTGTAAATATCCATCAGGGAGGGGAGAGGGCAACCAATGATCTTCTGTGCTGTCCTAGATACCCTCTGAAGCCTCTCCCTGTCTGCCATGGTGCAGCTGCCGTACCATGCTGTAATGCAGTATGTCAGCAGGCTCTCGATGGACGAGCGGTAGAAGGTCAGCAGCAGGTTAGAGTCCAGGTTGTGCTTCCTGAGAACCCTCAGGAAGTGCAGCCGCTGCTGAGCCTTCTTGATGACCGCTGTCGTGTTGTCTGTCCAGGAGATATCAGCAGTACACTCGCCGTTGATATGTAGGGGGACTAAGTCGGTGCTGTTGAAAAAGCTACTTTTATAACTACTAAACCAGGTTCGCTTCTTAATAAACAGACACCACACAAACTGTTTGATAGACCAGTTCAAAACTTTACTTAACATCGGCCGATGGAAGGGAGGGAGAACTCCAGTCAAGTGACTAACACAGACACTTGACTGTGCTCAGCCACCTTCTCTTAACAACAGAATTACATTGCCTTAAATAGGGTTTTTTTGTCCCCTTTGCACATTCCACAGACATTAGTCATGGTCAGAGGTACAGGAAAAGGTTTCCACAGAATGCATCACATCAAACCTTTTGTTTACATGCTACAAGATATACTAAAAACATTGGCCATTTGCTTTAGGTCCAAATAGACCACCCTAGCTCTTTTCGCTGCTTCCTCTGTCATTTGGTCCCTCATAAACATAGGTCATTTGTTTACAAAGATGTGACTGGCTATTTCTCTCTTCCTTTATTGCCTCCCCATAAACATTGGTAATTTGGTTTATGGCATCTTACTTCAAAGATATCTCTAGCTTCTCCAATGTTATAGGATTTATTATCTCACACACCCACAACCTAAGGCAAGCCTAATTTGAGACTAAATATAAGCTGTAAGCTAGCCCAGAGGTCAATTTAATATCTTCTTATATTTTTAACTAAAATTCGGCTTCATCACTGTGCCTCCTGAAGTCGACAATGAGCTCTTTTGTTTTCCTGGTGTTCAGAGCCAGATTGTTTTCTGAGCACCAGGTTGTCAACTTCAGGACTTCCTCTCTGTAGGCTGCCTCGTCTCCCTTTGAAATAAGTCCGACTACAGTAGTGTCGTCAGCAAACTTGACGATGCGGTTGTTGTTGTGGGCCGGACTACAGTCGTAGATGTAGAGACAGTATAGGAGGGGGCTTAGCACACAGCCCTGTGGGGAGCCGGTACTCAACCTGCGAGTGGAGGAGAGGTGGGGGGCGAGTCTCACAGTCTGGGGCCGGTTGGTGAGGAAACCTTTTATCCACCACATGTGAGAGTGGGGAGGCCGAGAGTGACCAATTTATCAATGAGAATGTCCGGAATGATTGTGTTGAAAGTGGAGGAGAGGTGGGGGCCGAGTCTCACAGTCTGGGGCCGGTTGGTGAGGAAACCTTTTATCCACCACATGTGAGAGTGGGGAGGCCGAGAGTGACCAATTTATCAATGAGAATGTCCGGAATGATTGTGTTGAAAGCTGAGCTATAATCCACAAAGAGCATCCGGACGTAGCTCTGCCCCTGCTCCAGATGGCTCAGCACAGAGTGGAGAGCTACGGTAATGGCATCTTCCGTGGATCTATTTTGGCGATAAGCGAATTGGTGGGGGTCGAAGTCTGGTGGTAGACAGTCCTTGATGTGCTGGAGGACCAATCTCTCGAAGCACTTCGTGATTACCGCAGTGAGGGCCACAGGACGGTAATCATTTAGGCTAGTGATGGGAGACTTCTTCGGCACTGGGACGATTGTGGCTGATTTTAGGCAGGACGGAATAACTGCCTGGTCCATATAACCATATAATAATTACAGCACGGAAACAGGCCATCTCGACCCTTCTAGTCCGTGCCGAACACATAATCTCCCCAAGTCCCATATACCTGCGCTCAGACCATAACCCTCCATTCCCTTCCCATCCATATAACTATCCAATTTATTTTTAAATGATAAAAACGAACTTGCCTCCACCACCTTCACTGGAAGCTCATTCCACACAGCTACCACTCTCTGAGTAAAGAAGTTCCCCCTCATGTTACCCCTAAACCTCAGTCCCTTAATTCTCATGTCATGTCCCCTTGTTTGAATCTTCCCTACTCTCAGTGGGAAAAGCTTTTCCACGTCAACTCTGTCTATCCCTCTCATCATTTTAAAAACCTCTATCAAGTCCCCCCTTAACCTTCTGCGCTCCAAAGAATAAAGCCCTAACTTGTTCAACCTTTCTCTGTAACTTAGTTGCTGAAACCCAGGCAACATTCTAGTAAATCTCCTCTGTGCTCGCTCTATTTTGTTAACATCCTTCCTATAATTAGGCGACCAAAATTGTACACCATACTCCAGAATTGGCCTCACCAATGCCTTGTACAATTTTAACATTACATCCCAACTTCTATACTCAATGCTCTGATTTATAAAGGCCAGCACACCAAAAGCTTTCTTTACCACCCTATCTACATGAGATTCCACTTTCAGGGAACTGTGCACAGTTATTCCCAGATCCCTCTGTTCACCTACAGTCTTCAATTCCCTACCATTTACCATGTAGTCCAGGGAGAGGTTGAAAATTCTGGTGAAGATGACAGTGAGCTGGTGGGCACACGCTTTGAGCACCTTACCAGGTACTCCATCTGGGCCGGTAGCCTTCTTGGGGTTCACTGCCAGGAGCACCCGTCTGACATCGTGCTCCCTGACAGTGAGTGGAGTAGTACAGGAGCCAGGTGAGGGTGGGAACAGGGCTGTAGCAGGTGAGTGCTGCTGTTGTGATTTATCGAAGCGGGAGAAGAAGCAATTTAGCTTTTCTGCCAGCGGCACACTCAGGTCTTCTGACTTTGTGGCATAGCCTCTGTAGTTGGTGATGTCTTGTATGCCCCGCCATACCTCCCGTGTATTATTGCTGGACAAGTGGGACTCTATGGTCCGCCTTGGCTTTTTTAATTCCACTTTTCAGATCGGCTCGAGCAGCCCTGTACCCTCTGTCACCTGACCTGAAGGCAGCATCGCGGGCTCTGAGGAGTGTGCGGACCTGGCTGGACATCCAGGGTTTCTGGTTTGGGAAACCCCAAATGTTTTTGTCCACAGTCACGTTTCCGATGCAGAACTTGATATAGTCCAGCACCGTTTCTGTGAGAGTTTCCAGAACCTGGTGTTCGAATATGTCCCAGTTTGTCTGTGTAAAGCAGTCCTGTAGATTGGAGAGTGCATTTTCAGGCCAGGTTGTAACAGACTTTATGGTGGGCCTGGCACTGCGTCTGAGGGGGGTGTAGGCTGGAGAGAGCAGGAGGGAGAGATGATCTGACTGGCCGAGTTGGGGGAGGGGGATGGCTCTATACGCGTGCTTAATATTGGTGTAGACATGATCCAGCGTGTTCACCCCTCCAGTAGAACACTTGACATGTTAATAAAATTTCGGCAGTACAGTCTTCAAGTTGGCCTTATTAAAGTCCCCTGCGATTATGTGAACACCTTTGGGGTGGTCCCGCTGCTGTTCGTTAATGGTGTTCAGCAGGAGAGAGAGCGCCGTGTTTACATTGGCGTCAGGTGGAATATACACAGCCATGACGATCACTACTGTTAGTTCTCTCGGTAGAAAAAAAAGCCGGCATCTTTACAGACATGTACTCGAGGTCAGGGGAACAATGATTGTCTATGATTATCCCGTTGTTGCACCAATTCTCATGCACGTATATACAGAGGCACGTATATACAGAGGCTGAATCAGAGGGACAGATAGAGAAAAAGTGAGAGACAGAGTGAGAGGCACTGTATACTTGTATTTATACTTATGCATTTTAAATATGTATGTCATGTTTTATACTTTGGCAATATAACAATGTATTTTTTATCATGCCAATAAAGTTTTTTAATTGAAAAATTGAATTGAGAGACCAGACAGAGAAAGTGAGGGAGAGAGAGAGAGACGGAGAGAGAGGTAGCGAGAAAGACAGATTCAGAAAGAGACAGAGAGAGTGACAGAGAAAGTGAGGCAGAGAGAGAGAGAGAGAGAGAGAGAGAGAGAGAGAGAGATACAGAGAGAGGGTGACAGAGAAAGTGAGACAGAGAGAGAGAGAGATACAGAGAGAGGGTGACAGAAACAGAGAGAATCAGAGAGAGAGAGGCACAGAGAGAGACAGAAAAAGAGAGAGAAAAAGATATTAGTACTGTTGATATTGATTTAATATAATTATTATTCCTAGGTGGCAGTATGAGTCTGCCTTACCATGGCATACAAAACTTTACCTAACATTACATATATATATATATAACAATTACAGCACGGAAACAGGCCATCTCGACCCTTCTAGTCCGTGCCGAACACATAATCTCCCCTAGTCCCATATACCTGCGCTCAGACCATAACCCTCCATTCCCTTCCCATCCATATAACTATCCAATTTATTTTTAAATAATACCAACGAACCTGCCTCCACCACCTTCACTGGAAGTTCATTCCACACAGCTACCATTCTCTGAGTAAAGAAGTTCCCCCTCATGTTACCCCTAAACTTCAGTCCCTTAATTCTCAAGCCATGTCCCCTTGTTTGAATCTTCCCTACTCTCAGTGGGAAAAGCTTTTCCACGCCAACTCTGTCTATCCCTCTCATCATTTTAAAAACCTCTATCAAGTCCCCCCCTTAACCTTCTGCGCTCCAAAGAATAAAGCCCTAACTTGTTCAACCTTTCTCTGTAACTTAGTTGCTGAAACCCAGGCAACATTCTAGTAAATCTCCTCTGTACTCTCTCTGTTTTGTTGACATCCTTCCTATAATTAGGCGACCAAAATTGTACACCATACTCCAGAATTGGCCTCACCAATGCCTTGTACAATTTTAACATTACATCCCAACTTCTATACTCAATGCTCTGATTTATAAAGGCCAGCACACCAAAAGCTTTCTTTACCACCCTATCTACCTGAGATTCCACTTTCAGGGAACTGTGCACAGTTATTCCCAGATCCCTCTGTTCACCTACATTCTTCAATTCCCTACCATTTACCATGTACGTCCTATTTTGATTTGTCCTGCCAAGATGTAGCACCTCACACTTATCAGCATTAAACTCCATCTGCCATCTTTCAGCCCACTCTTCCAACTGGCATAAATCTCTCTGTAGACTTTGAAACTCTACTTCATTACCCGCAACCCCACCTATCTTAGTATCATCTGCATACTTACTAATCCAATTTACCACACCATCATCCATTGATGTACATGACAAACAACAGTGGACCCAACACAGATCCCTGTGGCACCCCACTCATCACTGGCCCCCAACCTGACAAACAACCATCCACCATTACTCTCTGGGATCTCCCATTCAGCCACTGTTGAATCCATCTTGCTACTCCACCATTAATACCCAACCATTGAACCTTCTTAACCAACCTTCCATGAGGAACCTTGTCAAAGGCTTTACTGAAGTCCATATACACAACATCCACTGCTTTACCCTCATCAATTTCCCGAGTAACATCTTCAAAAAATTCAAGCAGTCACCAATTATAGAAAAAATTAGTGTTTTCGCACCTGTCCCACAAAATAAGTTTTATTTAAATTAAAAAAGAAAAGAATATAAATACAAAATAAATGAGTTCATTCCATATAGGTTGCTGGAATATCCAGGGTCTCTACTCTTCAACCTTCGGGATGAAGACTGGGAACCCTGAGTTCCTAAAGTCTAGAGAAGACACTGATATAATGATATTAACAGAAACATGGTACCGAAAGGTACGTTCATTCACTGTCCTTCAGGGTACCATGAAGTCATGGTGCCCTCAGTAAAAACTACTGATATACATAAGGGCAGAACCGGGGCGGGGGGTGGGGGTCTTGGTGTGGTACAAAGAAGAACTAAACAGTCATATTACATCAATAAAACGGGAAATCACATAGTGTTTAAGAAGGAACTGCAGATGCTGGAAAATGGAAGGTACACAAAAAAGCTGGAGAAACTCAGCGGGTGCAGCAGCATCTATGGAGCGAAGGAAATAGGCAACGTTTCGGGCCAAAACCCTTCTTCAGACTGATAAATGTTTCGGCCTGAATCGTTGCCTATTTCCTTCGCTCCATAGATGCTGCTGCACCGCTGAGTTTTTCCAGCTTTTTTGTGTACCAGGGGATATCACATATATGGTTGAAACTAGATTAAAAAATTGGAATAACAGGAAAAGATATATATCTATGTGCTGCCTACATACCCCCAATAGAATCGCCATATTTTGAAGAGGATATATTTGAAACTCTTCACAGGGAAATCAATCATTTCCAGGCCCAGGGAAATGTGCTACTATGTGGAGACCAGAATGCAAGGACCGGATGTGAACCCGATTCCATAGACCCACAGGCAACAACTATGTGTTTGGTCAAACCCCCTTGTATGTCACACCAACTGTCGTTAACCGGAACAAACTTGACTGAAATAAATAAAAGTGGTACAGAGGTAGTGCATCTCTGTCGAGCCTTGGGCCTGTACATAGTTAATGGTAGGCTTAGAGGGGACTCGCTGGGAAGGTTCACATATTTCTCTGCTCTTGGGTCTAGCGTGATAGACTACGCAATTACTGGCATAAACCCCTGCACTATCAGTGCTTAGGCAGCAGTCCCCTCTTTCAGACCAGTCAAATCAACATGTGTACCTAAAATTTCCTGTTCAAATTAAAGACATAAAAAATGAACCCAGTAAGCTGTATAAACTAAATGAGACTTACAGATGAGCTTCAGATAGTGTAGATAAATTCATCATGGCCCTGAGCTCACCTGATCTCACAAACAAAATACAGAAATTCATGACAAACGCATACGAGGTTACTAGAGATGGTGTAAGCATGGCTATAAATGACATTAATATGATCTTTCACAAGGCAGCTATCAAAGCTGACCTTGTGAAACAGAAGAGAAAAATTATCAAAAAACACAACCATGAAAAATGGTTCGACCATGAGTGTAAAAGTGTCAGAAAAGATCTAGGGAAAATATCGAACCAAAAACACCGTCAACCAAACAATCCAGACTAACGTATTAGATATAATGAAACTCTTAAAAGGTATAAGCATACGAATAGGAACAAAAGACTAAATTACACTCACAAAAGACTTGAAGAAATTGAAAATTCCATAAATCAAAACCTATTTTGGGATATGTGGAATAACCTGAGCACAACAAAACTACAAACACGACCAATTCAAGACAGTGATATCTGGAGAGCACCTTTCAAAAATCTATATAAAGACATCCCAATAAATAAAACAAACACAAATTATTCTCGTATCAAAGAAAAACTCCAAACACTAGAAACAATAATTAAAGATTATCAAAACCCTCTTGATTTCCCAATTACTTTGAATGAATTGACCATAAAAATAAAATCTCTTCACTCAAAAAACCCTGTGGTCCAGACAGCATTAAAAATGAAATGCTCAGGTACAGCACTCTGGAGATGCAGGACACGGTGCTTAGGCTGTTCAACATCATACTACTTTCAGGTTATTTCCCTCATATTTGGTGTCAAGGGCTTATTTCACCCATTTATAAGAGTGGAAACAAATTAGACCCAAATAATTATCGTGGCATCTGTCAGTAGCTGCCTAGGGAAGTTATTCTGCAGTATCATAAATAACAGAATGCAGGATTTCCTCAACAAATACAACATTCTCAGTAAAAAACAAATTGGCTTCTTCACAAAACACCGTACCACTGACACTCCACATTCTCATTGAAAAACATGTACACCAAGCGAAAAATGGGAAAATATTTGCCTGTTTTATTGACTTTGAGAAAGCATTTGACTCTATTTGGCATGAAGGGCTCTATTACAAACTTCTCGGTTGTGGTATAGGAGGAAAGGTATATGACCATATCAAATCAATGTATCTGAATAATAAATGTGGCGTTAAAATTGGGGACAAACGCACTGATCTCTTCGCCCAGAGAAGAGGCGTCCGGCAAGGCTGCAATCTGAGTCCGACACTGTTTAATGTATATATCAACGATTTGGCAGTAAAGTTGGTCCAGACCACAGCGCTGGGCCTCTGTCTTCTGGACGGAGAGGTAAAGTCCCTGTTTTATGCGGATGACTTGGTTCTGCTGTCCCCCACAGAACAGGGACTGCAGCAACAGTTGGACCTACTTAATGAGTCCTGCCAAAATTGGGCCCTGGCAGTAAATCTAAAGAAAACCAACAACATGATTTTTCAGAAAAGACGCAGATGTCAGGAAGATAAATACAAATTTACTCTCAACGGTATAGTTATCGACACACTATGAGCTATACTTACGTTGGTCTAACTGTTTCAGCATCAGGGAACTTCAATATGACAGTGAATACACTAAACGAGAAAGCTCAAAGAGCTCTGTATGCAATAAAATGAAGATTCTACAACATCCAAATTCCAAGTAAAATCTGGCTTAATAAATTTGACTGTAATCCAGCCTATTGCGCTTTATGGTAGTGAAGTATGGGGTCTGCTCAGTCACCATAGTTATAGTAAATGGGAAAAACATACAACGGAGGCCCATGCATGCGGAATTTTGTCGGAACATACTCCGTATCCAAAGTAAAAGACCAACAAACGCATGTAGGGCGGAATTAGGCAGATACCCACTAATAATAAATATCCAGAAAAGAGCCTACATTTTTGGAATCACCTTAAATCTAGCCCCCCCAGGTACACTCCAGTTTAAACCCTTCAAACACAAGAGGGGAGCCATGAAAAGAGTTCCCTGTGTCAGTTGGTACTGAGACTGAGACTAACTACCCCTATTCAGTTAAACCCAATCCAGTTAAATCCTGACCAGCCTCAGATCAATACTGATCCCCAATCACCAGTAAGAGTGAACCAAATTATCAAACAATGTAAAGAAACGTATTTGGAACATTGGGATAAAGAAACCAAAAGCCAAAGCAGATTAGAATGCTACCGTGCCCTAAAAAGAGATTATAAATTAGCAGACTATCTCTCAACTGTTAGAGACATAAAGCAGAGACAGGCCCTCACCAAATACAGGTTAAGTGACCACTCTATGGCAGTTGAAAAAGGAAGACAGAAGAGATTCTGGCAACCAAAAGAAAACAGAATATGCGGCCACTGTTTGACAGATGAGGTTGAAACAGAGGTGCACTTCCTCCTAAAATGCAAAAAAATTGACAAAACAAGGAAAACATACTTTGACGAACTCAGTCTGGCAACCCCTGATTTTAAAGAACTAGATGATGCATCAAAACTAGGAATAATCCTTGGAGACGGCGTACGGCGGCAGGCGCGGGCATGTACGGCGGCAGGCGCGGGCACACCGCGACGCCCTGTGTCTCCCTTTCAAGGGAGATGCTAAAAATGCATTTCGTTGTCTCTGTACTGTACACTGACAATGACAATAAATTGAATCATTTCAGAAGGAAATACGGCACATCTTGGTGCACAATACGTAACAGAGAGGGTGAACACAATACCATAACCAGAGAGACGGCGAATGACCAACATGCACATATGTGTGCACACACTAATTGGCATTAACTGACACTAAGAAATTAATATTGAATTGCTAAACTTTCTATTCTGTTGTACTGCTTACAGCTGCAAGAACGTGTAGCAATCAATAAAGGGCTCTAAGCCTATTGCGAGTTTATGTACAGGCGTGGAAACAGGTCTTTCCGCCCGCCGACCAGTGATGACCCCGTACACTAGCACTATCCTACGCACATTAGGGACAATTTAACAATTTTGCAGAGGCCGATTAAACTACAACCCTGAACGTCTTTGAAATGTTGGAGGAAACCGGAGCACCTGGAGTAAAAAAGGGAGAACGTACAAACTCCACATGGACAGCACCCGTAGTCATGATGGAGCCTGGGTCTCTGGTAGTGAGGCAGCAGCTGTACTGCTGTGCCACTGTGCCGCACAGAATTATATAATCATAAATGCACACAATATATGCAAATGTTGTTTTGTTTGCCAGCTTTCTGACCCTCTGTGTTCCCCTCCTGCAGCGTCTAGGAGCCGAAGCTGGGGGCGGCCAGGGTGCTGGTGAGCCGCCCCCCCCACCCCCATATGCTGAGTTTCGAGGGGCTGGGCCAACCGAGGACCACATGACGGGTTACAACAAGGAGAAGCATTATGAGTGCGACGTGTGTGGCATGGCCTGTCAGTGCCCGAGCCAGCTGGAGATCCACCGGCGTGTGCACACGGGAGAACGCCCCTTTGACTGCTCGGAGTGCGGCAAAAGCTTCACCCGCTATGACCACCTGCTGCTGCACAACCGCATGCACTCTGGTGAGAGGCCCTTCACCTGCTCTGACTGTGGCAAGAGCTTCATCTGTTCCAACAAACTGCTGGTGCACCAGTGCACCCACGCCGGGGAGCGCCCCAACACCTCCACCCAATGCGGCAAGGGTTTCACTCAGTCCAGCAATCTGTTGAAGCACCAGCGCACCTACACCAGTGAGCACCCCTACACCTGTGCGCAGTGCGGCAAGAGCTTTACCCGCTCTAACAGCCTGCTGGTGCACCAGCGCACCCACACTGGCGAGCGCCCCTACACATGTGTGCAGTGCGGCAAGGGCTTCACCCAGTCCCACAGCCTGCTGGTGCACCAGCGCACCCATGCCGGCGAGCGCCCCTACACCTGCGCCCAGTGCGGCAAGGGTTTCACTCAGTCCAGCAATCTGTTGAAGCACCAGCGCACCCACGCTGGCGAGCGCCCCTACACCTGCGCCCAGTGCGGCAAGAGTTTCACTCAGTCCAGCAATCTGTTGAAGCATCAGCGCACCCACACCGGCGAGCACCCCTACACCTGCCCCCAATGTGGCAAGAGCTTCGCCCGCTCTAACAGCCTGCTGGTGCACCAGCGCATCCATGCCAGTGAGCGTCCCTACACCTGTGCACAGTGCGGCAAGGGCTTCACCCAGCTCGGCAACCTGCTGGTGCACCGGTACACGCACACCGGCGAGTGGCCCTACACCTGCACCCAGTGCGGCAAGGGTTTCACTCAGTCCAGCAATCTGTTGAAGCACCAGCGCACCCACACCAGTGAGCACCCCTACACCTGCGCCCAGTGCGGCAAGAGCTTTACCCGCTCTAACAGCCTGCTGGTGCACCAGCGCACCCACACTGGCGAGCGCCCCTACACCTGTGTGCAGTGCGGCAAGGGCTTCACCCAGTCCGGCAGCCTGCTGGTGCACCAGCGCACCCACGCCGGCGAGCGTCCCTACACCTGCGCCCAGTGCGGCAAGGGTTTCACTCAGTCCAGCAATCTGTTGAAGCACCAGCGCACCCACGCCGGCGAGCGCCCCTACACCTGCGCCCAGTGCGGCAAGGGTTTCACTCAGTCCAGCAATCTGTTGCAACACCAGCGCACCCACACCGGCGAGCACCCCTACACCTGCCCCCACTGTGGCAAGAGCTTCGCCCGCTCTAACAGCCTGCTGGTGCACCAGCGCATCCATGCCAGTGAGCGTCCCTACACCTGTGCACAGTGCGGCAAGGGCTTCACCCAGCTCGGCAACCTGCTGGTCCACCGGTACACGCACACCGGCGAGTGGCCCTACACCTGCGCCCAGTGCAGCAAGGGTTTCACTCAGTCCAGCAACCTGTTGAAGCACCAGCGCACCCACACCAGCGAGCGTCCCTACACCTGCGCCCAGTGCGGCAAGGGCTTCACCCAGTCCCACAGCCTGCTGGTGCACCAGCGCAGCCACACCGGCGAGCGCCCCTACACCTGCGCCCAATGTGGCAAGAGCTTCACCCGCTCCAACAGCCTGCTTGTGCACCAGCGCACCCATGCCGGCGAGTGCCCCTACACCTGTGCGCAGTGCGGCAAGGGCTTCACCCAGTTCGGCAACCTGCTGGTGCACCAGCGCATCCACACCGGCGAGCGCCCCTACACCTGCGCCCAGTGCGGCAAGGGCTTCACCCAATCCCACAGCCTGCTGGTACACCAGCGCACCCACACCGGCGAGCGCCCCTACACCTGCCCCCAATGTGGCAAGAGCTTCACCCGCTCCAGCAACCTGCTGGTGCACCAGCGCATCCATGCCGGCGAGCGCCCCTACACCTGCTCCCAGTGTGGCAAGGGCTTCACCCAGTCCAGCAACCTGCTGGTGCACCAGCGCACCCACACTGGCGAGCGCCCCTACACCTGCGCCCAGTGCGGCAAGGGCTTCACCCACTCCAGCACCCTGCTGCGGCACCAGCGCACCCACACCGGCGAGCGGCCCTACACCTGCGCCCAGTGCGGCAAGGGCTTCACCAGTCCAGCAACCTGCTGAAGCACCAGCGCACCCACACCGGCGAGCGCCCCTACACCTGCGCCCAGTGCGGCAAGAACTTCACCCAATCCCACAGCCTGCTGCTGCACCAGCGCGCCCACACCGGCGAGCGCCCCTACACCTGCACCCAGTGCGGCAAGAGCTTCGCCCGCTCCCACAACCTGCTGGTTCACCAGCGCACCCACACCGCTGAGCGCCCCTACACCTGCGCCCAGTGCGGCAAGAGCTTCACCCAGTCCCACAGCCTGCTGGTGCACCAGCGCACCCACACCGGCGAGCGCCCCTACACCTGCGCCCAGTGCAGCAAGGGCTTCACCCACTCCAGCAACCTGCTGGTGCACCAGCGCACCCACACCGGCGAGCGCCCCTACACCTGCGCCCAGTGCGGCAAGGGCTTCACCCACTCCCATCACCTGCTGCGGCACCATCGCATCCACACCCACGAGTGGCCCTACACCTGTGCCCAGTGCGGCAAGGGTTTCACTCAGTCCAGCAACCTGTTGAAACACCACTGCACCCACACCAGCGAGCACACCTACACCTGCGCCCAGTGTGGCAAGAGCTTCACCCGCTCCTACAACCTGCTGGTGCACCAGCGCACCCACACCGGCGAGCGCCCCTACACCTGCGCCCAGTGCGGCAAGAGCTTCACCCGCTCCAACAACCTGCTGGTGCACCAGCGCATCCATGCCGGCGAGCGCCCCTACACCTGCGCCCAGTGCGGCAGGGTTTCACTTAGTCCGGCAACCTGCTGGTGCACCAGTGCACTCGCACCAGGGAGCGTCCCTACATCTGCGCCCAGTGTGGCAAGGGGTTCACCCGCTCCACTTACCTGCTGTCCCACCAGCGGGTGCACACTGGTGACCAGCCCGGTGTGTGGAGAGCGATTTGTTTGCCTGTCTCAGCAGTGCGTGCACACCAGTGGCCAGCCCTACAACTTTACGTACTGCGGTGAGGCGCTTGACAGCTCGCGGGGCTTGCTTCAGCACCGGGGGGCCCACGCTGGCGAGCAGCTTCTCCCACTGTGTGAAGAGAGCACGGGGACTGCAGGAGCACCAGCGGATACACACCGGAGAGAGACCCTTTGAGTGCGCTGAGTGTGGCAAGGGTTCCACCTGCATGTCCAGCCTGTGGCAGCATCGGCGTACCCACAGCAGTGAGCATCCCTTACCCTGCCTGTCCGGTGTTAAGGGTTTCACCCGCCTTGACGACCTGCTGAAGCATCGACAAGTCCACACCGGTCGGCACTCGTTCACTTGCCTGCTCGGTGGCAAGGCCTTTGCCCGCTCCTCAAGCCTGCTGGCACATCGCGGCGTGGATAGGCACTGTTCAGGTAGACACAAAATGCTGGATGGAATGGGTAACATTTCGGAACGTTTCTTCAGTCACCCTTTCCATCTCTCCAGGGGTGCTGCCTGTCCCGCTGAATTACTCCAGCACTTTGTGTCCTTTTTTGTAAACCAGCATCTGCAGTTCCTTTGTTTTAAACCATTCTGTTTAACCATCTCTGCACCTTCCCCAAAGCCTCCACATCAGTCCTATAATGAAGTGACTAGAATTGTATGCAATACTCCAAATGCTACCTGACCAATGTTCCTTAAAGCTGCACAAATACATTCTTCCCTCCCCTCTCCCTCCACTCTCCCCCCTCACTTGTACACAAATTCTCTCCACTCCACACTCTCACGCCCCCCTCCTCTCTCACACCCTCTCTCGCTCCCTGTCACACTCCGTCTCGCTCCCTGTCACACTCCTCTCGCTCCCTGTCTCACACCGACTCTCGCTTGCTCTATCAGACACTCCCTTTCTCGCTCCCTGTCTCACTCCCTCTCTAGCTCCCTGATTCTCCCACACCCCCTCTCTCTGTCCCTCTCTCTCACACGCACACACACTCCCTCTCTTGCTTTATCTCAAACACTCTCCCTCTCTTGATATCTCACACTCACTCCCTCTCTCAAACACTTCCTCTCTTTTTTGCTTTCACACACTCCCTCTCTTGCAAACTCCCTCTCCCACTCACATTCCCTCTCTTGCTCTCTCATACACACAATCTCGCTCCCTCCCACACACGAACACCCTCTCACACATACACAGTCCCTCTCTCACACACACACACCCTCTCCCTCTCACACATAGCCCGCCTCTCACACACTCCCTCTCTCGCTCACACACGCACTCACATTCATTCTCACATGTGCCCTCTCACACACACTCCCACTCACACATGCACACGCTCACACACTTTCTCACATGCTCTCACACGCATTCTCACACACACTTTCTCTCGAACACGGATTATTTCCTTTTATCTAGACTAGCTGTGCATTTCACCCGACACGTACACTCAGCTCTCCCAGGCCTGCTGGATCTCCCGGTTGCCAACCATGTTAACTCCCCTTCCCACTCCAACACTGATCTGTCTGTCCTGGGCCTCCATTGCCAGAGTGAGGTTGAAAGAGCTAATCGTCAAATCTAAAAATGAGTCGATCTACAAAAGCATGGTCTAGTAGAAGAAAAGAATGGATCGGTGCCAAGTCTGAATGACTTTGCAAATTATATGGAACACAATATGGTGGACAGGTTGACTTTTCAATAAAGACATTAAGATGGAAGCCTGCATAATAGCTTTCAAAGCCATAAAGAAGCCAAGATTGAAAAAAAGCTGATGCTCCAGAGATAACTTGTTATTGGGTTAGCTTGATGTGGACCCAGCTTTTCCTATATTCTGAAAGGCTGCAGAATCTTTCAGTCATGCCATATTCAGACTTGGCAGCAGTGTTTTACGGTAAGAAAAATGTATAATTGCGCTAACTTTCCTTTGTTCTGAGAGTGGAGCCCGAGAAGCACTGAGCAACGTTTGTGCTCATTGTAGATCTTGACACTCCCGTTTGCCGAATCAATTAAAGATTGCCATGTTTACCTTTAATAATTTTGTTGCTATCTGCTTTTTAAGAGACAAACTTTGACAAGGTGGCACGCAAGCTGGAGGAACAGCAGTGTCCAGACCCTACATGTTGCCCGTCCATTCCCCTCAAAAGTGCCGGTAGAACTCAGGAGGTCAGCCATCCGTGGTGGGAAACGGGTAGAGAAGTGTTCCTAATAGTCTGTCAAGGTGCATACAATCAACAGTACCAGCATCTTCACATTCATACTGTACCCAAGTGCAAATGCAAAAGTGAGCCAAGCTGTACATAGCCGACTGCTCAGAGTACCAGCTAGCTGTCACTGGCACAAAAACGTAAAGGCATTTAAAACTTTTTTTAACAAAAGTTTTAATGCATTTGTGCCTTACACAACAAATAAAGGAAGTTTATACCGAACTCACTATGAGTTTAATTTGGTCAAGTTTGGTTCGTAAATTAAAAAGATTTGCTGAAAAACAAAGCAGTCCAATTTAAAAGAGAACTAGACTAAGTGGGACCCGTTGGGTCCCAGCTTCACATGGGACGGCTGGTCCCCGAACGCAATATTCCAACTCTCCACCGATTCCAATATCGCTGTACGGGGGGGGCTTTCTGGAGCGCTAGCATGGGAGTTGAAGGCTGAAGGGACTGGTTTCCAGAGGGCTAGTATGGACATTGTGGACTGAATGGATTCTTGGACTCGCAGTTCAGTGAGTCATGGCTGGTGGGCTGGCAGTTCACTTAGTCATGGCTGGTGGGCTGGCAGTCGAGTGACATGGCTGGCAGGTCACTTACTCATTGCTGGTGGGCTGGTATTCTAGTCACTCAGCTGGTGTGGCAGTTCACTCAGTCACCACTCCTTCCTTCACCCCCCCCTGCTTCTTGCCATTCCCCTTCTCCCCACGCATTCAGTCCATCTCCCCTCAACCTGCCCCCCTATGCACTATTAGCGGCTCTCCAACAGCGCAGCAATCCCTGCCTATTTGGTTCTCGTGATGAAGAACACACAGGCATGGCAAGTATTCTGTATTACTAAAACTAAGATCTTGACCGCTTTCTACTTTCTGTTTCGTGATTTCCGAGAGAACGCCACCACATACGGCCGTTATTTTTGGCCACCTCGCTCAGTCCCCTTCCGCTGGTTAGGACTGAAGGATTTTTTCCCATCGATGACAAATCATAGAGTCATTAATGTTTTTGTTTTAAATTGCCATTCTCTCTTCTGCTCCCGCTGGCGGCAGGGGGGGAGGGACTATAAAACCCGGACGTGTCGAGCCTCAGTCCCTGCGAGACGGAGGAAGCAAGAGGTTCACGCCTCTCTGAGCTGTGAAAAACACTGAACGCACGTCCACTCCACGGTGAGTCCCCTCGATGTAGTTTTCACAAAATTTGTTGCTTGCAAAGTTTTGCCAAATTGGCATGGCTTTTAAAGACTCTCCAGAAAGTGTATTTTGGTGGCTTGCAAAGTGTGTGCCCAATTGGCTTGGCTTTTAAAGGGCTTTCAGAAAATGTATTTTGTTGGCTTGCAAAGTGTTTGCCCAATTTGCTTGGCTTTTAAAGGGCTTTCAAAAAATGGCTTTTGTTGGTTGAAAAGTTTTTGCCCAATTGGCTTGGCTTTTAACCATATAACCATATAACAATTACAGCACGGAAACAGGCCATCTCGACCCTTCTAGTACGTGCCGAACACGTATTCTCCCCTCGTCCCATATACCTGCGCTCAGACAATAACCCTCCATTCCTTTCCCGTCCATATAACTATCCAATTTATTTTTAATGATAAAAACGAACCTGCGTCCACCACCTTCACTGGAAGCTCATTCCACACAGCCACCACTATCTGAGTAAAGAAGTTCCCCCTCATGTTACCCCTAAACTTCTGTCCCTTAATTCTCAAGTCATGTCCCCTTGTTTGAATCTTCCCTATTATCAGTGGGAAAAGCTTATCCTCGTCAACTCTGTCTATCCCTCTCATCATTTTAAAGACCTCTATCAAGTCCCCCCCTTAACCTTCTGCGCTCCAAAGAATAAAGCCCTAATTTGTTCAACCTTTCTCTGTAAGTTAGTTGCTGAAACCCAGGCAACATTCTAGTAAATCTCCTCTGTACTCTCTCTATTTTGTTGACATCCTTCCTATAATTAGGCGACCAAAATTGTACACCATGCTCCAAAATTGGCCTCACCAATGCCTTGTACAATTTTAACATTACATCCCAACTTCTATACTCAATGCTCTGATTTATAAAGGCCAGCACACCAAAAGCTTTCTTTTCCACCCTATCTACATGAGATTCCACTTTCAGGGAACTGTGCACAGTTATTCCCAGATCCGTCTGTTCACCTGCATTCTGCAATTCCCTACCATTTACCATGTACGTCCTATTTTGATTTGGCCTGCCAAGATGTAGCACCTCACACTTATCAGCATTAAACTCCATCTGCCAACTTTCAGCCCACTCATCCAACTGGCATAAATCTCTCTGTAGACTTTGAAAATCTACTTCATTATCCACAACCCCACTTATCTTAGTATCATCAGCATACTTACTAATCCAATTTACCACACCATCATCCAGATCATTGATGTACATGACAAACAACAGTGGACCCAACACAGATCCCTGTCGCACCCCACTAGTCACTGGCCTCCAACCTGACAAACAACCATCCACCATTACTCTTTGGCATCTCCCATTCAGCCACCGTTGAGTCCACCTTGCTACTCCTCCATTAATCCCCAACCATTGAACCTTCTTAACCAACCTTCCATGAGGAACCTTGTCAAAGGCCTTACTGAAGTCCATGTATACAACACCCACTGCTTTACCCTCATCAATTTCCCGAGTAACCTCTTCAAAAAATTCAAGGAGATTAGTCAAACATGACCTTCCAGGCACAAATCCATGTTGACTGTTCCTATTCAGACCCTGTTTATCCAGCCTTCCGGCTACTCCTCCTTTTCCCTTTCTTGTCCCCACCCACACCCACCCCTGATCAGTCTGAAGAAGGGTTTCGGCCCGAAACGTTGCCTATTTCCTTCGCTCCATAGATGCTGCTGCACCCGCTGAGTTTCTCCAGCTTTTCCGTGTAACCTTCGATTCTCCAGCATCTGCAGTTCCCTCTTAAACCCTGTTTATCCAGATGCTTATATATATTATCTCTAAGTATCCTTTCCATTAATTTGCCCAACACTGACGACAAACTAACAGGTCTATAATTGCTAGGTTTACTCTTAGACCCCTTTTTAAACAATGAAACAACATGCGCAGTAAGCCAATCCTCCGACACTGTTCCCGTTTCTAATGCCATTTGAAATATTTCTGTCATAGCCCCTGCTATTTCTACACTACGTTCCCTCAATGTCCTAGGGAATATCCTGTCCGGACCTGGAGACTTATCCACTTTTATATTTCTAGAAGTGTGAGTACTTCCTCTTCTTTGATCCTCATAGTTTCCATAGCTACTCTACTTGTTTCCCTTACCTCACATAATTCAATATCCTTCTCCTTGGTGAATACCGAAGGAAAAAAAAAAGTTCAATATCTCCCCCATCTCTTTTGGCTATGCAGATAGCTGTCCACTCTGACTCTCTAATGGACCAACTTTATCCCTCGTTATCCTTTTGCTATTAATATAGCTGTAGAAACCCTTTGGATTTACTTTCACCTTACTTGCCAAAGCAACCTCATATCTTCTTTTAGCTTTTCTAATTTCTTTCTTGAGAATCTTTTTACATTCTTTATACTCCTCAAGCACCTCCTTTACTCCATGCTGCCTATAATTATTGTAGATCTCTCACTTTTTTCCGAACCAAGTGTCCAATTTCCCTTGAAAACCATGGCTCTTTCCAATTTTTACTATTTCCTTTCAACCGAACAGGGACATAAAGATTCTGTACTCTTAAAATTTCACCTTTAAATGTCCTCCATTTCTCTTCCACATCTTTCCCATAAAACAAACTGTTCCAATTTACTCCTTTTAAATCCTTTCGCATCTCATCAAAGTTAGCCTTTCTCCAATCAAAAATCTCAACCCTAAGTCCAGTTCTGACCCTCTACATAATTATATTGAAACTAATGGTATTGTGATCATTAGTCCCGAACTGTTCCCCAACGCATACCGCTGCCACCTGACCTGTCTCATTTCCTAACAGGAGGTCCAGCACTGCCCCTTCTCTAGTCGGTATTTCTATGTATTGCTGCAAAAACTATCCTGCACACATTTTACAAACTCCAACCCATCCAGCCCAATTACAGAATTTGTTTCCCAGTCTATGTGTGGAAAATTGAAATCTCCCACAATCAATGCCTTCTTATGCTACCTTCTTTTTTATTATTTTTAGTACGTTGAGTGTGCAGTCAGGGGGCCGAACCTTTTTATGTGTGGGGGGTGGTGGGGGGGAAGGGGGAAACTGTTTTTGAAGTCCCTACCTGGTCGGAGGGGTTGCCTTCCTCTGAGCAGCGTCTTCGACCTGTCCTTGCGGCCTACCAGCGGGTCCTGGAGCGACGTTTCCCAGGGGGGACCTGGCCAGAACATCGGCTTTGGTGGCGGCGCAGAACATTGGCTTTGGCGGCGGCGCAGCGCTGGAGCGCTGTCGTGGAGCGGGCGATGCCTTTCCTGGGTCGCCGCGCTGGAACTCCAGTATGCTGGGACCGCCGGTAATAACATCGTGGAGCCGCGGTTCTGTGGAGCGGCCAGCTGCGATGCTGAACTTTACATCCCGGAGCCTGGGATCTCTCGCCGAGATCGCCAGTGTGTGGAGCTCCGTCCGGCGCTGTCTGTTGGCTTGGAAGCCGCGGTCTCCGGTGGGAAGGCGGCCGTTCCTGGCACCCCAAGCCGCTGGGGGTTCTCCCGACGCCGAAGCACCATCACCCGGCAAGAACATCGGGCGCCGTGGCGGCGACTGTGGAGGCCTCGATAGGCCCGTCTCTGGGTGGACAAGAGGATGGAACTGGACTTTGTGCTTTCCCATGTTTTGGTGTTTTGGTGTTGAATTTCTTCTTGAATGCGATGTTGTATTTTTATTAGTGTGCTGCAAGGACATCTGAATTTCCCCTGAATAAGGGGATTAATAAAGTCTTATCTATCTATCTATCTATCTATCTATCTATCTATCTATCTATCTATCTATCTATCTATCTATCTATCTATCTATCTATCTATCTATCTATCTATCTATCTATCTATCTATCTACTAATATCTGCAATGTCCTTACATAATTGCTCTTCCAATTCTCGCACCCCATTTGGCGGTCTATAATACACCCCTATAAGTGTTTCTACCCCTTTCCCATTTCTCAGTTCCACCCAAATAGCCTCCCTAGACGAGCCCTCTAATCTATCGTGCCAAAGCACTGCTGTAATATCTTCCCTGATAAGCAATGCAACACCTCCTCCTCTTGCCCCTCCAATTCTATCACACCTGAAGCAACGAAATCCTGGAATATTTAGTTTCCAATCATAGCCCTCCTGCAACCATGTTTCACTGATTGCCACAACATCATACTTCCAGGTGTCAATTCAGGCTCTAAGTTCATCCACCTTTGTTACAATGCTCCTAGCATTAAAATATACACATTTAAGAAACGCACCATCTCTTATTCTCTGTTCATTTTCTTTTTCTTCTCTCTCCCCTACATTTTGGGTCAGAGTGCTACCATTCTCTGCCTCCTGCCTTACACACTGACTGCTAGCTGCTAGCTTTCCCAATTCCCCCCCCCCCCCCCCCCCCCCCCCCCCATTTAAATCATTTTAAAGGGCTTTCAACAGTTTTCGGATGGATAAAGCGTGACTAAACATTTTATTAGATCAGGACTGTTTTTGATTGCAAAATTGGCGCTCATTCCGTGACTTCCGCTTAGAGGCAAGATGGCGCTGAGTGCATCATTTCCAGTTCGTGACAAGATGGCACTGACTGCAGAAGGCACAGAGTGAAGATGTTGTTGAATAATTCAAGAGAGCTTACTGCTCTGCCTATGGTGAGTGTGTTTGTTGGACTTATTTAAAGCACGTTTTTGCTTCAGCAGCAGCCTCGACAGGAGGCATTAAACGTTTGAATCATTTGCTTTACACAATGTATGTTCACCACGTTCTGAAGTTATTTGGCATGTTAGTATTGGTTGTGTGTGAGTGAGTCTGTGTGTGTGAGAGAGCCTGTGTTTCCATGTGTGTGGGTCCATGTGTGTGTGTGTGTGTGTGTGTGTGTGTGTGTGTGTGTGTGTGTGTGTGTGTGCGCGCGTGCGTGCGTGCGTGCGTGCGTGCGTGCGTGCGTGCGTGTGTGTGTGTGTGTGTGTGTGTGTGAGTGAGTCTGTGTGTGAGTGTGTCTGAGAGTCTGTGTGTTTGGAGGTTGCATTTAAGGTCTCTGGATGAAAGGGCTTGACGAATGGAATTGTTCATTCCATCTGGAGGACATCGCAGCTTCGGGTATATGTTGTTAATACGCGAAATGCGTACATTTCGACCTGTTAAAAACAACCAAAATTGTGAATTTGTGCGCCGTAAATTATCGTGGAAGTCAGGGTAACCATGAGAGACATCTATCCTAATTCAGAATTCCAAAACACACAGACTCAGTCGCACGCACCCAGACTCACACACAGACTCACACACACATACACTGACTCAGACACATACACTGACTCACACACACTGACACACACACACACACACACACACACACACACACACACACACACACACACTGACTCACGCACACGCACACGCACACTGACACACACACGCACACACACACTCGGGCTCAGACTGACACACACTCAGACTCAAGGCACACACTCACACAGATAGAGACACACGCACAGACACACACACACTCACTCACACACACAGACTCTCTCACACAAACGCACGCACACACACACACTCATACACACGGACTCACACACACAGACTCACACACACAGACTCACACACACAGGTTTACACATACCGACTCACACGCACAGACACTCACACACTCTGAGAAACACACACACACACACACACACACACTCACACACAGACTCACACACACAGACTCACACACAGACACACACACACAGACTCACTCACCCGGACTCTGCCACACACACATACTCACACAGACTCACACACACAAACACAGACTCACACACACATACACTCATACTCACACACAAACACAGACACACTCACACTGACACACACTCAGACTCAGACACACACACAAACTCACTCACACTCACTCGCACGCACACAGACTCACTCACACACTGACTCACGCACACACACACTCACACTGACACACACACACACACACGGGCTCAGGCTGACACACTCAGACTCAAGACACACACTGACACAGACACGGACTCACACACACACACATACTCTCACACAGTGACACACACACACTGACACACACACCGACTCACTCACACACACTCACTCACACAGACACACACACAGACTCACTCACATACACTCACAACCAATACTAAATTGCCAAGTAACTTAAGAACGTGGTAAACATACAGTGTGTAAATCGAATGAATCAAATGTTTAAAGCCTCCTGTAGAGGCTGCTGCTGCTGCTGAAGCAAAAGCATGCTTTAAATACCGTCCAACACGCTCACCATAGACAGAGCAGTAAGCTCTCTTTAATTATTCAACGACGTCTTCACTCTGCCTTATGCAGTCAGCGCCATCTTGCTCCTAACCAGAAATGACGTCATCGGCGCCATTTTGCCACTAAGCGGATATCACGGAATGAGCGCCAATTTTGCACTTAAAAACAGTCCCGAACTAATAAAATGGTTATTCACGCTTTATCCATCCGAAAACTGTTGCACCCATTTTAAAAGCCAAGACAAACAATTTCAAGTGATCAAGTGAATTTATTGTCATACCCCACTAGTCACTGGCCTCCATCCTGACAAACAACCATCCACCATTACTCTCTGGCATCTCCCATTCAGCCACTTTTGAATCAGTCTTGCTATTCCTCCATTAATCCCCAACCATTGAACCAACGTGAAGGAACCTTGTCAAAGGCCTTACTGAAGTCCATGTATACAACACCCACTGCTTTACCCTCATCAATTTCCCGAGTAACCTCTTCAACAAATTCAAGAAGATTAGTCAAACATGACCTTCCAGGCACAAATCCATGTTGACTGTTCCTAATCAGACCCTGTTTATCCAGATGCGTATATATATTATCTCTATGTATACTTTCCATTAATTTGCCCACCACTGACGTCAAACTAGCAGGTCTATAATTGCTAGGTTTACTCTTCGACCCCCTTTTAAACAATGGAGCAACATGCGCAGTACGCCAATCCTCAGGCACTATTCCCGTTTCTAATGACATTTGAAATATTTCTGTCTTAGACCCTGCTATTTCTACACTAACTTCCCTCAATGTCCTAGGGATTATCCTGTCCGGACCTGGAAACTTATCCACTTTTATATTTCTCAAACGTGTCAGTACTTCCTCTTCTCTGATCCTCATAGTTTCCATAGCTATACTTGTTTCCCTTACCTCACATAATTCAATATCCTTCTCCTTGGTGAATACCGAAGAAAAGTCATTGTTCAATATCTCCCCCATCTCTTTTGGCTCTGCAGATAGCTGTCCACTCTGACTCTCTAATGGACCAACTTTATCCCTCGTTATCCTTTTGCTATTAATATAGCTGTAGAAATACTTAGGATTTACTTTCACCTTACTTGCCAAAGCAACCTCATATCTTCTTTTAGCTTTTCTAATTTCTTTCTTGAGATTATTTTTACATTCTTTATACTCCTCAAGCACCTCCTTTACTCCATGCTGCCTATAATTATTGTAGATCTCTCTCTTTTTCCGAACCAAGTGTCCAATTTCCCTTGAAAACCATGGCTCTTTCCAATTTTTACTATTTCCTTTCAACCGAACAGGGACATAAAGATTCTGTACTCTTAAAATTTCACCTTTAAATGTCCTCCATTTCTTTTCCACATCTTTCCCATAAAACAAACTGTCCCAATTTACTTCTTTTAAATCCTTTCGCATCTCATCAAAGTTAGCCTTTCTCCAATCAAAAATCTCAACCCTAGGTCCACTTCTCACCCTCTCCATAATTATATTGAAACTAATGGTATTGTGATCACTGGTCCCGAACTGTTCCCCAACGCATACCTCTGCCACCTGACCCGTCACATTTCCTAACAGGAGTTCCAGCACTGCCCGTTCTCTAGTAGGTACTTCTATGTATTGCTGCAAAAAACTATTCTGCACACATTTTACAAACTCCAACCCATCCAGCCCATTTACAGAATGTGTTTCCCAGTCTATGTGTGGAAAATTTAAATCTCCCACAATCACTACCTTGTGCTTACTACTAATATCTGCAATCTCCTTACATATTTGCTCTTCCAATTCTCGCTCCCCATTTGGCGGTCTATAATAACCATATAACCATATAACAATTACAGCACGGAAACAGGCCACCTCGGCCCTACAAGTCCGTGCCGAACAACTTTTTTCCCCTTAGTCCCACCTGCCTGCACTCATACCATAACCCTCCATTCCCTTCTCATCCATATACCTATCCAATTTATTTGTAAATGGTACCAACGAACCTGCCTCCACCACTTCCACTGGAAGCTCATTCCACACCGCTACCACTCTCTGAGTAAAGAAGCTCCCCCTCATGTTACCCCTAAAGTTCTGTCCCTTCATTCTGAAGTCATGTCCTCTTGTTTGAATCTTCCCTATTCTCAAAGGGAAAAGCTTGTCCACATCAACTCTGTCTAACCCTCTCATCATTTTATAGACCTCTATCTAGTCCCCCCTTAACCTTCTGCGCTCCAGAGAATAAAGGCCTAACTTATTCAACCTATCTCTGCAACTTAGTTGTTGAAACCCAGGCAACATTCTAGTAAATCTCCTCTGTACTCTCTCTATTTTGTTGACATCCTTCCTATAATTGGGCGACCAAAATTGTACACCATACTCCAGATTTGGTCTCACCAATGCCTTGTACAATTTTAACATTACATCCCAGCTTCTATACTCAATGCTCTGATTTATAAAGGCTAGCATACCAAAAGCTTTCTTTACCACCCTATCTATATGAGATTCCACCTTCAAGGAACTATTCACGGTTATTCCCAGATCCCTCTGTTCAACTGTATTCTTCAATTCCCTACCATTTACCATGTACGTACTATTTTGATTTGTCCTGCCAAGGTGTATTTATCAGCAGTAAACTCCATCTGCCACCTTTCAGCCCGTTTTTCCAAATGGCCTAAATCACTCTGTAGACTTTGGAAATCCTCTTTATTATCCACAACACCGCATATCTTGGTATCATCTGCATACTTACTAATCCAATTTACCACACCTTCATCCAGATCATTGATGTACATGACAAACAACAAAGGACCCAACACAGATCCCTGAGGCACCCCACTAGTCACCTGTCTCCAACCCGATAAACAGCCATCCACCATTACCCTCTGGCTTCTCCCATTCAGCCACTGTTGAATCCATCTTGCTATTCCTGCATTTATACCCAACAGTTGAACCTTCTTAATCAACCTTCCATGAGGAACCTTGTCAAAGTAGAGAGAGTACAGAGGAGATTTACTAGAATGTTGCCTGGGTTTCAGCAACTAAGTTACAGAGAAAGGTTGAACAAGTTAGGGCTTGATTCTTTGGAGCGCAGAAGGTTAAGGGGGGGACTTGATAGAGGTTTTTTTAAACGATGAGAGAGATAGACAGAGTTGACGTGGAAAAGCTTTTCCCACTGAGAGTAGGGAAGATTCAAACAAGGGGCGTTGACTTGAGAATTAAGGGACTGAAGTTTAGGGGTAACATGAGGGGGAACTTCTTTACTCATAGAGTGGTAGCTGTGTGGAATGAGCTTCCAGTGAAGGTGGTGGAGGCAGGTTCATTTTTATCATTTAAAAATAATTTGGATAGTTATATGGATGGGAAGGGAATGGAGGGTTATGGTCTGAGCGCGGGCATATGGGCTAGGGGAGATTATGTGTTCGGCACGGACTAGAAGGGTCGAGATGGCCTGTTTCCTTCCTGTAATTGTTATATGGTTATTATATGGTTAAAGGCCTTACTAAAGTCCATATAGACAACATCCACTGCTTTACCCTCGTCAATTTCCCTAGTAACCTCTTCAAAAAATTCAAGAAGATTAGTCAAACATGACCTTCCAGGCACAAATACATGTTGACTGTTCCTAATCAGACCCTCTTTATCCAGATGCTTATATATATTATCTCTAAATATCTTTTCCATTAATTTGCCCATCACTGAAGTCAGACTAACAGGTCTATAATTGCTAGGTTTACTCTTAGAACCCTTTTTAAACAATGGAACAACATGCGCAGTACGCCGATCCTCGGGGACTATTCCCGTTTCTAATGACATTTGAAATATTTATGTCATAGCCCCGGCTATCTCTACACTAACTTCCCTCAATGTCCTAGGGAATATCCTGTCAGGACCTGGAGACTTATCCACTTTTATATTTTTCAAAAGTGTCAGTACTTCTTTTACTTTGAACCTCATGGTATCCATAGCTACTCTACTAGTTTCCCTTACCTCACATAATTCAATATCCTTCTCCTTGGTGAATACCGAAGAAAAAAAAGTTCAATATCTCCCCCATCGCTTTTGGCTCTGCAGATAGCTGTCCACTCTGTCTCTCCAATCGACCAATTTTATCCCTCGTTATCCTTTTGCTATTAATATAGCTGTAGAAACCCTTTGGATTTACATTCACCTTAATTGCCAAAGCAACCTCATATCTTCTTTTAGCTTTTCTAATTTCTTTCTTAAGATTCGTTTTACATTCCTTATACTCCTCAAGCACCTCATTTTCTTAATGCTGCCTATAATTATTGTAGATCTCCCTCTTTTTCCGAACAAGATGTCCAATTTCCCTTGAAAACCATGGCTCTTTCCAATTTTTACTGTTTCCTTTCAACCGAACAGGAACATAAAGATTCTCTACTCTTAAAATTTCCCCTTTAAATGTCCTCCATTTCTCTTCTACGTCTTTCCCATAAAACAAAATGTCCCAGTTCACTACTTTTAAATCATCTCGCAACTCATCAAAGTTAGCCTTTCTCCAATCAGAAATCTCAACCCTAGGTCCAGTTCTGACCCTCTCCATAATTATATTGAAACCTAGGTCCAGCACTGCCCCTCCTCTAGTAGATACCTCTATAATAACCCCTATAAGTGTTACTACCCCTTTCCCATTTCTCAGTTCCACCCAAATAGCCTCCCTAGACGAGCCCACTAATTCCATCCTGCTGTAATATCTTCCCTGATAAGCAGTGCAACACCTCCTCCTCTTGCCCCTCCAATTCTATCACACCTGAAGCAACGAAATCCTGGAATATTTAGTTTCCAATCACAGCCCTCCTGCAACCATGTTTCACTGATCGCCACAACATCATACTTCCAGGTGTCAATCCAGGCTCTAAGTCCATCCACCTTTCTTACAATGCTCCTAGCATTAAAATATACACATTTAAGAAACGCACCATCTCTTATTCTCTGTTTATTTTCTTTTTCTTCTCTCTCCCCTACATTTTGGGTCAGAGTGCTACCATTCTCTGCCCCCTGCCTCACACACTGACTACTAACTTTCCCAATTTGAGTCCTTTCCCCCAACCATGCTAGTTTAAAGTCTCCCCAGTAGCCTTCGCAAATCTCCCCGCCAGGATATTGGTCCCCCTCGAGTCCTTTCTGTACAGGTCGCACCTTCCCCAAAAGAGGACCCGATGATCCAGAAACTTGAATCCATACCTACTGCACCAGTCCCTCATCCACGCATTTATTCCCCACCTCGCTCCATTCCTACTCTCACTGTCGCGTGGCACAGGCAGTAATCCTGAGATTGTTACCTTTGCAGTCCTTCTCCTTAGCTATCTACCTAACTCCCTAAATTCTTCTTTCAGGACCTCTTCTCTTTTTTTTACCTTTGCCGTTGGTACCTATATGTACCACAACCTCAGGCTCCTCTCCCACCCATTTCAGGATTTCTTGGACACGTTTAGACACATTCCTGACCCTCGCACCAGGGAGGCAAACTACCATCCGGGTCTCCTATCTACGTCCACAGAATCGCCTATCCGACCCCCCTGACTATAGAGGCCCCTATTACAATTGCCCTCCTCTTCTTTTCCTTATCCTTCTGAGCAACATGACCGGTCTTTGTGCCAGAGGCCCGGCCGCTGTCGCTGCCCCCAGGTAGGCTGTCTCCCCCACCCTTACTCAAACATGAGTACTTATTTTCAAGGTGTACAGCCACATGGGGTACTCACCAGTCCCTGCCTCTGCCCATTGCCCTTCCTAACTGTGACCCAGTTTTCTATCTCCCGTGGTCTTGGAGTGACCACCTCCCTGTAACTCCTTTCTATGACCTCCTCGCTCTCCCTGAGCAGATAGAGGTCATCGAGTTGCTGCTCCAGGTTCCTAACACGGTCCCTTAGGAGCCCCATCTCAACTCACCTGGCGCAGATGTGGACGTCTGGATAGCACTCAGACTCCATGATCTCCCACATCTGACATCCAGAACAGTAAACTGCTCTGGCACTCATTCTCCCCCTTATCCAAATACAATAAAGCCTTACCCGGGATACAAGCCAATCAGCTGATGCCTCTGGTCCTCTTCCACCAATCAGAGGCTTCCACCATAATCCTTCTCTGGACGTGAGATGGAACGTTGCAGATTTGGGTAACTCACAGCTCCAGGTAGGTCCCCCTCTCACCAACGGCTCTCCGGGCCTCTGTAGGAGCAAGCCCCGCGCTGTTTTTATACTCACAGCTCCAGGTAAGTCCTCCTCTCACCAACGGCTCCCCGGGCCTCTGTAGAAGCAAACCCCGCGCTGTTTTTATACTCACAGCTCCAGGTAAGTCCTCCTCTCACCAACGGCTCCCCGGGCCTCCCAGAGCTGTAGAGCTCCCAGAGGATACTACAGCAGTAGGCACATCACCTTGGCGTCTAACATTTCCTGACGTGAGGTTGAAAAAGCAGCCTAAAGACAATTTCAGTTG
This sequence comes from Leucoraja erinaceus, assembly GCF_028641065.1. NCBI lineage: Eukaryota > Metazoa > Chordata > Chondrichthyes > Rajiformes > Rajidae > Leucoraja > Leucoraja erinaceus. The sequence continues at coordinate 187,006 of NC_073411.1, read as the reverse complement.
TTAATGAACACTGAAGATTTTGTGCAAATCATTTTTTTGAGGTGGGGTTTGTCAGGGTGGGGTGGGGGGCGGTAAACATCATACAGCCAAGGGAGGGGCACTGCTTCAGGCGGGGGTTCTCGTGAGCTGATGAGTAATGGGGTGGGGCTCATGCAGGGGATGAGGGCGTCTTCATTAGGGGGTGCATCCTATAGCCAGGCGGAGGGCAGCATCTTGAGGTGGGGATGTCAGTGGAGGAGAGGGAGCAGTGAGCGATTTACTCATGACCTGTCGACTCACTCACTGCCTTGGGATTAACTCATGCCGTTTAGACTGACTGACTAGCACGGCTTGTGGACTGACTGATGCCCGACTTCTGGAGTCCGACTTTTGTAAACTGAAAACGGTAACATCTGCATTGAGGAACAGGTTCTTCCTGACAGCCTTAATTAACGTCAGTCTACACGGAGCCCGGTTGTGTCACCGGAGATTTCCCAGTTCCCAATATAAACCATTGCTGTTGCTGGGATATGAGAGTGTTGGTGAGATCAACCCATCCGTCACCGACCGAGAGCAGCAGCTCCACAGACGGAGAGACCATTTGGAATCTGTGGACAATAAAGCGGGATGTTAAATGGATGTTTAGGAATCCGGGAATATTATAGAGTGACGTGAATGTCACCGAGTGTAATCGGGGAACAGTGAGTGCGGTGTTACACAACTGGGTCAGTCTCTGAAAACGGTAGACTGGGATGTTACTGCCATGGAGAACGGAGTCTTCTATTGTGCCCATGCAATTTTTGATCCTTCGTACAGCTTAAGTGCTCGGATCTACAGTCTACTCGTATCTATTCAGCCTGTCTTTTATCCCATGCTTGCCCTTGTTGCTCTTCCAGGTAAGTCCCCGTCCAAATTCCCACGTAACAGCAGGTGAGAAGCGTCAGTGACGGGATACGGTATAAATGTCTGTAGCTCGGACAATCCATGACCTGACGCTTGAAGAAATATTCGACAGAGTAATGGGTAATGTGTTGATGCTGCTTGCCTGTTTGTGGGGACCAGAGGTTTATCATTATGAAGTTGAAATGATTTGAGTAAAGGAGCAGGGAGGTTCTACTGCAGTTGTACATGGTCTTGGTGAGACCACACCTGGAGTATTGCGTACAGTTTTGGTCTCCTAATCTGAGTAAAGACATTCTTGCCATAGAGGGAGTACATGGAAGGTTTACGAGACGGATTCCTGGAATGGCAGGACTTTCATATGAAGAAAGAAAGGATAGACTCGGCTTGTACACGCTAAAATATAGAAGATTGAGGGGGGATCTTATAGAAACTTACAAAATTCTTAAGGGGTTGGACAGGCTAGATGCAGGCTAGATGCACCTATTTTCTATGTTTCTAAGAAGGGTCTCGACCCGGAATGTCACCTATTCATTCGCTCCATAGACGCTGCCTGCCTCACCCGCTAATTTTCTCCAGCATTTTTGTCTACCATATACTGGGAATCATTTTGAGAGGACCCATGGCGTTCTACTGATTCACTGTACTTGCACCCTTTTACGTTCCGTGAATCAATGGCTACGTGGAGATTCTACATGTGTGTAATAGTTAATCTGTGATTAACATTTCTGTGTCGCGTTCTTGTTTTGTCTCTCTCCTAACTTTGTTTCCTGTTATTCAGAAAATGATTCTTCAAACTGTCTGACAAATGGGCGTTATGCAACATTTATCTTAATGTAAAACGAGGAGCTGTATTCGACTGAGTTAATCGTTAATGTGTTGATTGTGGGGATAAGAGGTTTCACGTGGTGCACAGAAACATAGAAAATAAGTGCAGGAGTAGGCAATTCGGCCTTTCGAGCCAGCACAGCCATTCAATATGATCATGCATTCTCTCTATACCCCCTGATCTCTTTAGCCACAAGCGCCACATCTAATTCCCTCTTAAATACAGCCAAAGAACTGGCCTTCTGTGGCAGAGAATTCCACAGATTCACAACTCTCTGGGTAAAAAATGTTTTCCTCATCTCAGTCCTAAAAGATTTCCCCTCTATCCTTAAACAGTGACCGCTTGTTCTGGAGTTCTCCAACATCGGGAACAATCTTCCTGCATCTAGACTGTCCAACCCCTTAAAATGTTGTAAGTTTCTATACGACCCCCCCTCAATCTTCCAAATTCTAGCGAGTACAAGCCGAGTCCATCCAGTCTTTTTTCATATGAAAGTCCTGCCATCCCAGGGATCAGTCTGGCTAACCTTCTCTGTACTCCCTCTCCGGCAAGAATGTATTTCCTCAGATTAGGAGATCAAAACTGTACGCAATACTCCAGGTGTGATCGCACCAAGACCCTGTACAACTGCAGTAGAACCTCCCTGCTCTTATACTCAAATCATTTGCTCCTCACCGCGCTGCTTCCCCGTTTTAATGCGTAATTCTCCTTCTCGGAACCAGTACTCCCCCCCCCCCCCCCCCCCCCCCCCAACAGACTGACACAGGCGCTTTGGGCAATGAATAGAGGGGAACCCTGGGCTGATTGATTCACACTCAAGAGCAGGACGAGTGTCTCTTCTACAGCCCACATTGAACCCGATTCACAGCTAAGATGACCCAGTGACTTTACGTGCAATCCCCCTATAGAGCAGAGCAAGATGCGCCACTCTGCGGAAAAAGCGTCGTATGACATGGGTAAGACATGACGCCATTTTACTGAGCTGCAATTTACAATAATATTAATAAAATTACAATAATATGAACTACATACGTGAAGTGATCGATGCTATATAAAACACTGTTCCCGCCCTACAACACAGATTACACCAAAGATGATGGAGCGAATCAATCTTTGGAACGGATTACACCAACGTTACTAGAGGAGCATTGTCCGCTGCCTCCCTCGGGCAGACGCTTGAGGCTCTCCCGCCGGCCGCCTTCATCTGGTAATGGGGCGGGGCGGACCGACCGATAACCAGTCCTGGATCAACTCAGGAGTGGAGGAAACATCCTCTTCCTCCAAAGATAGTAGAGGAGCCTCGAGTATTTTTGCTTTTCCCTGCCACCTGATGTAAGAGCAGATTGTATAACTGTGGAATCCGTCCCCGCTACCGAAGATGTCGCGCTTGGCTTACACAAATGGCGGCCGTGACGTTCCGTTACCTGCTACACGTCAGTCCATTGGGTCTATCTTGCTCTGCTGTATAATCTTTGATTCACTCACAGTGAAGCAAAGAGCTAAACTCCCATGGTGAAGTGAGTGAGCAATGGTCAGACACAGATCTGATTCTTTATCCTCACCGTCCTAACTGCAGCTTCTCATCTGTTAAGTGATCGAGCAGAAACAGAATAACTTATTTTCTTTAGTAGTTACTACTGTACAACCTCGTTAGACAACCTTCTACAATCCCAGAACATGATTGTACATTTGATTTGCACCTCGCCTCGATGGATCTGCCGAGTTTGCGTGTTCCGCTGTTCTCATGTCTCTGTTTACTTCCCTCACAGTGAACACGCTGACCATTGTGGTCCTGTCCCGGAGAAAGTGCGGTCTCTCCACAGGTGTCACTCGCTACCTGATCGCCATGGCAACGGCCGATGTACTGGTCATTATTGTCGACCTGATAATGAGGCAGATTCCCATTACTTACGACGTTTCATTTCAGTTCCTGTGGTATATCCCAGTGTGTAATATCCACGCCGTGTTGCTTTATGCTGTCACCGACTGTTCTGTCTGGTTCACCGTCACCTTCACCTTTGATCGATTTGTGGCCATTTGTTTCCAGAAGCTGAAAACAAACTATTGCACCGAGAGAACGGCGGCTGTGGTTCTGGGGACAGTGACCGTGCTGAGCTGTTTAAAGAACACGTTCTGGTATTTTATGTTGAGCGGTGCATACTTGCTATTTAATTCCCCCTGGTTTTGTTGGGTTACAGAGAGTATTCGATTCTCACTGGCCTGGGGAATCGGGGAGTTGCTCCAGTATCTCATCACCCCCGCGATCCCATATGTCCTTATTGTTGTGTTCAACACATCGACCATCAGATACGTGTTAATGGCCAGCAGAGCCCGCAGGAGACTCCGGGGACCCAGCAGTGGGGAGAGAGGCAGCGACCCGCAGATGGAGAGCCGCAGGAAATCCCTAATTTTACTGTTGGTCATTTCGGGGAATTTCATCGTGTTGTGGGCGCTCCATACGATAAATGCTGTGGGGTTAAGACTGGGTGGGTTAATTGCTAGCCTGGATTATCCAACAGGCGCCATTAGCGAACTGAGCTACATGTTGCAGATCCTGAGCTGCTGCACAAACACTGCTCTTTACGCCGTCACCCAGACTAAGTTCAGGCAGCAGCTCAAACAAGTGGTGAAATCGCCCTTTTCTCTGATTGTAAAATGCATTCAGCGCCGCGGGGTCTAGGAATCCGTGCCCTCTCCATCCCATCTGCTCACCCTCCCCCCTCACTCCCCGACAAGCTGAGGATCCTCAGTGACCTGGTAAGACATTTGTGACCCTGGTGTGTCCTCCGATTCCGCCACGAACATCTCTTCTTCTGTCCCACCAAACAGCCCCACTAAACACCTCGCTGCCCCACCAAACCGTTCGCTGCCTCACCAAACTGCCCCACCAAACTGCCCCACGAAACCGCCCGCTGCCCCAGCCACTGCCGGCGCAGAGCTACGATTCACCGCAGGGTGAGCGGTCTGTTTGCCAGTCTAACCCTAGCCCTAACCCTAAATTGAGCGGGATTTACGCCGGCGCTGCTGTCACACGGGCTCAGGTCCGTCTCTTCACAGACTCGCTCCACAAACATGGTCAGACGAGTGAATGCCCAATGGTAAATCACGTCGCCTTCTTTCCAAATGAGAATCCCAGCATCTTGTTGCTTTATATCAAGCGCTCAGTCATTCGGTCTGTGACCCAATGCGACTGAACTCCATCCAAATATCCTCAAAGTCGATACGGAGTAGAATCCACGAGGTCAAAAACAGGAGCAGATTCGGATGTAGTCGTTCATTGCCAGTGTCAGCTCACGGTAAAATGAAAAATATTCTCCCTGATTCGTTTACGGATTATATCCCCACCCCGTGCGTCCGACTGAGCTCCTGTCTCATTCTCTCATTCTTGCTGCTGAATGCACACATCCCGTGGCTGCCTTAACTGGGAGTTACGTCCTGATGCTATGTCTACATCCGTTTTCTCGGGTGATCAGATTTCCCTCGACTTACCACCAGGCGTATAATACAATGGTCTGTTCTATCCACCATGTCCGTGTGGAAAATATATCTCTCTGAACCTCATTTCAACTACATCGCACCTGTGCCAGTGAGGTAATGTGTGGCGGGAGTGGGGTTGTGTGCGTGTTTGTGTGTGGGAGGTGGGGGGTTAAATGGGTATGGGCGTGTGGTGGCTGTGGCATTGTGTGTGTGTGCGCGTGTGTGTGTGCGCGCGCGCGTGTGTGTGTGTGTGCGTGCGTGCGTGCGTGTGTGTGTGTGTGTGTGTGTGTGTGTGTGTGTGTGTGTGTTGTGTGTGTGTGTGTGTGTGTGTGTGTGTGTGTGTGTGTGTGTGTGTGTGTGTGTGTGTGTGTGTGTGTGTGTGTGTGTGTGTGTGTGTGTGTGTGTGTGTGTGTGTGTGTGTGTGTGTGTGTGTGTGTGTGTGTGTGTGTGTATGCGTGTGTGGGTGTGGGTGTATTCGTGCGTGGGCGTGTGTATGCGTGTGTGGGTGTGTGTGTGTGTTGTGTGTGTGGGTGTGACTGTGTGTGTGTGTGTGGTGGGTGTGGCATTGTGTGTGTGTGGGTGTGAGTACGGTGGATGTGGGATAGTGTGTGGTGGAGGGGGTGGCGAGTATGTGTGTGGTGGGGGGTGGAATAGGTATATGTGTGTGGTGGCGTGCATGTATGTGGGATTATGTGTGTGTGGTGTGAGTGTGTGAGGGGTGGTGAGTGTGTGTGGGGGGGGTGGAATAGGAATATGTGTGTGGTGGCGTGCATGTATGTGAGATGATGTATGTGTGAAGTGAGTGTGTGTGGTGTGGGCAGTGTGTGGGTGGGGTTGTGGTATGTGTGGGCTGGCGAGTGTGCAAATACCTCACCTGCATATCTCCTTTAAACACGACTTCACTTTAAAGCTAAGAGATTAAATTAAATATTTGCAGTTTGTAATATTCTGTCTGCAAATAAGTCAGGCTTCATCAACGGCTTATTATAAAACGTTCTGAACGTCGTTTCCCTCGACTATCCTGCCGTATTGAGAATGTGGTCCATTCGTTCAGCCGCTGATGTCGATGCTGCCCTAGTGGAATGGGATTTAAATGTATTAGTGTCTATTCCGGCAGCTTTCAGTACCTGTTTGAGCCACCGTGAAATGGTTTGGCTCGTTACCCGGCCATGAGGTTTCTTGTGGCTGACCCATAAGGCTTTTTCACTCCCTCTGAGATTGTGGGTTGTGTCTATATATTGTTGTAGATGGGTCACCACACACAACTTTGGCTCTGGTGGGTAGGCCCGGAATACCACCAGTGGATTGGGCGTTCCTGGCCTGCTTTGTTTCACCAGACCTAGAATGATGAACGTAATCTGGTCTGGGGTGACCACCATGTTGTCCTGTCTTCATTTGTGCAGCGACTGGACCCTCTGAGCGGATACGAGTGCCATTAACATGAGCGTCTTGAATGTAGATTGCTCGAGGCTGAGGAATATAGCTGGTGGTCATTCCCTGAGGTATGTCAATACCACACTGATATCCCAAACATGGGTATACCTGGGTTTAGGGGCTTAATATTAAAAATGCCCTTCATGAGTTTTACCACCAGAGGATGGGATCCTATGGCCTGCTGGCCTGCTGGTTTTAGGTAAGCAGACAGGGCGCTTCGTGCTGTATTGATGGCACTGTAACTGATCCCTTCGTCATGGTGTAGATGGGCCACGTCGGTGGTTGTGGCAGTTGCATATGTTGTCCTTGTTCCCTGGCAGTACTTCTCCCATTTTTTGATACAGGTTAGATACTGCCTCCTGGTGGATGTTCGCAGGGATGCCGACATGGCGGTGATAGTTCATTCGGATAATCCCAGTCCCTGGTAAGGTCTATTCAAAACCTACAACCCAGGAGTTTGATGTTTTCATGGCATGGGTGGCTTATGCCTGATACTGGGTGAGTCAACAACCGTGGTCCACTAGGGAAACCCATAGGTGACTCGACCACCATGTCGTGAAGAACTGGGAACCATGGCTGTGTAGGCCAGTCGGGCAACATCAATATCCCAGAAGCAGAGTCCATCTGTATTTTGCGAAGTACCCGACTGTTGAGGCAGAAGGGAGGGAAAGTAAAGAAGCAGAAATTTCCCCAATCCAGCGTGAAGGCATCTACCGCTGCTGCCTCTGCTCTGGTTCCCAAGTCACATACATAGGTAACTGGTGATTCAGTCTTGATGCAAACAAATCGATATCTGGCGTTCCATATTGCTTAATAACTTTAGCAAATATTTTTGGGTTTAACATCCATTCGATGTTATCATTAATTTTTTTCTTGTGACCTGGTGTCTGCCACTGTATTTCGCTTACCTGGTAGATAGGCAGCCGATAGCAAAATATGTCTTTCGACACACCATTGCCAGATCACATTGACCAATTTGTCGCACGATAATGATTTTATGCTCCCCATATGGTTAATATAAGCCACCACCGTAGTATTATCAATCCGTAACCGCACATGCAAGTGCTGCCTATTAGATGCATATGCTTTTAAAACCATAATAGGCGCCCAACATTTCTAAATTGATGCCCAGTGTGTGTGGTAATGATGACTCTGGTTTAGTCCATCTGCCACCTGTGCTGGATATGGAGTTAGTTGCCCCCCAGCCTTGAGCACTGGCATCTGTTTTAATAACTAAAGTAGGGTTAGTGATGATGATAGGGCTGAAACTGTGCCAAACATTCTCTGCCCCCCACTGTAGCTCTGATATAGCTCCAGTGGGTAATTTCATGATTCGATCATAGTGACCCGAATATCGTTTTAGTGCATGTACCTTTGTTCTTTGTAGATTTTGATAGTGCAAAGGTCCGATTTGTCCATGGTAGTAGATGGCTTCAACCTAGATTTATCTGGAGTAGGACGAACCCCAGCGTTTCAAGGAGCTGTTTTGTAGCTAATACTGCTGCCACAGCCAATTCCTTCGTTGTTCCTACTATGAGAATATCATCCAGATATGCCATGGCAATATGCTTTTGTTTCCTTAGTATTCCCATGGATACTTTTAATATTTTTGTGAATAGTCTAGGGGCTGAAGTTAGACCATTGGGCAATGCTCTATACTGCCACAGCTGCCCCAACCAGATATATTTTTAGGTATCTGCAATGATCCTTGTGTATGGGTATTAGATAGTAAGCATGTTTAATATCAATGCTTGCCATAAAGTATCCTTTGGAGATCAGTTGTCTGGCAGTAACAAACGTCTCCATCTTCAAATGTATATACTAAACAAACTTATTTGGTGATGTTAAGTCAATGATGATGCGACATCCACCATCTTTTTTGGTGTTAGTGAATATATTCGTTACAAATTCGAAAGGTTCATGTTTGGTCTTTTTGATGACCCCCTTTGCGATAAGCATCACCAGTTCAGCTTGTCCCTCCCGCTTTTCTTCCTCGAATGAGTAAGTTCCCTTAGGAGGGGCCAATGTTGAACTGGCGGCAATATCTCTGATATAAACTGAATTTTGTATCCACTAATGCTGTTGAGTATATACTTGTTACTCGTGACAGTACCCCATGCTTCTTTAAACAAGTGTTCTCTATATGCTGCCAGGAACCAGACCCACCTACCTCCATGGTTATGGGTATTCTTCTGATTCCTCCCGGTCCAACGAGTGTTACACGTCGTATGACGTGGTGGGGGTGGCGCATTTTCCCTGGGGCCTGCTCTGGGCCCTGGCCTGAAAGGCTTACAGGATTGGTATGCAGGCCCCGAGCTTTCACCAGTACCATGATATACCCAGCTGGTGGATGCGTTAGAGGTACTGCTGACTGGTTTACGTGTGGTGTTCATTCCAGACCCTGCCCCCTTACGCCGATATTTTTGACACGTCGTCCAGTTTTTTAAAACTTGGCTTGATCACAGATCCTGCTGTCTGGCTAAGTTGTTGTGAGGTCGGCGTTCTCACAGTCCTGTGAATTTTTAGTTGAGGGCAGGTTTTATAACTTCCTGAGAAGTTGCGGAGCACTGCGAACAGTAGGGTCAGGTGTTTTGCCATACTACCCTGACCTCTGGAAGAGCATGCGAATGATAGCCGACATCAGGCATATCAAATTCATTTTTAAATATTGGGTTTTTTGAGAGCGATGCTCAATGTATCCCCCAATAATGGTGGGCACTTTGAGTAATGCAATTTAGGGGAGGCGTGATGAATCCAACACCTCACGACTACTTGTCTTGGAGAGGTTCTTTGAAAAGAACAGGTAGTAAGCTGGTCCGTCAGTTGAGACTGAAATTCATCTCGCTAGTGGTGAAGCCACATAGCGGCCACACCCAGCAGCTGTTCCTGATCCTGTACCTCAAGCATACTCCCGATGTTGTTCAGCCAGTGACCCCTCTTCTTGACCAGCCCAGCTCTGGTCCCGTCAATCCCTCGACAAGGGAGATGGCCAGTGCAATAGCACTGGAGTGGGAGTGTTAGCTCCCTTGGCGGACTTGCCCCTGCTCCTGAGGCAGTCTCGCTGGAGTTTTTAAGCTCCATGACCTTCCTCTGGCTTGGGGAAACAGACATTCTTGTTTTTTGTTTGAAGTGCTGATCCCATCTTCCGTGTCTGTCTCCAGCCTGAGGTTTGGTCCTGACCTTGTTGATAGAGGCTGTCTGCCGTTTTCGGGCGGCATTTCAGCGGTTCTCGGGCGGCGAGTCTCTTTGTCGGGAGTCTGCAGGGGTGCTGCCGGTTTTTAAATTTCCCTCCAGTCTGCTGCTGTTGGCCAGACAGCTGTTTAGCGGACCGGGCATCAGCGCAGCACCCGTGTCTGTGGACCGCAGTGTGTGCGGTCCCGTTGCCGCCTCTCTCCCCCTTGCACTGCTGGCGTTAATGTCGCGCCTGCGCACTGAGCGGGTTCTTCACGTAGTCACTCACGTGACTCCGAAGTAAAATCTTACTATTTTACTTCGGAGTCACGTGAGTGACTACGTGAAGATTTTAAAGCTCTTGAATCTGTTTGTAGAAAAACACAATGGTATTTTTTAACAATGACAACAAAGAAATTAAATTGCTTCCCTGGGATTAAATAAAATATTTGCAGTCTGTAAATAAGTTTATGCAAAAAAAGCAGTTTTTGCCAACGGCTTATTATAAAATTTCTGAACGGTCTTTCCCCCGACCATCCTGCTATAGCCATGATGTGGTCCATTCTTTTGGCTGTCGACGTGGATGCTGCCCTGGTGGAGTGAGATTTGTACATGTTAGTGTTTATCCCAGCAGATTTTAGCACCTGCTTGAGCCATCTCGAAATGGTTTGGCTCGTCACCCGACCATAAGGTGTTTTATGACTGGCCCACAAGGCTTTTCCTCTCCCTCGAATATTTTTGGTTGTGTCCATGCCGGGCAGTAAGTGGGCCATGGCACATATCAGTGGTTCTGGCAGGTAAGCCCGGAATTCCACGAGTGGATTAGGTGTTCCTGGTCTGCTCTGTTTGATCAGTCCCAGGATAACGACAGAGATCTGGTCTGGATCTGTGAGCATGCTGTCCAGTCGCAATAGGTGTAGTGACTGGACCCTCTGTGCAGATACAAGTGCCATCAACATGAGTGTTTTGAGCATAGATTGTTCAAGGTTGAGGGATCTGGCTGGTGGCCATCCCCTGAGCTATGTCAGGACCGCACTGACATCCCATGTATGGGTGTACCTTGGTCTAGGGGGTTAGAGTTGTAAATAGCCTTCATTAGTTTAACCACCAACGGGTGGGACCCCATGGCCTGTTGTCCTTGAGCTTGTTTTAAATAGAGACATGGCAGTTCTAGCTGTGTTGATGGCTCTGTAGCTGAGTCCTTCATCGTGGTGAAGGTTCGCCAGGAAATCCAGTACGTTGGTAACTGTAGCGATTGAGTAGGTGGTTCCTGTATCCAAGCAGTACTTCTCCCATTTTTTGATGCTGGACAAGTGCTGTTTTTAGTGGAAGCTCGGAGGGATGCTGCCATGGTGTCGACGGTTTGTTCTGATAATCCCAGTCCCAGAAGTGGTTTGTGCAGAATCTGAAAAACAGGAGCGTGATTTTTTCATGGCACGGGTGGCTTGTGCTCGACACTGGGTGTTAATAACTCTGGGTCACTGGGGAATACCATCCTAGTATCAACAACCATGTCATGGAGTATTGGGAACCATGCAGTCGGGCAGTCGGGCAGTCGGGTACTATCAAAATACCTGAAGCAGAGTTCATTTGTATTGTGCGTAGTACCCGACTGATGAGGCAGAAGGGAGGAAATGCATAGAAGAAGAATTTCCCCAACCCAGCGCGAACGCATCTACCGCTGCTGCCTCAAGGTCTGGTTCCCAAGCGACATAGATGGGCACCTGGCGATTTAGCCTTGATGGAAATAAATCGGTATCTGGCGTGCCATATTGCTTGATAACTTTTGCAAATTTTTGGGGGTTTAACATCCATTCGGTGTTGTCATTACATTTACGTAACCTGGTGTCTGCCACTGTATTTAGCTTACCTGGCAGGTAAGTTGCTGATAGCCAAATATGTCTTTCGACACATCATTGCCAAATTGTGTTGACCAACTTGTCGCATGATAACGATTTTATGCCGCCCATATGGTTAATGTAGGCCACCACCGTAGTTTTATCTATTTGTAACCGTACATGCAAGTGATGCATATTTGATGCATATGCTTTTAAACCATAAAAGTCACCCAACATCTCTAGATAATCAATGCCCAGTGTAAGTGGTAATGATGACTCTACCACCTGTGCTGGAACTATGCCAAACGTTTTTTGCCCACCACTGTAGTTCTGATATTGCTTCAGTGGGTAACTTCATGACACAATCATAATGACCTGCATGCCGTTTTGGTGCCTGTACGTTTTCACAGTGCAAAGGTCCGAATTGTGCAGCCGGAAATGCTGCTACCATTTTCCCAATTACTCTGCTACTTGTCGAATAGTCGGTCGTTCGTTCACCATTAAATTGTTGCATGATTGTGCCAATTCAACTGTTTTGTCTCTTGGCAATGTTACTGAAGTAGACTGAATTAATTGTGAAGCCCAAGCAGTCCGTGATCGTGGATGGCTTCAACTTAGACTTATCTGGATGTGACAATCCCAGGGTTTCGAACAACTGTTTGGTAGCTGATACAACTGACATTGCCAATTCCATGGTCTTGCCTAATATTAAGATATCATCAAGATATGCCATGACAATATGTTTTTGACTTCTTGATATTGCCAGAGCTGGTTTTAGTATCTTGGTGAATAATCTTGGTCTGATGTTAAACCATTGGGTAACGCTTTAAACCATTGGGTAACTGCCATAGCTGCCCGATCCAGGTAAATGTCAGGTATCTGCGATGATCCTTGTGAATGGTACTGAATAGTAAACATATAGCCATATAACCATATAACAATTACAACACGGAAACAGGCCATCTCGGCCCTACAAGTCCGCGCCGAACAACTTTTTTCCCTTAGTCCCACCTGCCTGCACTCATACCAAAACCCTCCATTTCCTTCTCATCCATATGCCTATCCAATTTATTTTTAAATGATACCAACGAACCTGCCTCCACCACTTCCACTGGAAGCTCATTCCAACATCTTTAAGATCAATGCTTGCCATGAAGTATCCTTTGGAAATCCACTAATGCCATTGAGTATATACTAATCACTCGTGATAGACGCCCGTGCTTCTTTAAACAGGGATAATCTCCTCCCTGTTAGTATTAAGCCCCAATTTCCTATAGGCTGGTAGGAACCAGACCCACCCACCTCCACGGTTATGGGTATTTCTTCTGTTTCCTTTCGGTCCAACGAGTCTTGCACGTTGTCTGACGTGGCGGTGATGTTGGGGTGTGGCGCATTTTCCATGGGGTTCGCTCTGGGCCCTGGTCTAAAGAAGACTTCCGGTGATAGATTGCGGACCCCGAGCTTTCAACAGTCCCATATAGTTGACGTCGACTGGTGGACGCGATGGGGTGCTGCTGCTTGGGAATTATTGTTTTTGGTTTTTGGTTTGCTCGTTCCAGGGCCTGCCCTCATGAGACCGAACGTTTTTTAAGGCCTCTTCCATATCCTGCATATGCTTTGTGAGGTTTTTGCCAATGAGCAGTGGGTCTGGCTCAGTGTATGGGGTTTTGCACAACCCCGCAAATTTAGGATTTTATGGCAAGTCTTATGATTTGTTTACGAAGGTTGTGGTCATCTCCGTATTTGTCCACGGAACAAGCAAACGATGTAATGGCTGACGTCAGGAGCCTGAGGATCCGCTGCAGTTTTAGCTCCTGGTTCAGAATATTTGCCCCAACGTTTTGTCTGTTTACAGCCGGCACATTCAGGGACTCACAGTTCTCTGGAGCTGTACACGTTTCTAAGGCCTCATTGACCACCTGCTCCTTTAGGAGCCTGTTGGAGAGGTGGTCAATGCTGGCCGCTAGTTTAGCCTTTAACGGCCTCCTGCACGTGGGGCTGCCACGTAGCGGCCCACCACACCCAGCAGCTGTTCCTGTTCCTGCACCCCTTGCATACTCCCGACATCTTCAGCCAGCTCTTCCTGACCAGCCCAGTCCTGGTCACCAAAGCTACCCTCGGGTAAGGAGGAAGCAATGGACAGTCCACAAGACACTGTGGAGGGAGTGCCCGAACTCCCCCTGCGGGAGCGCCCCTCACGAGGCGCGTCTCGCTGGAGCTCCGGCTCCAGGAGCCGCTCCATGCGGCTCAGGCGGCTCTCTCCCCCGTGCGGGTGGAGAGACGTCCCCGTCCGACAAGTCGGAAGCCACCGGCCGGACGCTTCTTCGGTGGTTTTACGTCCAGCCCGCTGCTCAGGCGCTAGTGGGACTGGCCTCGCCACGGTGCCGGGGATAGCGGAGCGCACGGTAAGCGGTCCTACCGCCTTGTATCTGCCCCCCCCCCCCCCCCCCAGATGGAACGCTCCTCCGTGGAGTCGAGCGGCGGACAGGGCCTCTGTTCTCTGCCTTTGTTCTCTGCCTGAAATAAAGTAGAAGGCTCCCTGTGAAAGCAAACCGGACCTCGGGGTACTTACCTGACGGTACGTTCTTTCACGCTGTAGCGGAAGCGCCTGACTCCCGATGCGGCCGCTGTTGCACTGCTGAACGCAATGGCGCGCATACGTGCTGAGCGGTGTCTTCACGTAGTCACTCACGTGGCTCGGAAGTAAAATCGAGACAGCCCACTGCAAAACTCTTCTGCTCCTTCTCAAAACCTCCATCTTTCCAAAAACAGGGCGATCAAAAATGCACACAGTGCTCCAAATACCACTCTGTCTACCCATGTTTCCACTGTCAGGTGGGTATAGACCTGGACCCAAGGATGCTGGAGCATCTCAACCCGTTAGGCAGCATATCTGGAGCAAATTGATATGGTGCTCTTCCCGAAACGTCACATATCCATTTAAACCAGAGATGCTGCCTAACACGCTGAATTGCTCCAGCATTTTGTGTCTACCCTTGGCGACACCTCAACTACGCTAACTCAATCAAATTTCCCCCCATCTGTAGCTCATTCAGCAACAAACCGCAAATATTGTTTAAGCCCGCCGGCAAGGGAGGTGCCAAATGTAGCCAGACAGTCTGACCTCCACTGTGGCATCTCTCGGTCACGTCCTCATACCTACCCCTTCACCATGACCCCACATGCGATCAATAGGCACACATAAATGCTGGAGAAACTCAGCGGGTACAGCAGCATCTATGGAGTGAAGGAAATCGGCAACGTTTCGGGCCGAAACCATTCTTCAGATGATCTCATCATCTCTGGTTATATCGCATCCCCAACAGAACTTCCCTTGCAGATCAACTGCGTGTGTCTGCTTTGTCTCACTCCATACACCTTGATTCGTGCTTATCTCCCCTTGCCAAATCCTTTCCTTGTACGTGCGAGACCTAATACGCCGTTCAACTATTCAATAACTTTCAATTTCTAGACACTCTTTGCCTCGGACGTCAGGTCCCCGTACACCTTCATCCTCCAAGAGGAAGGTGTAGGAAGGAACCTGCCCACGTTTGGTCCGCATTTCTCCAAACCGGTCCTATCCATGTACATATCTAACAGTTTCTTACACGTTGGGATAGTCCCAGCCTCAACTAACCCAGCTGGCTGTTTGTTCCATGTATCCACTGCCCTTTGTGTGAAAAGGTTACCCCCTCGAATTCCTATTAAATCTTATCCCCTCACCTTAATGAAGGTATGATGTTGTGAAAATTACAGAGACGTGGCTGTAAGAGGATCGGAGCAGGGACCTGAATATTCAAGGTTATACGTTGCACCGGAAAGGCAGACAGATGGTCAGATGGGTGGGGTATCTCTGTTGGTAAGGAACTAAATTATGTCTTTAGCGAGGGGTGATATAGGATCAGAAGATGTAGAGGCATTGTGGGTACAGGTGAGAAATTGGATGGGTAAAAATACACTAATGGGAGTTATTTACAGGCCCCCAAAAAGTAGCCAGGATATAGGCTACAAGTTATATCAGGAGACACAATCGGCATGTAAGAAAGAAAATGCAGTAGTGGTTACGGAATATTTTAATATGCAAGTAAAATGGGAAAATCAGCTTCAGATACTGAAGCCCAAGAAAGTGAATTTGTACATTGCCTCCGCGATGGATTCTTAGAACATCTTGTAGTGGAGACTACCGGGGAAAAGGCAGTGTTGGATTTAATGTTGTGTAATGAACTGGATTTCATAAGGGAATTCACGGTAAAGGAACCAGTCGGAGGAGGTGACCACAATCGCCCCTTCGTTCCTTGGCGGCAACATTTAGTGCCTTTATAGCAGTGGCGCAAAAACTGTTTTTAAGTCTGTTTGTCCTTGTCCTTGTCCTTGTAGATCTGTACCGTCTGCCTGACGGCAACAGTTCAAACAGGGAGTGTCCGGGTGGGAAATGTCCTTTATAATACTCTGGGATTTTATGATGCAGCGGAAACTGTGTAAGTCCTCCAAGGTAGGAGAGGGCAGCCGACAATCCTCTGGGCGTTGTCAATGGCCTTCCGGAGTGCCTTCCTCTGAGCCGCTGTGCAGCTGGTGTACCACACGCACACACTGTATGTTAGGATGCTCTCAATGAAGCACCGATAAAGGGACAGCAGCAGTCTCTGAATAATGTTATTCTTCCTGAGCACCTTCAGGAAGTGCAGTCTCTACTGGACCTTTTTCAGCAGCGCAGAGGTGTTCACGCTCCACGTCAGGTCCTCCTCAAGATGGGTTCCCAGGAAGCGGAAATCCGCCACCATCTCCAGACCGCCACCCCTCTGATAATTAATGGTACCATGTCAGTTTTCTTCTTCCTGAAGTCTATTATTATCTCCTTGGTTTTTAAGATGTTGAGGAGCAGGTTATTTTCTCCACACATAATGGCAATTACGATGTGTTTTTTTCTGGTTTGCTGCCAGTGACTAGCAGAGGTCCGCAGGTGTGGATGCTGCAGCTGCTACCCTTCATGTTGTATATTATTGATTTTGGAAGATAGGATTGAATGCTTTGGAGCCACGTTTTGCGGATAATATGAAATTAGGACTTTGTACAGGGACACTGCAGGTTGGGAGAGTGGGCAGGCGTGGCAGATGGAATATATTGTCCATAAATGTCGACTCGTGCAATTTGATAGTAGGAATAAAGGCATAGACTATTTTCTAAATGGGGAGGGAATCCAGAAATCGGACGTGCTCGGGACTTGGGAGTGCTGTGGCCGGATTCCCCAAAGGTTAATATTCAAGCAGAATCAATGGTAAAGAAAGAAAATTCCATGCTGGCATTTATTTCAAGAAGGCTTGTACACAAAACAAGGATGTAATGTTGAGGTTCCATAATGCACTGTTAAGGCCTTTGGAATATTATGAGCAATTTTGTGTACCATATATGAGGATGGATGTGCTGGCTCTGGAGAGGGTCCAGAGAAGGTTTACAAGAGTGACTCCAGGAACGAGTGATTTACCAGGCATGAGTAACAGCACTGCCAGCCCTCCCATGTGATGGAATATTGTGGAGGTGGAATATTGTGGTGGGTGTCCAGCCCTCCCATATGATGCTGGGACCCAACGGGGTGGTTAGTGTGTGTGTGGATGGTGATTACTGTGTGTGTGTGTGTGTGTGTGTGTGTGTGTGTGTGTGTGTGTGTGTGTGTGTGTGTGTGTGTGTGTGTGTGTGTGTGTGTGTGTGTGTGTGTGTGTGTGTGTGTGTGTGTGTGTGTGTGTGTGTGTGTGTGTGTGTGTGTGTGTGTGTGTGTGTGTGTGTGTGTGTGTGTGTGTGTGTGTGTGTGTGTGTGTGTGTGTGCGTGCGTGTGTGTGTGACGCCGCAGAACGCCCCCTCCCCGCATTCGGGAGCCAACGGGACCCACTTGTTCTAGTATCCATTAAAACTAAATTAATCTCTAAACTCAAACCATAAACTAGAACTTTAAACTCTTAACTCAGAAACTAAACTAAACGCTAAGCTAGAAACAAAAGTAGGAACTGTGTACTGAGTGTGGATGACCAGCCATGATCACATTGAATGACGGTGCTGGCTCAAAGGGACAAATTGTCTACAGCTGCACCTATTTTTCTATGTTTCTAAGTTTCTATGTTTCAAACTATAAACTCAAACTCTAAACTCTCAACTCTAACTACTAAACTCAAACTATGAACTCAAATTACAAACTCCAAACTGAAAGCATGAACTAGATGTAAAGCTGAGAGCGCGGTGATCTCCGGCAGGTTGGAGCCCGGGGGGGGGGGGACCGGAGCGGACACAAACACACACCATTCTTCATTGTAACGCGATATTGCGGGGATGGGGCGGCCTGCGGCGTTACACACCCATCCCCACAGACAGGCACACACTAACCACCCCTTAAATATTATATTAATATTAATTCACTCGATCCCCGCCCTATCCGCTTAGGCATAGCCCCCAACACGCAGGCGCGACTAGAGAGGGAGAGAAAGGGGGCAGGAACAGACAGAGGGGAGCAGAGAGAGGCCGACAGAGAGAGAGGGGGCTGGGACAGAGAGGGGAGGGCAGAGACAGATAGAGAGGGGTAGGGGGTGGAGGAAGGAGGGTTAGAGAGGGGGATGGTGGGAGGGGGAGGGTGGTGGAGGAGTGGGGAGAGCGGAGAGGAAGGTGGAGGAGGAGAGCGGAGAGAGAGAAGGGCAAGAGAGAAGGGGCAGAGAGGGGGAGAGATGGGGAGAGTGAGGAAATGGGGCATGGTAGTGCTGTGTAGAGAGAGGGGGCGTGAAAGGTGGAGAGAGGGGGAGGAGGAGAGAGATGGGGCGAGAACGGAGGGCTGAGAGAGGGGCTTGGAGATGAGAGAGCGTCACACACACACTGACCACCCCCCCCCCCCCCTTGATATTATAGTAATATTATTAATTCGCTCCTTTTTACCCCATCCCCGCCGCACCCACTCACCCATTGCTAACATGTCCCCAGACTTATTGGATGAAGCCATGAAGACATAGAAACAGAAACATAGAAATTAGGTGCAGGAGTACGCCATTCGGCCCTTCGAGCCTGCACCGCCATTCAATATGATCATGGCTGAACATCCAACTCAGTATCCCGTACCTGCCTTCTCTCCATACCCCCTGATCCCCTTAGCCACAAGGGCCACATCTAGCTCCCTCTTAAATATAGCCAATGAACTGGCCTCAACTACCCTCTGTGGCAGAGTGTTCCAGAGATTCACCACTCTCTGTGTGAAAAAAGTTCTTCTCATCTTGGTTTTAAAGGATTTCCCCCTTATCCTTAAGCTGTGACCCCTTGTCCTGGACTTCCCCAACATCGGAAACAATCTTCCTGCATCTAGCCTGTCCAACCCCTTAAGAATTATGTAAGTTTCTATAAGATCCCCTCTCAATCTCCTAAATTCTAGAGAGTATAAACCAAGTCTATCCAGTCTTTCTTCGTAAGACAGTCCTGACATCCCAGAAATCAGTCTGGTGAACCTTCTCTGCACTCCCTCTATGGCAATAATGTCCTTCCTCAGATTTGGAGACAAAAACTGTACGTAATACTCCGGGTGTGGTCTCACCAAGACCCTGTACAACTGCAGTAGAACCTCCCTGCTCCTATACTCAAATCCTTTTGTAATGAAAGCTAACATACCATTCGCTTTCTTTGCTGCCTGCTACCCAACACTACTTCCCGGCAAACCTGGATTTTACTCAATTCCTCCAACTCATTTGACCCGCGGTCCCCTGCTATTTCCGGCAAATTATTTATGTCTTCCTTAGTGAAGACGGAACCAAAGTAGTTATTCAATTGGTCCGCCATATCCTTGTTCCCCATGATCAACTCACCTGTTTCTGACTGCAAGGGGCCTACATTTGTTTTAACTAATCTCTTTCTTTTGATATATCTATAAAAACTTTTGCAGTCAGTTTTTATGTTCCCTGCCAGTTTTCTTTCATAATCTAATTTTCCTTTCCTAATTAAGCCCTTCGTATTCCTCTGCGGGTCTCTGAATTTCTTCCAGTCCTCCGGTATGCTGCTTTTTCTGGCTAATTTGTACGCATCATCCTTCGCTTTGATACTATCCCTGATATCCCTTGTTATCCACGGATTCCCTGATTTATTCTTTTGCCAAACTGGGATGAACAATTTTTGTAGTTCATCCATGCAGTCTTTAAATGTCTTCCATTGCATATCCACCGTCAACCCTTTTAGAATTAATTGCCAGTCAATCTTGGCCAATTCACGTCTCATACCCTCAAAGTTACCTTTCTTTCAGTTCAGAACCATTGATTCTGAATTAACAATGTCACTCTCCATCCTAATGAAGAACTCAACCATATTATAGTCACTCTTCCCCAAGGGGGCACGTACAACAAGATTGCTAACTAACCCTTCCTCATTACTCAATACCCAGTCTAAAATAGCCTGCTCTCTCGTTGGTTCCTCTACATGTTCATTTAGATAACTATCCCGCATACATTCCAAGAAATCCTCTTCCTCAGCACCCTTGCCAATTTGATTTACCCAATCTATATGTAGATTGAAGTCACCCATTATAACTGTTTTGCCTTTGTCGCACGCATTTCGAATTTCCTGTTTGATACCATCTCCAACTTCACTACTACTGTTAGGTGGCCTGTACACAACACCCACCAGCGTTTTCTGCCCCTTAGTGTTTCGCAGCTCTACCCATACCGATTCCACATCCTCCAAACTAATGTCCTTCCTTTCCGCATAAGTATAACTCGCTACGATACATAATACACTATAACACATAACTAAATACATTATAACTTTAACACGCAATAACAGACTATAATACACTATAACACAACAGAACACGCAAAAGTACAATATAACTCAATACATTATACCACTTAAAATGCAATATAACGCATTATAACGCATTTAACAACTATAACACAAACACAATACCATAACTATAACACTAAACACTATAACTTACCATAACGCACTAAAACAACACAATATACATATATACCGTTAAACACTTTTATACACTGTAACACCCTGTAATGCACCATAACAATATAATACACTAATGCATATTATAATACACAATTATGTTTATACTATCAGACCATAATACACAACAACAATGCAACACAAGCTTGACATACTGTAACACACCATATCAATATAATTAGAATAATACAAATATACCAATAACACACTGTAATAAACTATAGCAAACTAACTATTGTTTATATTTTAAACTGCTACTTGTCTTATAGTGTGATAGTTACAGCAGAGTCTAGTTAAATGTATTATAGTGTTAGTCTGGTATAGTGTGAAGTATAGTGTTGTAGTAGTTGTTCATTGTGTTTTGTGCGGTAATATAGTGTGCCATATGTATTATATAGATTATAGCATTATAACCTACTTTTAAAATACTATATAGAATGACTAAATTATGACACAACATTACGACACATTCTAACACGCTTCACTAACACGCCATAGTACTCGACAACGATATCACACACTTAAACACTCATTAGAATACACTAACAAATTATAACACATTACAATACACTATAACTTTATGATACATTAACATTGTCACACAATTATAAACATTATAACACTGTAACACGCAATACACTATAACACACTAGAACGCATAACTCGCTATGATACATAATGCACTATAACACATAACTATAACACATTATAATATACATTATAATACATAACTACAATGCACAGACAGACAATTAGCAGGTTCTAACATATTGCAATATACCATAACGCACTGTAATACATTATACCACTAAAATGCACTTTCACGCATTACAACACATTCTAACAAATATAACACACATTAAACACAATATAATACACTATCACATACCATAACCTACTCTAAAACAACACAATATAAATATATAACACCTTTTAAAACTGTTTATACACTGTAACACCCTGTAATGCACCAATTAAATGTATTATAGTGTTTAAGTCTGGTATAGTGTGAAGTATAGTCGTAGTAGTTGATTTTGTGCGGTAATATAGTGTATAGTGTATTATATATATTATAGCATTATAACCAAGTATAAAATACTACGCAGTAAATTATGAGACAACATTCTAATATATTCTTCACTAACACGCCATAGTACACGACAACGACATCACGCACTTTAACACATTATAATACACTTTCCCAAATTATAACGAACTAGAATACACTATAACACGTTATGATACCGTTTAACACATTTTCACGCTATTATAACACGCAATAACGCACTATAATACACTATAACACATTGGAACACGCAAAACACACTATAGCTCGCTACGATATATAACAATGCACTATAACACATAACTATAACACATTATAATATACATTATAACACAACAATGCAGACAGAGAAATAGCAGGTTCTAATATTGCAATATACTATAACGCACTACAACGTTATACATTATACCACTAAAATAGTAAGATTAAACGAGAATTTACCAGTTTGAAGTTTGATCTTTATTTTATGAGGAGGAACGTTGAGGGAATACGTGAAGAACCCCGCTACAGGCGCATGCGTGTCATCCTTCAAAGCAGCGGTGTGAGGTCACAGATACACTATAATGACCTAAGATAGTAAGATTATTAAAGAGATACCAGTTTCAGATATGACCATATGAGGGTGGGAGCGGAGGGCACGTATTCCCTCAACGTTCCTCCTCATAAAATAAAGATCAAACTTCAAACTGGTAAGTTCTCGTTTAATCTTACTATTTTACTTCGGAGTCACGTGAGTGACTTCGTGAAGATTTCAAAGCTCTGTGACCTCATGCCGTGGAGCGAGTCCATGCTTCACAACTGCCTTGGTAGTTTGGGAGAAATTGTTACTGATATTCAAGAAATACATTCATACCAATTTTTAAACGTAAATGATAAATAATATTATTAAATCAAATCATAAACCTTGTAAGCTTCAGGTATAAATTATATAGAACTTAAAATTTCCTTGCGAAAAACGTTTCTTCATTCCTAACTTGTTTGTTGTAAAATCTCTGAAACGTTTTCTCTCTGATGACCATCCTGCAATCCTGAGGATTTGGTCCATCGATACCTTTAGGCGATTAGCTGCCGAAGTAGCTGCAGCCGTAGTGGAGTGAGATTTGAATACATAGTGTCCACTTTATTAAGCCATATCTCAGCCACCGCGAAATGGTCTGAGTCGAGACTCTATGGTACGGCTTCTTATGGCTAATCAAACGAGCCCTTTTTATTGCCTCTGATAGGCTTTGTTCTGTCAATATATAACACAATGTGTTTCACTACACAGAGACGTTTGTCCTGCGGATAGGCTATGACTTCTATGACCTGACCCGCTGATCCTGGTCTATTTTGCTTAATAAGGTCCTTGATCCCAAATATCAAACTTCCTGTCGCCACAGTCAAGCTATCCAATCTTAATTTCTGAAATGACTGGACTCTTTGCGCTGTGACCAGCGCCATTAGCATTACCATTTTATAGTGAGTTTGTTCAGAGTTAAAGCTGTAGCCCGCAACCAATCCCTAGCATGGTTAGAACCACACTCACATCCCAGATTTGGCTGTGTTTAACATCCCACCTTTGTGGGTGGTGTTAAAGATGCCTCGTAACAGTTTTACTACTAGAGGATGTGCGCCCACAGCCTGTCTTTCTGTGCCTTGCCATAAGTAACTCAACAATGCACTTCTAGCACTATTCCATCGTTGACAGTCGATCCAGCTCAAGGTTTTTCAAGTGAGTGCCCTCAAGTTTGAAGGTCGAAGACAGTTGCTGAAAGTAACATCAGTAGGAGAGGTCCTTAACTCAGTTCACTGATGATGTATTTATATATAACTCTCGTGCCAACTGAAAATATAGCCATAAAGGCGTTGCTTTCAGAAGATAAATGATACTTTTCAGTTAGATTTTGCTGTCTAAGCAATGCCAAGGCTGGTTTAAGAATTTTTGTAAATAATGTAAGAGCTGATGTTAGCCTGTTTGGTAGCGCCTTGTATTGCCAAGGCTATCCCATCCGTTAAATTTCAAAACCCGCCTGTGTTCACCTCTGATGGGTACCGTATAGTAAGCATCCTGAAGATCAATACTTGCCATACAGTAGCCCGCTAAACTAACTCTGTAGCAGTGCTAAAAATATCCATTTTAAAATGAACATATTGCACAAAATTGTTAAACGTTGATAAATCAATAATAATACAGCAAACCCCCATGTTATGTCTAATAAATATGTTTTAGACAAATTCCTGTTGTTCATGTTTGGTCATTTCAATTACTCTTATAGTGAACAACCTTTGTGGTTCTATGTGAGCTTTAGCTCGTTCTAATTTGGTAAGTATGTATAGTATGTATAGTATGTTATACTGGAGGGTTTCGTATGAGTATAACTCTATCAGATATCCCTTAATACTGCTAAGGATATATCTCTCCATAGTTATATTACACCATGTTTCCAAATGAAATTACAACCTCCCTCCAACTTCCGTGCTCCTTATTAATTCTGGAGGCACAGACCCACCTACCTCCATGGTTATCGATGGAAATTTAGTTCGTTTCTTGGTTTCAACCGTGGTTGCGGAGGGCCGTGAGGTTGAGAGTAGGGTAGATGTTGAAATGGATGCTTGCGCATCTTCCACAGTAGGCGTCCCGGGCCAACCCCTAAAAAAGGACGCTGCTGCTGGTTACCTATGGCCTCTCTCCAATTTCTCGTACTATAAGAATAAGTACTATCTTTATTAGGAGGCCCACAAGGTTGATATCGTTTGCCAAGATATCCTATGGCCGCTCTGATTAGGCCCCAAAGTCTTGGCCTCCTCTTCAAATCTTTGACCTGTGTCGACAGGTCCCCCACAAACAACAGGGTTTGGGGTTTTATAGCTTTTGCTTGCACAGGATTGCAAACTGGATCCAGAGCTGGCTGAATAGCCCCCTTCCTAATATTATTAAGTTCAAATTGAACGTTGGAATAAAAACGCTAAAGCATCATTATGGTCATTCGTCATGTCTATGTTCTCTAGCGTACGGCCCAAGGCTGTTATGCCCGCCGAGAGACCTTTCCGAGCGTTTTGAATTTTTTATCCTGACTCCTGATACCTGACCAACGTGTCTCCAAATACTTCGGTTAACACTGGCCACATTCAGAGCCCCACAATTTCCTGGAGGTAAATGTTTTGCCAACACCTCAGCAAAGGTATTTGCTTGCAGGTGATGTGCAGACATGTAGCCAATGCTGGTAGCCATCCTGGCCTCTAGATCTTTGCCAGCCTGTTCTTGCTTAAAGTATTACCCAACCTGTCCAGCAACTTGGTTTTCTCGTCCTCCATATGTGAATGTGGCTCCATCTCTAGTTCAGAATCTAACACAAGCAGCCCTTCAACACCCTCTTCTGAGGAGGATGAAATGTCAAGCAGCCCTTTATGGTAATCTGCTGAGGGACTTACACTTTTGCCTCTGTGGCTATCATGGATATCCTGGAGCCTGTCACTCTGGAGAAATTCCTCCAACAACCGCTCCAGCCGACTTACGTGCTCTCGGGCACAAGTCGATCGCGGGTGTTTAAATTTATCCAACCGCTCCTGCCGACCTTCGTGCCACGGTTTTGCCGCAGCCGGTCCCCATGCCTACAGGCACTGGTCGTGCCGTTGCTCGCCGTCCCGGTACTCCCCGGCACCTGTCACTGACGGCCGAACCTGCTGCAGCCACTCGTACCGGTTTCCCAGCTCCACAAAAGTGGCCGCTGCTGGCTGCGCTATATCTTGCAGCTGCTCATCCTCACTCCGGTATCGGTAAGGATTATCCGGAGGCTGTTTCTCCACATCACTTTCACAGTGATGCCTTTATTAACACTGGCAGCCATTCTGGCCTCGAGATCCTTCCCAGTTTGTACTTGTTGGAAAGTACTGGCCCACCATGTCCAGCAACTTGTTTTTCTCCCCTTCAATAGGGGAAGGTGGTTCCATCACCTCTCAGATTCTGACCCAGTCAGACCTTCAATACCCTCCTCAGAGGCGTCTGATATTTCATGCAGCCCTTATGGGAAACTGCTGTGGGACATATTTTTTGCCCACTGTGGCTATCCTCCATATCCCGGAGCCTGCCACTGTGGAGAATTTCCTCCAGCAACCGCTCCAGCCGACTTACATGCTCTCGGGCACTAGTCGATCGCGGGTGCTTTAATATATCGGACCGCTCCTGCCGACCTTGGTGCTCTCGGGCACTAGTCGCACGCGGTATTTCCCGCAGCCGATCCCCATGCCTACGGGCACTGGTCGCTTTTGGCCGCCCGATATAACTATGCCGCTCCTTGCAGTCCCAGTACTCACGGGCACCTGCTGGCGGCTGATCATCCTGCAGCCACTCGTACCGGCTTTCGAGCTCCCTGCTCCGGTACTGGTAAGTTTTATCCAGTGACTGCTCCAAATCCCCATCACTTTCACAGTAACGTAGTTTTCTTTTGCCTTCTGCCCGGCCAAGAAGTTTATTTTTTCCCCAGCACGGGAATAAGTCAGGCACAGCTCTCCATCCGAGACTCCTGTGCCTCCTGACTTACTTGCTGCACCTTCTCCGCAGCCTCCTTCGCGTTACTCTGTCCATTCCTAGAAATTCAGAATGCAGTGCAACTAACCTGTTAATTCCAACCACTGGAACCGCCCCTGGTGCTCACACACTGGTCCCTCGTGGTTGTTCTGCAGCCGGTCAAACCAGCATCAATGCCCTCAGCACACTGTCCGCTCCAGGCTGCTAGCTCTCGCCGCTGGGACCGACACTGGTGCTTACAGCACTGGTCTCTCGCGGTCTTCTGCATCCGTTTTTCCCCCCAGCATCAATGCCCCCAGCACTGGCCGCTCCCGGCTGCTCCTTCTAGCCGCTGGGACCGACACTGGTGCTTACAGCACTGGTCCCTCGCGGTCTTCTGCAGCCCTTAAAAACGAGCACCAATGCCCCCAGCACTGGCCGCTCCCAGCTGCTCGTTCTAGCCGCTGGGACCGACTCTGGTGCTTACAGCACTGGTCCCTCTGTAGCGGTAAAATCCCTGCAGAAAAAATGGCCCAAGCATAGGCCACCCGTGGCTGCTCGTAGGGCTTCAACCCTTCTGACCAAACCCCGTACTCACGGTACTGGTCGCTCTGCCCCGGTCCTCCAGCCGCTTCAAGCGTCTCTGATGCCGCTAGCGACTGCATCCAACCCAGACTCGCCTGAGTCTGGAAACCCCCGGGACGTGTTGCTTCGCTTCCCGCCCGGCAGCAGTGAATGTTGCCGGTGCGGGGAGCGACGTCGGGCACAGCTGTTTCCTCTCCGGAGGATTCGCGTGCCGTCGGCTGCTGGTGATGTTGCTGGCTGCCCGCTGTCTCCGCGGTTCTCCCCTCCAGCTTTCCCGCAGCTTCTTGCATTTCCTACCTGCCAGGTAAGTGGGAAAGATTTTGCAGTCTCTTACCTGCTTCTTTCCATTTTCCTCTAGGGAGACGTCCTCTCCCATGTCTGACTCGCACCATGCGTCTACCGATATGACACACATGCGCCGTAGCGGGGTTCTTCACGAAGTCACTCACGTGACTCCGAAGTAAAATGCACTATAAAGCATTATAACATTTTAACAACGGTATTATTATATCTATAACACATCATAATATACATTATAATAACACAACAATGCACACACAGATTAGCAGGTTCCTACTTATTGCAATATAATATAACGCACTGCAGTATATTATACACTAAAATGCACTATAACGCATTTTGACATTGTAACAATTTTATACATTGTAATACCCTGTAATGCACCAAAACATTAAAATACACTGGCATATTATAATATGTGATTATTATATTCTCACACCATAATACACAACAACAATGCAACACAAGCTTGACATACTGTAACACACCATATCAATATATTTAGAATAATACAAAAATACCAATAATACACTGTAATAAACTATAGCAAACTAATTATGGTTTATATTTTAAACTAGTGTGTTACATTGTCTTATAGTGTGATAGTTACAGCAGATCCTAGTTAAATGTATTATAGTGTTAGTCTGGTATAGGGTGAAGCATAATTGTAGTAGTTGATCATTGTGTTTTGTGCGGTAATATAGTGTGCTATAAGTATTATATAGATTATAGCATTATAACCAACTATAAAATACTACGCAGTAAATTATGACACTATAACACATTCTAATATACTCTTCACTAACACGCCATAGTACACGACAACGACATCACACACTTTAACACATTATAATAATATACTTTACCAAATTATAACTAGAATACACTATAACACGTTATGATACTTTCTCATTATTACACAATTAACATTAATACATTATAACTGTAACACGTAATAACACACTATAATACACTATAACACACTAGAACACGCAAATGTACACTATAACTCGCTACGATACATAATAATGCACTATAACACATAACTATAACATCATAATAAACATTATAATAAATAACACTACAATGCACAGACAGACAGAACATACATTATAATAAATAACACTACAATGCACAGACAGGTCTGAACAGCAGGTTGTAACATATATTAACATACTATAACACACAAATACATTATACCATTAAAATGCAATATAACGCATTATAACACATTTTAACAACTATAACACACTTTAAACACAATATAATACACTATAACATACCATAACGCACTAAAACAACACAATAGTTCGTTTTATCATTTAAAAATAAACTGGATTGTAGTTTATGGATGGGAAGGGAATGGAGGGTTATGGTCTGAGCGCAGGTATATGGGACTAGGGGAGATTATGTGTTCGGCACGGACTAGAAGGGTCGAGATGGCCTGTTTCCGTGCTGTAATTGTCATATGGTTATATGGTTATATAAATATATAACACCTTTTAACACTTGTATCCACTGTAACATCCTGTAATGCACCATAACAATATAATACACTAATGCATATTGTAATACACAATTATGTTTACACTATAGCATTATAATCAACTATAAAATACTACACAGTAAATTATGACACATTCTAATATATTCTTCACTAACGGCAACGACAACGACATCACACACTTAAACACATTATAATACACTATACCTAATTATAACATAGAATACACTATAATACGTTATATAAACATATTATTACACATAAATTATAATAAAGTGTGCTATATGTATTTTATACATTATAGCATAATAACCAAATATAAAATACTACGCAGTAAATTATGAGACAACATTATAACATTCTAATATATTCTTCACTAACACGCCATAGTACACGACAACGACATCACGCACTTTAACACATTATAATACACTTTCCCAAATTATAACAAACTAGAATACACTATAACACGTTATGATACCGTTTAACACATTCTCACGCTATTATAACACGCAATAACGCACTATAATACACTATAACACATTGGAACACGCAAAACACACTATAACTCGCTACGATATATAACAATGCACTATAACACATAACTATAACACATTATAATATACATTATAACACAACAATGCAGACAGAGAAATAGCAGGTTCTAATATTGCAATATACTATAACGCACTACAACGTTATACATTATACCACTAAAATGCACTATAAAGCATTATAACATTTTAACAACGGTATTATTATATCTATAACACATCATAACATACATTATAATAACACAACAATGCACACACAGATTAGTAGGTTCCTACTTATTGCAATATAATATAACGCACTGCAGTATATTATACACTAAAATGCACTATAACGCATTTTGACATTGTAACATAATTTTATACATTGTAATACCCTGTAATGCACCATAACATTAAAATACACTGGCATATTATAATATGTGATTATTATACTCTCACACCATAATACACAACAACAATGCAACACAAGCTTGACATACACCATATCAATATATTTAGAATAATACACTGCATTACTTAATACCAATAATACACTGTAATAAACTATAGCAAACTAACTGGTTTATATTTTACACTAGTGTTTTACATTGTCATAGTGTGATAATTACAGCAGATCCTAGTTAAAGGTATTATAGTGTTAGTCTGGTATAGGGTGAATCATAATTGTAGTAGATGATCATTGTGTTTTGTGCGGTAATATAGTGTGTTATAAGTATTATATAGATTGTAGCATTATAACCAACTATAAAATACTACGCAGTAAATTATATAACACATTCTAATACACGCTTCCCTAACACGCCATAGTACACGACAACGACATCACACACTTTAACACATTATAATAATATACTTTACCAAATTATAACACTAGAATACACTATAACACGTTATGATACTTTAACACATTATTACACACAATTATACACATTAATACATTATAACTGTAACACGCAATAACACACTATAATACACTATAACACACTAGAACACGCAAAAGTACACTATATACGATACATAATAATGCACTATAACACATAACTATAACATAATATACATTATAATAAATAACATTATAATAAATAAATAACACTACAATGCACAGACAGTCTGAACAGCAGGTTGTAACATATCTTAACATATTATAACGCACTTTAATACATTCTACCACTAAAATGCAATATAACGCATTATAACACATTATAACATTATAACACGTTAAACACAATATAAACACATTATAACACACTTTAACAACTATAAAACATATTTATCACATATATATACATTGGATAGTTAATGGACACATAAATATGGTACTAGCGTTGTACATTAATGAACTATTTGATTACCATGTTCGGCACGGAATCAGAAGGGTCGAAAGATGGCCTGGTAACGTGCTGTAATGTTATATGGTTATATGGTTATATAAATATATAACACTTGTATCCACTGAAACATCCTGTAATGCACCATAACACTAATAACACATTACAATATTACAATATGCATACACTAATGCATATTGTAATACACAATTATGTTTACACTTTAGCATTATAACCAACTATAAAATACTACACAGTAAATTATGACACATTCTAATATATTCTTCACTAACGACAACGACAACGACATCACACACTTTAACACATTATAATACACTATACCTAATTATAACATAGAATACACTATAATACGTTATATAAACACATTATTACACATAAATTATACACATAAATACATTATAACTGTAACACGCAATAACAGACTATAATACACTATAACACTATAGAACACGCAAAAGTACAATATAACTCGCTACGATACATAATGCACTGTAACACATAACTATAACTATGATATACATTATAATAAATAACACAATAATGCACAGACAATGCAGGTTGTAACATATTTTAACATACTATAACACACTTTAGTACATTATACCGCTTAAAATGCAATATAACGCATTATAACGCATTTAACAACTATAACACTAAACCCAATAACATATAACACTAAACACTATAACGTAACATAACGCACTAAAACAACACAATATACATATATACCTTTAAACACTTGTATACATGGTACCCTGTAATGCACCATAACAATATAATACACTAATGCATATTATAATACACAATTATTTTTACACTATCAGACCATAATACACAACAACAATGCAGCACAAGCTTGACATGCTGTAACACACCATATCAATATAATTGGAATATTACATATATACCAATAACACACTGTAATAAACTATAGCAAACTAACTATGGTTTATATTTTAAACTGCTACTTCTTATAGTGTGATAGTTACAGCAGTCTAGTTAAATGTATTAAAGTGTTAGTCTGGTATAGTGTGGTATAGTGTATTAGTTTTTCATTGTGTTTTGTGCGGTAATATTGTGTGCCATATGTATTATATAGATTATAGCATTATAACCTACTTTTAAAATACTATATAGAATGAGTAAAATTATGACACAACATTACGACACGCTTCACTAACACGCCATAGTACTCGACAACGATATCACACACTTAAACATTATAATACACTAACAAATTATAACACATTACAATACACTTTATAACACAATTATAAACATTATAGCTGTAACACGCAATACATTACAACACAATAGAACACGCATGTATAACTCGCTACGATACATAATGCACTATAACACATAACTGTAACACATTATAGTATACATTATAATACATAACACTACAATGCACAGAGAATAAGCAGGTTCTAACATATTGCAATATACCATAACGCACTGTAATACATTATACCACTAAAATGCACTATAGCGCATTACAACGCATTTTAACAAATATAACACATTAAACACAATATAATACACTATAACATACCATAACGTACTAAAACAACACAATATAACACCTTTTAAAACATGTATACAGTAACACCCAGTAATGCACCAGAACAATATAATACAATTAAATGTGTATTAAATTATATAGTATATAGTATTGTGTTTAATGTGTATTATATAGGGTGAAGTATAGTCGTAGTACTCTTGATCATTGTTTTGTGTGCGGTAATATAGTGCATGATATATATGTATTTTATAGATTATAGCAATAAACTAAAATATAAATAAAATACTACGCAGTATTATATGACACATTATAACATTCTCATATACTCTTCACTAACACGCCATAGTACACGACAACGACATCACGCACTTAAAACACATTATAATACACTTTCCCAAAATATTAACAAACTAGAATACTATAACGTTTATTGATGATACGTTTTAACACATTCTCACGCTATAATAAAAATAACGCAATAATACACACTATAACTCACTATAACAAACACTAGAATACACTATAACACATTAAACACGCAAAACACTATAACTCGCTACGATATATAATAATGCACATTAACACATAATATACAATATAATACATAACACAACAATGCAGACAGACAGAAATAGCATAACAAATTGCAATATACCATAACGCACTATAACGTTATACATTATACCCCTAAAATGCACAATAACGCATTATAACGCATTTTAACAACTATAACACTAAACACAATAATAAAATCTATAACACTAAACATTAATAACATAACTATAACATTAAACACTATAACGTTATACATAACGCACTAAACAACACACAATATATACATATAAACCTTAAATAAAAAAAAATTTATAAACACTTATATACACCCTATAATAACACAATATAATATAATAACACTATATAATACACTAAAATACATATTTATAATAAACTATTTTACACTATCATACCATAATACACAACAATACCAATAACACACTGTAATAAACTATAGCAAACTAACTATGGTTTATATTTGAAACTGCTACATTGTCTTATAGTGTGATAGTTACAGCAGACTCTAGTTAAATGTATTATAGTGTTACTGGTATAGTGTGAAGTATAGTGTTGTAGTAATTGTTCATTGTGTTTTGTGCGGTAATATGTGTGTAATATGTATTATATAAATATTATAGCATTATAACCTACTTTTAAAAATACTATATAAATTACTAAATTATGACAACATTACGAAACATTATTTTATAAACCTTCACTAACACGCCATAGTACTCGAATGATACGACATCACACAATTAAAAACATTCTAATATTGTTTGTATAAATATAAACTAGTTATAAATACACTAAATTATAATATTTACACATAATAATATAATAATTTTAAATACACACTATAACATTATACACACAATTATTAAACATTAAACACATATACACATAAAACATATACAATAAAGTATAAACTATAAACGATAATAATGCAATATACACACTATAATACATATAAACAACTAAAACATACACAAGTAAATTACAGGTAAACATATATATAATGCAATATCACACATAATGTAATAATATTACAACGTTATAAATACATTATAACTAAATGCACTATAAAGCATTATACATTTTTACAGGGTTGTACTATATTATACAATAACATATTAAATCTACTTTAAAATATTATACCACTTAAAATGCAATACAACGTATTATAACACATTTTAACAACATACTTTAAACACAATATTACTATAACATACCATAACGCACTAAAACAACACAATATACATATATAGCACCTTTTAACACTGTAACACCCTGTAATGCACCATAACAATAAAATACACTAATGCATATAATAAAATACAAATAATTATTATTATCATACTACCATAACACACAACAACAATGCAATACACAAGCTTGACATATACCACACTGTACACCATATATCATTATAAATTATAATAATACAAAAATAAAATAATAATACACTGTATATAAACTATAGCAAACTAACAATGGTTTATATTTTGTTATAGTTACACAGCAGATACTAAAAAAGGTACAATATATAGTGTTATAAAAAAAAATTATTATAGGGTAAATCAGTATATAATTGTAGTAGTTGATCATTGTGTTTTGTGAGGTAATATAGAGTGCCATATGTATTATATAGATTATAGCATTATAACCTAACTAAAAAAACTATATAGTAAATAACTACAATATAAACATTATATATACTCATTCTATAAAAACATACATAAACACGATAACGTACTCACACACACTTTAATAACATTATAATAAATACTTATAATAAATATAATAAATACTTTATAAACATACGTTATAATACACTATATACATACACAACATTAATTATATTTTAAACACTATAACAATAATAAACACAATAATACACTATAACACACTAGAAAACGCAAATGTACGTTAAATCGCTACAATACAAAATGCACTATAACACATAAATATAACATTATCTAATATATTAATATACATATAACTACAATGCACAGACAGACAGAACTATAGTTATAATAAATAACACTAAATGCTAATATACTTATATACAAATGCACATAATTAACAACTATAACGCACTATACCTTATACCATTAAATGCATATACAAATAATATCTACATTTTAACAACACAAACAATTATAAAAACACTATAATACACATATAAATTACGATAACGCACTAAAACAACACAATAATCGTTTTTACATTTAAAATATAAAAAGTTATAATACAATAAAAGCATTATAACGCAGCGCAGGTATATATATAAGAATATAACATACACGGACTATACATATAGAACATACAACGTGCTGTTTATAACTACAAATTGTTATGGTTACATATAATATAAACACAAACTTTTAAACACAACAAAATTGACATACACCATATCAATATTTTTATAATAACAAAAATAAATAATTGTAATACACACATAAATAAACTATAGCAAATAGCACTATAAAAAAAATATTTAAACTACTACACAGTGTATTACATTGCTCTTATATTGTGACTAGTTACAACAAATCTAACTTAAATGTATTATATACTATTATATCAGTATAAATAGGGTAAAATAATATTGTAGTAAATGATCATTGTGTTTTGTGCGGTAATATAGTGTGCTATGTATTATATAGATTATAACCAACTATAAAATATTACGCAGTACGACATAACCAACTAATATAATCTTCACTAACACGCCATAGTAAACGACAAAACATCACACACACTATAACATTATAATAATAACAAATTATAACAATTTAAAACTACTAGAATTACACTATAACACGTTACATAATTTAACACATTATTACAAACAATTATTATACATTAATACATTATAACATATACTAACACGCAATAACATAAAAAAAAAAATACTATAACACTATAACTATAACACGCAAAAGTATAATTAACATATAATAAATCAATACAAATACAAAATAACGTTCTAATAACATAACTATAACATAAAATAATATACATTATACCATAAATAACACTATAATACAATAAACATATAAAACTACATACACTAAACATATAAATAACATACTATAACGCATTTAACACATTATATACACACTAAAATATAAATATAACGCATTATAACATACACTAACAACTATATAATTTTTACACTATAAACAAATAATACACTAAAACACCACAAAAACAAAACACACAATATATTATAATATAAATTATACTTATAACACATATATAATACTAAAACACTGCAACCACAAGCATTAAAATATACAATACTACAATACACAATAATACATATATATAATATACATAATACATATAAATTACAACTGTAAACACGTAAATAGTTAACAATATATGTTAATAAACTAGTGTATATACAAAAAAATATACTCTAACAAAAAATTATTTAGTGCAAATGTATATATAGTATATATTATAACATATAATTAAATTATTAAATAAAATAATATAACATAAAATAACTATAACTGTAAATTATAACAAATAAACTATAAATTATAAATATACTCTTCACTATACAAACGCCATAGTACACGACAACGAAAATCAAACAATTTAACACATTATATAATATATATAATGTAAAAAATAATAAAAAACTATAAACATATAATATATACTTTATCATACATTATATAAATTTATACAATATACTATATACACGCAATAAAACACTATAAATACACTATAGTTAAAACACAAATACTACAATATACATATAAAATACTATACATATAATAACAATATAATATAAATTATAATATAACAATATATATACATTATACTAACATATGAATAAAACACAGAAATATTACAAAATATATAATAAAAATAACAAAGTAAAAAAAAATATAACGTAACTAAACAATTAACACACTATAAAATAAAATAATATAAAACACCATAAACATATAATACAAATTTAATAATTATACAAAATATAATACATAACACTATAACATTAAAAAACACTTATAATTAAACTATATATACACAATTAACACATTAAAACACTATACAAAATAACAATACATACTATAAAATTTACTGTAATACATTATACCATTATAACATACTTTTATACATTGTAATACATCTGGTAATATACACACATAATATATAAAATACAATATAACGCATTATAATATTATTACTAATACAAACAATTTGTTAATACACTACAAACCAAATATATTACATAAACAACAATTGCACATAAAAATATAATACAATAACATATATAATAAAATTTATTTATAAACAAAAAATACATAATATATACAACTGTAATAAACTATAGCACTATAACTATGTATATATTTTAACTAGTGTTGTTACATTTCCTATAGTGTGATATGTTACAGCAGATCCTATATAATAAATAATATTGTTATGTTAGTTCTGGTATAGGGTGAACACATAATTGTAGTAGTTATATCACATCATTGTGTTTTGTGCGGTAATATAGTCTTAAAATAGTAACATATAAGTATTATATATATATATAATATACATTATATATAACATTATAAACTAACTATAATATACAATAAAAAATTATACACTAATTAAAACACATTATAATATACTCTTCACTAACACTCCATACATTACATGACAACGACACACACACTTATAACACATTATATACATATACACGCTATATAATAAAATATAAAACACTAGAATACACTATAATGTTATATAATACTATTAACATATTATTACACACACTAATTAACACATTAATACATTATAACACTGTAAAACACGCAATAAATATACAAAAATACACTATAACACATATAATAAATGTACAATATATATATATACATAATAATGCATTATAAACACATAGACTATATATGAAATTGTACGCAATATATAACATATATAATAACATAATATACATACACACACATACATATATAAATTAATTACCATATATAACACTACTAATAACAAACAATATAACAACAAAACATTTGGTATAAAACTATATTTAACATATATACATACTACTAACATACTATATATATACACATATTATACCCTATAAAATAAAAATACACGCAATACACAAACAATATAATACACTACACTATATATTATAACACAATTAAACAACATTATAATACACTATACTACACAACAACACATAAAACATACAAATACTGTAACACACCATATCAATATAATTAGAATATTACAAATATACCAATACAACACTATAATAAACTATAGCAAACTAAACTATAGTTTATATTTTAATTTACCATGTAGTACACATGTCTTATAGTGTGATAGTTACTTAGCTACATCCCAAATAATTTATTATAGTACATTCTATACCCTGGTATACAATATGACAACATTGTTGTATAAAAAATTTATTTTATACGGTTAAATAGCTATAATATACAGTATATACGGATTATAATTATAATATAATACGAAAATAAACATTATATATACATACATATAATACATTATATATTCACTTAAATATTATATAGTACAAAACCATATAACGACAATACACATTATAAACACATACTTTAACACACATTATAATCATATATGCTTTAACAAATTATAACACTATAATACACTATAACAACGTTATGATACTTTAACACATTAGTAATTAAAATACATTATAAATACATTATAAATAGTTGTAAATGTACTATAGTTATTTATAACATAAAAATACATAATATAACACATTATTTAACACACATTATGTACATTTAATATCAAAAAATAATATCATTAATGCACTTACACAATATAAGTACACTAATGCATAATGTAATACAACATTATAATATAATTATACACACAATATACATATAATACTATAAAATAACCACAGTAATGATATAACACATATAATATAATACACATATAACAATAATACAAACAAAACATACAACATATTACACAATAAACACAAATTACCACATTATAATACACATACCCTATTATATATAATAGAATACATATATAAACACGTTTTATATACATTTAAACATTATTACACAATATATTATATTTACATATAATACATTATAACTGTAACACGCAATAACACACTATAATACATTATAACAAACTATAATACGCAAACGTACCACTATAACTCGCTACGCGATAATATATAATAATGCACTATAATTAAAATAACTACTATAAATACAGTTATAATATACATATAATCAAATATACCAATAATAAACACAGACAATAACAATACAGGCTGAATACAACAATATGTAACAACATAATATTATTATACCACTTAAAATAAATAATACAACGTATTATAACAATAATAACTAAAATACTAAACACTAAATACAATACATATACTATAACATAAAATAATTAAATAAGCCTAAAATATAACACACTATAAACACCTTACAACCTATAAACAAATATATAACTATTTATACACTGTAACACACTAATATACAATAACAATAACAATATATAATACCATATGCACTATTATAATACACAATTACAAATATTTACCACTAGCAGACCATAATACACAACAACAATGCAACACAAGCTTGACATACTGTAACACACCATATCAATATAATTAGAATAATACAAAAATACCAATAATACTGTTTTGTAATACACTATAGCAAACTAACTATGGTTTATATTTTCAACTAGTGTGTTAAATTGTATTATAGTGTGATAGTTACTGCAGATTCTAGTTAAATGTATTATAGTGTTAGTCTGGTATAGTGTGAAGTATAGTGTTGTAATAGTTGATCATTGTGTTTTGTGCGGTAATATAGTGTGCTATATGTATTATATAGATTATAGCATTATAACCTACTTTTAAAATACTATATAGAATAACTAATGTAAAATAAATTACGACACATACTAACTGCTTCACTAACACGCCATAGCTATACACAACGAAACAGTAATTATAAATACATACAAAATACAACTATAAAACTAACAAACAATAACTTATAATATTATGATACATTAATATAATTCAATACATAGAATAACATAATACCAGTTTAAAATCACAGTTATACACATTATAACACACTAAAACAATAGAGTAATACAATTATCACAACATAATAATAACACACAATGTATAAATTATAATACATAACATACATTAAATCCATTATAACAACAAATATATAAAATATGCCATAATAACGCATTACCAAACACATTACATGCAACAGTAAACACAATTATATTATACACTGTATACCCACATAATGTACTAAAACATAAAACATAATAAAAACAATGACATGTAAATTTATAAACATATTGCAATATAAATACAACGTATAACATAACATAAATAACACTAAAACCAATACTAACATTATAAAACATATTTAACAACACTTAACACACTTTTATAACAAAATAAAATAAACCCTGTAATAACAATATAAACACTAATAATAACAACATAATGCTAATATGTTTATTTATACTAACCACACCATAAACACAACAACAATGCAACACACACTTTGATATATTGTAACACACCATATCAATATAATTAGAATAATACAAAAATACCAATAATGCACTGTAATAAACTATAGCAAACTAACTATGGTTTATATTTTACTAGTGTGTTACGTTGTATTATAGTGTGATAGTTACAGCAGATCCTAGTTAAACGTATTATAGTGTTAGTCTTATAACACAGGGTGAAGCATAATTGTGATCATTGTGTTTTATAAACCCAACGGTAATATAGTGTGTTATAATATTATAGCACTAAATTATGACACTTATAACACAATGGTAAATAGAACATACAATTATACCCACACTAACACGCCATATTACATGACAACACCCATTAACACACTTTAAACACATAATATAACTTTACCAAATTATAACTACTGGAATACACTATAACATAAATGAACACGAAAAACACTTTATTATTACACAATTATAACACATAATACATAAAACTGTAACACCAATTAATAACACACTATATAACAATACTATTAACACGCTAAATTTATAACATATAACTCGCTAAAATACATAATAATGCACTATACACTATCAATATATTATTATATCAAAAATGTCATGCCCACAACAGACAGAACAGCAGGAATATTAACATATATAATATAGCACTATAACGCACATAATACACTATAACACAACATGACAATACATCTAGAACGCATTTTAACAAATAACATTATAAACACTAATAAACACAATATAATACACAATAACTGGCATAAAACATAAAACAGTACACAAAATATATAACATTATAACACATATAATACACAATAACACACTGTTTATACACCGTAACCCCCTGTAACACACTAACTACACATTTTATTACTAAAATTGTGTTTATTACTATCAGACCATACATACACAAAAACAATGCAACACAAGCTTGACATACTGTAACACACCATATCAAAATATTAGAATAATACAAAAAATACCAATAATACACTGTAATAAACTATAGCCAAAACATAACTATGGTTTATATTTGAAACTGTTACATAGCTTATAGTGTGATATTACAGCAGATTACAGTTAAATGATATCATAGTGTTGTTTCTACACCAACACGTGATCAGTAGTGTTCCAGTAATTAGAATAGTCATGTGTAAAATGCGGTAATATAAACAATGCCCCCATCAATACTTATAGCGTTATAACACATTATAAAACACACTAATAAAATACTACGCATAAAAAATGACACTATACACATTACACTAGTTTTCCTAATAACTAACACCTAAAAACGTTTATAAATAATGACATCTATAACAGATTTAACATACACTATAAAACTGTTGACACTATAGTACCTACTAATATAGTGTGTTTAACTTTAATCACAAGTTACACACGCATAAACCCATCATAGAACACGTGAAACAAGTAACATTGTAACTACTGCAGATCAATATACATAATGCCCTATATACATCTGATAATAATACCAGACGTTACACTATATTTTTGGGTTCGGCATTAAATATAGCTATAATACAAATCATATTACACAATAGGGTTACTGTAGTACAAACTAAATATTAGGTTTATAGGTTGCTGAACAGGGTTTAAACACTAAAATGTGCGGTATTAAGCTACTCCAAATAGTAAGTGACTAGGTGTATATCTAATATTTAGGGTTATGCATAGGTTATTATTCCCTTAAAATGGATGTAACATCTGGGCAGTTTAGTAAACATGTAACTTTAATGTATAATTATAATCACTATTAGCACACATTATTCACCATGTTACTACACGTCTGTTGGTCGCTGTTAAATACATATTCATCACCCTTGTATAAAATACTATTTGTATAACATTAATTATTACATTATAATAAATAACACAATGGACACAGAGGAAACAGCAGTTGTAATAATCTGTATATTAGTTGGCCATGTTAACTACTTTCGTCACTTAACCACTTAAAACGCATTATAACGCATTTTAACAACTATAACACTTTAAACACTATAAAACACTAATAACATACCTTAACAACAACTAACAATACCATATACGCAAATATAACACTTTTATACACTTACACTAACACCCTGTAATGCACCAAAACAATATATTACACTAATGCACATTATAATACACAATTGTGTTTATACTATCAGACCATACTACACACCAACAATGCAACACAAGCTTGACATACTGTAACACACCATATCAATATAATTAGAATAATACAAAAATACCAATAATGCACTGTAATAAACTATAGCAAACTAACTATAGTTTATATTTTAAACTGTTACATTGTCTATCGTGTGATAGTTACAGCAGATTCTAGTTAAATGTATCCTATTGTTTGTCGGCCTATAGCGGGAAGTGTAGTGTTGTAGTGTTGTTCTTTGTGTTCATGTGACCATCTCGGTTTCTGGGCTGTCTTCATATCCTGTTTTTAGAGTGTCCTTCACTTCCATCCTGCGACTATAGAGTTAATTCTATTTAGGCCTTGTTTGTGCTTGTTAGGCTCCATCTCCCAAACCCACTTTGAAGGGGGTTTCACCCCCCTGACTCCGCTCGTACCTTGTGGCATCAGTGTGTGTGTGTCAGATGTGGTGTTTGTGTGTGTGTGTGTGTGTGTGTGTGTGTGTGTGTGTGTTTGTGTGTTGTGTGTGTGTGTGTGTGTGTGTTTGGGTGTGTGTGTGTGTGTGTGTGTGTGTGTGTGTGTGTGTGTGTGTGTTTGTGTGTTTGTGTGTGTGTGTGT
Organism: Leucoraja erinaceus; assembly: GCF_028641065.1. Classification (NCBI taxonomy): domain Eukaryota; kingdom Metazoa; phylum Chordata; class Chondrichthyes; order Rajiformes; family Rajidae; genus Leucoraja; species Leucoraja erinaceus. The sequence continues at coordinate 144,118 of NC_073411.1, read as the reverse complement.
GTGTGTGTGTGTGTGTGTGTGTGTCGGTGTGTGTGTGTGTGTGCGTGTGTGGGTGTGGGTGTATTCGTTGCGTGGGCGTGTGTGTATGCGTATGTGGGTTGCGTGGTGTGCTTTGGATAGAAGGGGGTGGTGGAATGGGTATGGGCGGTGGTGGGTGTGGCATTGGTGTGTGTGGGTGCGAGTCACCGGTGGATGTGGGTAGAGATTGTATGTGGGTGGTGGGGGGGGGGTAGTGTGCGTGTGTGGTGGCGTGGGTTGTATGTGGGATTATGTGTGTGTGTGTGGTGTGGGAGGGAGTGCGTGTGTGTTGGGGGGTGGGGGGGGTAGAATAGGGAATCTGTGTGTGGTGGCGTGATGTATGTGCACGATGAGCGGATTACGGGGGGGGGGGGGGAAGAAACCCGCTCAGTGCGTAGGCGCCGGCCATACTTTCCAACGACAGCGGTGTGCAATCACAGATAGACACAGCTATTGAAGTAAACATAGTAGCAAGATAAGGAGACATCATGTTACTAGTTTGATCTATATAATGAGGGGTGGAGAGCAGAGGGCACGTAATCCCTCATCGTAACTCCTCATAAAATACAGATCAAACTTCGTACTGGTAAGTACTCGTTTAATCTTACTATTTTACTTCGGAGTCACGTGAGTGACTACGTGAAGACTTCAAAGGTCTGTGATTTCAAACCGTGTAACAGTTTTTTATTTCACTCACTCATTGCCGAAGTTCTTGAGGGAGGAAGTGTTTATCGCAAAAATCAACCAATGGATCTGTTTTTTCAAGAAACAGAAAGGTATTTATTAACAATAACAAAAATAATTGCTCCCCCGAGCTTAAATTAAATATTTGCAGTTTGTAAAATCTGTCTGCAAATAAGTCAGGCTTCATTCACACGGCTTATTATAAAACGTTCTGAACGTCGTTTCCCTCGGAACCATCCTGCCGTCTTGAGAATGTGGTCCGGGACGTTCAGCGTACTGCTGATGTCGATGCTGCCCTAGTGGAATTGGGATTTACAATGTATTAGTGTCTATTCCGGCAGCTTTCAGTACCTGTTTGAGCCACCTTGAAGTGGTTTGGCTCGTTACCCCGTCTTGGGGTTTCTGTGGTTAACCCATAGGCTTTCCTCTCCCTCTTAGATTGTGGGTTGTGTCTATATATGTTGTAGATGGGTCACCACACACAACTTTGGCTCTGGTGGGTAGGCCCGGAATACCACCGGGAATTGGGCGTTCCTGGCCTGCTTTGTTTCACCAGACCTAGAATGATGAACGTAATCTGGTCTGGGGTGAACACCATGTTGTCCAGTCTTCATTTGTGCAGACGAATCTGAGCGGCTACGAGTGCCATTAACATGAGCGTCTTAATGTAGATTGCTCGAGGCTGAGGAATCTAGCTGGTGGTCATTCCCTGAGGTATGTCAATACCACACTGATATCCCAAACAATGCCCTGTATACCTGGGTTTAGGGGCTTAATATCAGAAATGCCCTCATGAGTTTTACCACTTTTACCAGCTTTTAGATGGGAGTTTATTATGATTGTAAATAAAACCTGGTTTTAGATGGTGTCCTTTGGCCTGCTGGCCTGCTGGATTTTAGGTAAGCTGATCCTTAGGGCGCTTCGTGCTGTTTTGATGGCACTGTAACTGATATGCTTCGTCATGGTTGTAGATGGGCCACGTCAGGTGAACCAGTTGCATATGTTGTTCCTGGGAGTACTTCTCCCATTTTTGATACAGGTTAGATTACTGCCTCCATGTGGATGGTCGCAGGGATGCCGACATGGTGGGTGATAGTTCCTTCGGATAATCCCGTCATCCTGGTAAGGTTTATTTCAAAACCTACACTCCAGTTAGCTTTTTTGCATGCTTTTTCATGGCATGGAGTGGACTTTGCCAGATACTGGGTGTGAGTCAACCAACCGTGGACCATCCTAGGGATACCCATAGGTGACTCGACCACCATGTCGTGAAGAAACTGGGAACCCTGGACCTGTGTACGGCCATGTCGGGCACCATCCAAATCCCCGAGAACGTCAGAGGTCCATCTGTATTACTGCGAATGTACGCCGACGATGAGGCAGAAGAAGGGAGGGAAAGCCAACTAATCCCTGAAAACCCCCCAATCCGAGACGTGAAGGCATCTACCGCTGCTGACCACAGCGTTTGTGTTCCCAAGTCAACATACCTAGGTAACTGGTTGATTCCGTCTTCCCATCTTGAACAAATCGATATCTGGCGCTTCCATACGAGCCTAATAACTTTAGCAAATATCTTTGGGTTTAACATCCATTGCATGGTATCTTAATTTTTGCTTCCTGGTGTGACTTGAGTGTCTATCCACTGCTATTTCAGCCTACCCCCCTACATAGTAGAATGGGACGATAGCTAAAATATGTCTTTCGACACACCATTGCCAGATCACCTTGATCAAGGCTTTCTGAAAGCTAATGATTATATGTATACGTCACTTGAACCCCTCATCATCATCCATGTTGTACTTGTCACATCCTCACAAAAAATTTCAATTCCAGAAGATTAGATCCAAATTGGCGGGAGAACTATTAGGGGTGAGTTCCTTTCACAGCTCAAGAGCAACGATCATAGAGCGACAGTGGGTCATCGTGAGATGGATAAATCATACGTGGGACGGTGGCGCTTACTTCATGTGTCGCGCTTGCAGTGGATCAATTGAGGGTTACTCACGCCTGACATATAGTATCATCTTCCACCGCCGGCTCCTCTTCCTGGTTGTCCTCGCCGTGTACTGCTCTTGAGCTGTATGTGGCGGCTCATCCCCCTGAAGACGCCTCCTTCGTCAACGCAGCCTGAGGTTCGATCCCGCAACTTCTTGACCCCTGCTACAGACGGCATACCCACACTCTTCCAAAGGACTCTTCCCCCCTTCCCCCCCCCCCAGAGGCGCTGGTCCGGTTGTACAGCACGCTTCCCATCTAGTGGCTGCTGAGGGATAGAATAGTAGATTAAACGAGAACTACCCGTTTAGTTTGATATGTATTTTATGCCGGTCACGTTGCCGCCTGAGGAGCTGCATTGAATAACCCGTACATGCAGGCGAACGGGCGCGCATGCTTCGACCTCAGCTGTTGTGAATCACAGATATACACAGTTATTGAAGTAAACATAGTAAATAGAAGGAATGCACAGTAAGCATTTTTTGAATTGACCCATATTAATGAGGGTGGGAGGCGGAGGCACGTAATCCTCATCTAACAGCTCATCAATACAGAGCAACTTCAAAACTTGGTAAGTTCGCGTTTAATCTTACTATTTTACTTGCGGTCACGTGAGTGATCGTGAAGATTTCAAGCTCTTGTGATTTTCAAACCGTGTAACAGTTATCACTACATCACTGGCCGAAGTCTTTGAGGGAGGAAGTGTGTTAATCGTAACAACCAATGAACTCTGTTTGTATAAAAACACAATGGTATTTTTAACAATGACAACAAATAAATTAAATTGCTTCCCTGGGCTTAAATTAAATATTTGCATCTCTGGTACAATAGGTTTTTTATGCAAAAAAGCAGGCAGTTTTGGCCACCGGCTATTATAAAATTTCGGAACGGTCTTTCCCCCGACCATCCTGCTGTAGCCATGAGTGGGGTCCCATCTTTTGGCCTGTCGACGTGGATGCTGCCCTGGTGGATTGAGATTTGTACATGTTAGTGTTTATCCCAGCAGCTTTTAGCACCTGCTTGAGTCCATCTGGAAATGGTGTGGCTCGTCACCCGACCATAAGGTTTTTTATGACTGACTCCACAAGGCTTTCATCTCCCTCGAAATATTTTTGGTTGTGTCTATGTAGGGATAATAGGGTATGGCACATACCCGTGGTTCTGGCGGGTTAAGCCCGAAATTTCACGACTGGATTAGGTGTGGTCTGCTGTTTGATCAAGTCCCGGGGGGATAACGACAGAGATCTGGTCTGGAGCTGTGAGCATGCCGGTCCAGTCGGCAATAGGTTAGTGTGACTGGACCCTCTTGCAGATACAAGTGCCATCACCATGAGTTTTGAGCATAGATTGTTCCAGGTTGAAGGATCTGGCTGGTGGCCATCCCCTGAGGTATGGTCATGACCAGAAAACCCGGACATCCTCATATATGGTGGTACTTTGGTCTAGGGGGTTAGATTTGTAAATACCCTCATTAGTTTGCCACCAAAGGGTGGGACCCGCCCCATGTCCTGTTGTCCTGTGAGCTGGTTTTAAAATAGACAGGCAGGGGCAGATTCTAGAGCTGTGTGGATTGGCTTGTAACCGAGTCCTTCATCGTGGTTAAGGTTTCACCAGGAATTCCAGTACGTTGGTATTGTAGCGGTTGAGTATTTGTTTCCTGTATCCGAGCAGTACTTCTCCCATTTTTTGATGCTGGACAAGTGCTGTTTAGTGGATGCTTCGGAGGGAGCTGTGACATGGTTGTGTCGACGGTTTTTTATGATAATCCCAGTCCCAGAAGAAGGGTTTGTGCAGAAATCTGCAACCCAGTGAGTTATTGATTTTTTTTTTCATGGCCACGGGTGGGGCTGTGCCCGACACTGGGTGTTAATAACGCTGGGGTTACTGGGAAATACCATCGGAGTTTTCAACAACATGTCCATGGAGCCGTGGGAAACATGGCTGTTTAGGCCAGTTCTGGTACTATCAAAAAATACCTGAAAGCAGAGTCCATTTGTATGTGCATAGTATCCCCGACTGATGAGGCATAAGGGAGGAAATGCTAGTAGAAGAAGAATTTCCCCAATCCCGCATGAACGCATCTACCGCTGCTGCCTCAAGGTTCTTGGTTCCCCAGCGACATAACATAGGCACTGGTGATTTATGCCTTGATGCCAAGAAACTCGCTTATACTGGCTCGGCCATCTTGCTTGATCACTTTTGTGAAACTTTTTGGTGTTTAAATCCATTCGATTTGTCATTTAAATGTACGTGACCTGGTGTCTGGCCACTGTATTTAGCTTACATGTCAGGTAAGTTGCTGATAGCCCACTATGTCTTTCGACAACAACAGTTAGCCCCAATTTTGTTGACCACCTTGTCGCAATATAACGAATTTTATGCCGCCCATATTGTTAATGTAGGCCCCAACCGTAGTATTCTCTATTTATAAACGTACATGCAACGTTGGATGCATAGATTGATGCATATGCTTGTTAAAACCGAAAAGTCCCCCAACATCTCTAGATAATTAATGCCCAGTGTAAGTTGTAACGATGATTCTGGGTTAGTCCCCACATCTATTACTGTGCTGGTATAGAGTTAGTTGCTTGATGTCCCTGGCCTCTGTTTTTGGATAACTGAATTGGGTTAGATGATAATAGCTGAAACTTTGTCATTTTGTTTTGCCCAGCCCTGTAGTTGCCTGAAATTACTTCAGTGGGGAACTTAATGAACAATCAAAATGACCTGCATGCCGTTTGGGGCCTGTACCTTTGTATTGTCGTTCACAGTTGCAAAGGTCCGAATGTGTAGCCGGAAATGCTGCTACCATTTCCCAATACTCTGCTACTTGCGAATAGTTGGCGTCGTTCACCATTAAAGTCGATTGCAGATTGTGC